>NW_027135940.1:2525786-2841509 GCF_039906515.1 Pseudorca crassidens
CCTCTTGGCAGCCTTACTTCAATATATTTTTGGACGATAGCTGTCATTTATAACTCTGCAGGTTTGTGAATTACAGTGCCCCTGAGCTCCTTTCTTCAACTCGCTTTCTTGTGAGCTGGCCGCAACACCGCAGGATTGCTTCATGCCCTAGTGTGGTTCCGGCACGGCAGGCTGAGCCTTTGGTTAATTCTTCTTCCTGGTGGGAAATGAGAGTACAATTTGCCCGTCCAGACACCTCCAGCTAGTCTCTCATTGGTTCTCCCTATTCCTGTTCATTTTCCGCAGAAATTGCAAACTGGGCCAAACAGGAGGTTAAAGGCACTGACTCTCCAAGTGGGGAGAGTGTTAGTAAAGCATCTGGAATGTTGCACCCGAGTACCAGGGGACGAAAACTGAGACACATTTGAACACGTTTCCCGATCACACGGTGGATCATACTCTGGGTTCCACATGCATGTTTTAGCTGAAGGAAGAATCCCTTAAACCTGGAGAGTTGAGAACCATGGAATGGGTACCATGCAATATGACTTCAAAGGGTCTGCATTTGCTCACCGAACCTCACCAATCCTATCACTGCTGCGTTTATGCCGCTGTACACACGCTTGATTCTCTTTCGTAGACATATCAATCCATAGGTTTTAAGATTCTTACTAGTCAGGTATATTTTTAGGCGTTTAATATGGGGTGTTGTGTCCACTTCGTTGAGCAAGCAGTAGCTCTTGGCTATTACATATTTGGCTTATGGAAAGGTATCTGTGCTAATTTCAATCTCTGGTTTTATGCAGCACCCCAACTCACCTTTCCCCTTAAGCAAGCATAAGTTGGTTTTCTACATTTGAGACCCTATTCTGTTTTGTAATTCAGTTCCTGTGTAGCCAAGTTTACATTCCGTGTATTAGTGATATCTTATGATGTTTCTTTTTCTGTGTGACTTATTTCACTTAGAATCATCGTGCCTGAATCCACTCATTATGCTGCTACTGGCCTGATGACATAGATTTCATTGCTGAGTGATATTGCATTGTACGTAAGTACCACAACTTCTTTATCCATTTTTTGCTTTCTGCGATATGGAACTTGTACCGTAAACGAGGTTCTTGTAAAGAGAGCCGTTCCAAACTTTGGGGTGGCTGTGTCTTTTTGATTTTAATTTCCCTAATCTATAGGACCATAAGTGGAAGTGCCCTAGGCTCTGTTGCTTTGTTTTTTAGATGTTTCAGGAAACACCATACACTTCTCCAGAGTGGCTGTTGGCAATTTACATCCCGCCCATCAGTCTAAGTAGGCTCCCAGTTCTCCATGGCCTGTCCTGCCTTTCTGGATTTTACACTTTTTTCAGATGGCCCTTTTGACCGGGGGGCAGTGAGACTTCATTGTAGTGCAGATTTCCTTTGCAAGCTTGCTTGGTTGGCCAAAAAGGGCGTATGCGTTTTTTCCTGAATATATTCAGGAAAAAACGCATACGTCCTTTTTGGCCAAGTGCATCATTGTGGACGTTCTGCCTCTTTTCCTATGCTTTACATGCAATTCCAGTCTACCTCCTGAAATCGGTTTCCTGCAATTCTGCCCCACTTTCAAGTCCTCTTGGCAGCCTTACTTCAATATATTTTTGGACGATAGCTGTCATTTATAACTCTGCAGGTTTGTGAATTACAGTGCCCCTGAGCTCCTTTCTTCAACTCGCTTTCTTGTGAGCTGGCCGCAACACCGCAGGATTGCTTCAGGCCCTAGTGTGGTTTCGGCATGGCTCGCTGAGCCTTTGGTTAATTCCTCTTCCTGGTGGGAAATGAGAGTTAAATTTGCCCGTCCAGACACCTCCAGCTAGTCTCTCATTGGTTCTCCCTATTCCTGTTCATTTTCCGCAGAAATTGCAAACTGGGCCAAACAGGAGTTTAAAGGCACTGACTCTCCAAGTGGGGAGAGTGTTAGTAAAGCGTCTGGAATGTTGCACCCGAGTACCAGGGGATGAAAACTGAGACACATTTGAACACGTTTCCCGATCACACGGTGGATCATACTCTGGGTTCCACATGCATGTTTTAGATGAAGGAAGAATCCCTTAAACCTGGAGAGTTGAGAACCATGGAATGGGTACCATGCAATATGACTTCAAAGGGTCTGCATTTGCTCACCGAACCTCAGCAATCCTATCACTGCTGCGTTTATGCCGCTGTAAACACACTTGATTCTCTTTCGGAGACATATAAATCCATAGGTTTTAAGATTTTTACTAGTCAGGTATATTCTTAGGCTTTTAATATGTGGTGTTGAGTCCACTTCGTTGAGCAAGCAGTAGCTCTTGTCTATTACATATTTGGCTTATGGAAAGGTATCTGTGTTAATTTCAATCTCTGGTTTTATGCAGCACCCCAACTAACCTTTCCGCGTAAGCAAGCGTAAGTTGGTTTTCTACATTTGAGACCCTATTCTGTTTTGTAATTCAGTTCCTGTGTAGCCAAGTTTACATTCCGTGTATTAGTGATACCTTATGATGTTTCTTTTTCTGTGTGACTTATTTCACTTAGAATCATCGTACCTGAATCCACTCATTTTGCTGCTACTGGCCTGATGACATAGATTTCATTGCTGAGTGATATTGCATTGTACGTAAGTACCACAACTTCTTTATCCATTTTTCGCTTTCTGCGATATTGAACTTGTACCGTAAACGAGGTTCTTGTAAACAGAGCTGTCCCAAACTATGGGGTGGCTGTGTCTGTTTGATTTTAATTTCCCTAAGCTATAGGACCATAAGTGGAAGTGCCCTAGGCTCTGTTGCTTTGTTTTTTAGATATTTCAAGAAACACCATACACTTCTCCAGAGTGGCTGTTTCAATTTACATCCCGCCCACCAGCATAAGAAGGCTCCCAGTTCTCCATGGCCTGTCCTGCCTTTCTGGATTTTACACTTTTTTCAGATGGCCCTTTTGACCGGGGGGCAGTGAGACTTCATTGTAGTGCAGATTTCCTTTGCAAGCTTGCTTGGTTGACCAAAAACGGTGTATGCGTTTTTTCCTGAGTATATTCAGGAAAAAACGCATATGCCCTTTTTGGCCAAGTGCATCATTGAGGACGTTCTGCCTCTTTTCCTATGCTTTACATGCAATTCCAGTCTACCTCCTGAAATCGGTTTCCTGCAATTCTGCCCCGCTTTCAAGTCCTCTTGGCAGCCTTACTTCAATATATTTTTGGACGATAGCTGTCATTTATAACTCTGCAGGTTTGTGAATTACAGGGCCCCTGAGCTCCTTTCTTCAACTTGCTTTCTTGTGAGCTGGCCGCAACACCGCAGGATTGCTTCAGGCCCTAGTGTGGTTCCGGCATGGCACGCTGAGCCTTTGGTTAATTCCTCTTCCTGGTGGGAAATGAGAGTTAAATTTGCCCGTCCAGCCACCCCCAGCTAGTCTGTCATTGGTTCTCCCTATTCCTGTTCATTTTCCGCAGAAATTGCAAACTGGGCCAAACAGGAGGTTAAAGGCACTGACTCTCCAAGTGGGGAGAGTGTTCGTAAAGCATCTGGAATGTTGCACCCGAGTACCAGGGGATGAAAACTGAGACACATTTGAACACGTTTCCCGATCACACGGTGGATCATACTCTGGGTTCCACATGCATGTTTTAGCTGAAGGAAGAATCCCTTAAACCTGGAGAGTTGAGACCCATGGAATGGGTACCATGCAATATGACATCAAAGGGTCTGCATTTGGTCACCAATCCTCACCAATCCTATCACTGTTGCGTTTATGCCGCTGTACACACGCTTGATTCTGTTTCGGAGACATATAAACCCATAGGTTTTAAGATTCTTACTAGTCAGGTATATTCTTAGGCGTTTAATATGGGGTGTTGAGTCCACTTCGTTGAGCAAGCAGTAGCTCTTGCCTATTACATATTTGGCTTATGGAAAGGTATCTGTGCTAATTTCAATCTCTGGTTTTATGCAGCACCCCAACTCACCTTTCCGCTTATGCAAGCATAAGTTGGTTTTCTACATTTGAGACCCTATTCTGTTTTGTAATTCAGTTCCTGTGTAGCCAAGTTTACATTCCGTGTATTAGTGATATCTTATGATGTTTCTTTTTCTGTGTGACTTATTTCAATTAGAATCATCGTACCTGAATCCACTCATTATGCTGCTACGGGCCTGATGACATAGATTTCATTGCTGAGTGATATTGCATTGTACGTAAGTACCACAACTTTTTTATCCATTTTTCGCATTCTGCGATATTGAACTTGTACCGTAAACGAGGTTCTTGTAAACAGAGCTGTCCCAAACTATGGGGTGGCTGTGTCTTTTTCATTTTAATTTCCCTAATCCATAGGACCATAAGTGGAAGTGCCCTAGGCTCTGTTGCTTGTTTTTTAGATGTTTCAGGAAACACCATACACTTCTCCAGAGTGGCTGTTGGCAATTTACATCCCGCCCATCAGCATAAGAAGGCTCCCAGTTCTCCATGGCCTGTCCTGCCTTTCTGGATTTTACACTTTTTTCAGATGGCCCTTTTGAACGGGGGGCAGTGAGACTTCATTGTAGTGCAGATTTCCTTTGCAAGCTTGCTTGGTGGGCCAAAAAGGGTGTCTGCGTTTTTTCCTGAGTAAATTCAGGAAAAAACGCATACGCCCTTTTTGGCCAAGTGCATCATTGAGGACGTTCTGCCTCTTTTCCTATGCTTTACATGCAATTCCAGTCTACCTCCTGAAATCGGTTTCCTGCAATTCTGCCCCGCTTTCAAGTCCTCTTGGCAGCCTTACTTCAATATATTTTTGGACGATAGCTGTCATTTATAACTCTGCAGGTTTGTGAATTACAGGGCCCCTGAGCTCCTTTCTTCAACTCGCTTTCTTGTGAGCTGGCCGCAACACCGCAGGATTGCTTCAGGCCCTAGTGTGGTTCCGGCATGGCACGCTGAGCCTTTGGTTAATTCCTCTTCCTGGTGGGAAATGAGAGTTAAATTTGCCCGTCCAGACTCCTCCAGCTAGTCTCTCATTGGTTCTCCCTATTCCTGTTCATTTTCCGCAGAAATTGCAAACTGGGCCAAACAGGAGGTTAAAGGCACTGACTCTCCAGGTGGGGAGAGTGTTAGTAAAGCGTCTGGAATGTTGCACCCGAGTACCAGGGGATGAAAACTGAGACATATTTGAACACGTTTCCCGATCACACGTTGGATCATACTCTGGGTTCCACATGCATGTTTTAGCTGAAGGAAGAATCCCTTAAACCTGAAGAGTTGAGAACCATGGAATGGGAACCCTGCAATATGACTTCAAAGGGTCTGCATTTGCTCACCGAACCTCACCAATCCTATCACTGTTGCATTTATGCCGCTGTACACATGCTTGATTCTCTTTCAGAGACATATAAATCCATAGGTTTTAAGATTCTTACTAGTCAGGTATATTCTTAGGCGTTTAATATGGGGTGTTGAGTCCACTTCGTTGAGCAAGCAGTAGCTCTTGCCTATTACATATTTGGCTTATGGAAAGGTATCTGTGCTAATTTCAATCTCTGGTTTTATGCAGCACCCCAACTCACCTTTCCGCTTAAGCAAGCATAAGTTGGTTTTCTACATTTGAGACCCTATTCTGTTTTGTAATTCAGTTCCTGTGTAGCCAAGTTTACATTCCGTGTATTAGTGATATCTTATGATGTTTCTTTTTCTGTGTGACTTATTTCACTTAGAATCATCGTACCTGAATCCACTCATTATGCTGCTACTGGCCTGATGACATAGATTTCATTGCTGAGTGATATTGCATTGTACGTAAGTACCACAACTTCTTTATCCATTTTTCGCTTTCTGCGATATTGAACTTGTACCGGAAACGAGGTTCTTGTAAACAGAGCCGTCCCAAACTTTGGGGTGCCTGTGTCTTTTTAATTTTAATTTCCCTAATCTGTAGGACCATAAGTGGAAGTGCCCTAGGCTCTGTTGCTTTGTTTTTTAGATGTTTCAGGAAACACCATACACTTCTCCAGAGTGGCTGTTGGCAATTTACATCCCGCCCATCAGCATAAGAAGGCTCCCAGTTCTCCATGGCCTGTCCTGCCTTTCTGGATTTTACACTTTTTTCAGATGGCCCTTTTGACCGGGGGGCAGTGAGACTTCATTGTAGTGCAGATTTCCTTGGAAAGCTTGCTTGGTTGGCCAAAAAGGGCGTTTGCATTATTTCCTGAATATATTCAGGAAAAAACGCATACGCCCTTTTTGGCCAAGTGCATCATTGTGGACGTTCTGCCTCTTTTCCTATGCTTTACATGCAATTCCAGTCTACCTCCTGAAATCGGTTTCCTGCAATTCTGCCCCGCTTTCAAGTCCTCTTGGCAGCCTTACTTCAATATATTTTTGGACGATAGCTGTCATGTATAACTCTGCAGGTTTGTGAATTACCGGGCCCCTGAGCTCCTTTCTTCAACTCGCTTTCTTGTGAGCTGGCCGCAACACCGCAGGATTGCTTCAGGCCCTAGTGTGGTTCCGGCATGGCTCGCTGAGCCTTTGGTTAATTCCTCTTCTTGGTGGGAAATGAGAGTTAAATTTGCCCGTCCAGACACCTCCAGCTAGTCTCTCATGTGTTCTCCCTATTCCTGTTCATTTTCCGCAGAAATTGCAAACTGGGCCAAACAGGAGGTTAAAGGCACTGACTCTCCAAGTGGGGAGAGTGTTCGTAAAGCGTCTGGAATGTTGCACCCGAGTACCAGGGAACGAAAACTGAGACAGATTTGAACACGTTTCCCGATCACACGTTGTATCATACTCTGGGTTCCTCATGCATGTTTTACCTGAAGGAAGAATCCCTTAAACCTGGAGAGTTGAGAACCATGGAATGGGTACCATGCAATATGACTTCAAAGGGTCTTCATTTGCTCACCGAACCTCACCAATCCTATCACTGCTGCGTTTATGCCGCTGTACACACGCTTGATTCTCTTTCGGAGACATATATATCCATAGGTTTTAAGATTCTTACTAGTCAGGTATATTCTTAGGCGTTTAATATGGGGTGTTGAGTCCCCTTCGTTGTGCAAGCAGTAGCTCTTGTCTATTACATATTTGGCTTATGGAAAGGTATCTGTGCTAATTTCAATCTCTGGTTTTATGCAGCACCCCAACTCACCTTTCCCCTTAAGCAAGCATAAGTTGGTTTTCTACATTTGAGACCCTATTCTGTTTTGTAATTCAGTTCCTGTGTAGGCAAGTTTACATTCCGTGTATTAGTGATATCTTATGATGTTTCTTTTTCTGTGTGACTTATTTCACTTAGAATCAACGTACCTGAATCCACTCATTATGCTGCTACTGGCCTGATGACATAGATTTCATTGCTGAGTGATATTGCATTGTACGTAAGTACCAAAACTTCTTTATCCATTTTTTGCTTTCTGCGATATTGAACTTGTACCGTAACCGAGGTTCTTGTAAACAGAGCCGTTCCAAACTTTGGGGTGGCTGTGTCTTTTTGATTTTAGTTTCCCTAATCTATAGGACCATAAGTGAAAGTGCCCTAGGCTCTGTTGCTTTGTTTTTTAGATGTTTCAGGAAACACCATACACTTCTCCAGAGTGGCTGTTGGCAATTTACATCCCGCCCATCAGTCTAACTAGGCTCCCAGTTCTCCATGGCCTGTCCTGCCTTTCTGGATTTTACACTTTTTTCAGATGGCCCTTTTGACCGGGGGGCAGTGAGACTTCATTGTAGTGCAGATTTCCTTTGCAAGCTTGCTTGGTTGGCCAAAAAGGGCGTATGCGTTTTTTCCTGAATATATTCAGGAAAAAAAGAATACGCCCTTTTTGGCCAAGTGCATCATTGTGGACGTTCTGCCTCTTTTCCTATGCTTTACATGCAATTCCAGTCTACCTCCTGAAATCGGTTTCCTGCAATTCTGCCCCGCTTTCAAGTCCTCTTGGCAGCCTTACTTCAATATATTTTTGGACGATAGCTGTCATTTATAACTCTGCAGGTTTGTGAATTACAGTGCCCCTGAGCTCCTTTCTTCAACTCGCTTTCTTGTGAGCTGGCCGCAACACCGCAGGATTGCTTCAGGACCTAGTGTGGTTCCGGCACGGCAGGCTGAGCCTTTGGTTAATTCCTCTTCCTGGTGGGAAATGAGAGTAAAATTTGCCCGTCCAGACACCTCCAATTAGTCTCTCATTGGTTCTCCCTATTCCTGTTCATTTTCCGAAGAAATTGCAAACTGGGCCAAACAGGAGGTTAAAGGCACTGACTCTCCAAGTGGGGAGAGTGTTAGTAAAGCATCTGGAATGTTGCACCCGAGTACCAGGGGACGAAAACTGAGACACATTTGAACACGTTTCCCGATCACACGGTGGATCATACTCTGGGTTCCACATGCATGTTTTATCTGAAGGAAGAATCCCTTAAACCTGGAGAGTTGAGAACCATGGAATGGGTACCATGCAATATGACTTCAAAGGGTCTGCATTTGCTCACCGAACCTCACCAATCCTATCACTGCTGCGTTTATGCCGCTGTACACACGCTTGATTCTCTTTCGTAGACATATCAATCCATAGGTTTTAAGATTCTTACTAGTAAGGTATATTTTTAGGCGTTTAATATGGGGTGTTGAGTCCACTTCGTTGAGCAAGCAGTAGCTCTTGTCTATTACATATTTGGCTTATGGAAAGGTATCTGTGCTAATTTCAATCTCTGGTTTTATGCAGCACCCCAACTCATCTTTCCCCTTAAGCAAGCATAAGTTGGTTTTCTACATTTGAGACCCTATTCTGTTTTGTAATTCAGTTCCTGTGTAGGCAAGTTTACATTCCGTGTATTAGTGATATCTTATGATGTTTCTTTTTCTGTGTGACTTATTTCACTTAGAATCATCGTACCTGAATCCACTCATTATGCTGCTACTGGCCTGATGACATAGATTTCATTGCTGAGTGATATTGCATTGTACGTAAGTACCACAACTTCTTTATCCATTTTTTGCTTTCTGCGATATTGAACTTGCACCGTAAACGAGGTTCTTGTAAACAGAGCCGTTCCAAACTTTGGGGTGGCTGTGTCTTTTTTATTTTAATTTCCCTAATCTATAGGACCATAAGTGGAAGTGCCCTAGGCTCTGTTGCTTTGTTTTTTAGATGTTTCCGGAAACACCATACACTTCTCCAGAGTGGCTGTTGGCAATTTACATCCCGCCCATCAGTCTAA
The DNA here is from genome assembly GCF_039906515.1 of Pseudorca crassidens. Lineage (NCBI taxonomy): Eukaryota > Metazoa > Chordata > Mammalia > Artiodactyla > Delphinidae > Pseudorca > Pseudorca crassidens. Next base: position 2,534,966 of record NW_027135940.1, read on the forward strand.
CTAAGCTCCCAGTTCTCCATGGCCTGTCCTGCCTTTCTGGATTTTACAGGTTTTTCAGATGGCCCTTTTGACCGGGGGGCAGTGAGACTTCATTGTAGTGCAGATTTCCTTTGCAAGCTTGCTTGGTTGGCCAAAAAGGGCGTATGCGTTTTTTCCTGAATATATTCAGGAAAAAACGCATACGCCCTTTTTGGCCAAGTGCATCATTGTGGACGTTCTGCCTCTTTTCCTATGCTTTACATGCAATTCCAGTCTACCTCCTAAAATCGGTTTCCTGCAATTCTGCCCCGCTTTCAAGTCCTCTTGGCAGCCTTACTTCAATATATTTTTGGACGATAGCTGTCATTTATAACTCTGCAGGTTTGTGAATTACAGTGCCCCTGAGCTCCTTTCTTCAACTCGCTTTCTTGTGAGCTGGCCGCAACACCGCAGGATTGCTTCAGGCCCTAGTGTGGTTCTGGCATGACTCGCAGAGCCTTTGGTTAATTCCTCTTCCTGATGGGAAATGAGAGTAAAATTTGCCCGTCCAGACACCTCCAGCTAGTCTCTCATTGGTTCTCCCTATTCCTGTTCATTTTCCGCAGAAATTGCAAACTGGGCCAAACAGGAGGTTAAAGGCACTGACTCTCCAAGTGGGGAGAGTGTTAGTAAAGCATCTGGAATGTTGCATCCGAGTACCAGGGGACGAAAACAGAGACACATTTGAACACGTTTCCCAATCACACGGTGGATCATACTCTGGGTTCCACATGCATGTTTTAGCTGAAGGAAGAATCCCTTAAACCTGGAGAGTTGAGAACCATGGAATGGGTACCATGCAATATGACTTCAAAGGGTCTGCTTTTGCTCACCGAACCTCACCAATCCTATCACTGCTGCGTTTATGCCGCTGTACACACGCTTGATTCTCTTTCGTAGACATATCAATCCATAGGTTTTAAGATTCTTACTAGTCAGGTATATTCTTAGGCGTTTAATATGGGGTGTTGAGTCCACTTCGTTGAGCAAGCAGTAGCTCTTGTCTATTACATATTTGGCTTATGGAAAGGTATCTGTGCTAATTTCAATCTCTGGTTTTATGCAGCACCCCAACTCACCTTTCCCCTTAAGCAAGCATAAGTTGGTTTTCTACATTTGAGACCCTATTCTGTTTTGTAATTCAGTTCCTGTGTAGGCAAGTTTATATTCCGTGTATTAGTGATATCTTATGATGTTTCTTTTTCTGTGTGACTTATTTCACTTAGAATCATCGTACCTGAATCCACTCATTATGCTGCTACTGGCCTGATGACATAGATTTCATTGCTGAGTGATATTGCATTGTACGTAAGTACCACAACTTCTTTATCCATTTTTCGCTTTCTGTGATATTGAACTTGTACCGTAAACGAGGTTCTTGTAAACAGAGCCGTTCCAAACTTTGGGGTGGCTGTGTCTTTTTGATTTTAATTTCCCTAAGCTATAGGACCATAAGTGGAAGTGCCCTAGGCTCTGTTGCTTGTTTTTTAGATGTTTCAGGAAACACCATACACTTCTCCAGAGTGGCTGTTGGCAATTTACATCCCACCCATCAGCATAAGAAGGCTCCCAGTTCTCCATGGCCTGTCCTGCCTTTCTGGATTTTACACTTTTTTCAGATGGCCCTTTTGAACGGGGGGCAGTGAGACTTCATTGTAGTGCAGATTTCCTTTGCAAGCTTGCTTGGTGGGCCAAAAAGTGTGTCTGCGTTTTTTCCTGAGTATATTCAGGAAAAAACGCATACGCCCTTTTTGGCCAAGTGCATCATTGAGGACGTTCTGCCTCTTTTCCTATGCTTTACATGCAATTCCAGTCTACCTCCTGAAATCGGTTTCCTGCAATTCTGCCCCGCTTTCAAGTCCTCTTGGCAGCCTTACTTCAATATATTTTTGGACGATAGCTGTCATTTATAACTCTGCAGGTTTGTGAATTACAGGGCCCCTGAGCTCCTTTCTTCAACTCACTTTCTTGTGAGCTATCCGCAACACCGCAGGATTGCTTCAGGCCCTAGTGTGGTTCCGGCGTGGCACGCTGAGCCTTTGGTTAATTCCTCTTCCTGGTGGGAAATGAGAGTTAAATTTGCCCGTCCAGACACCCCCAGCTAGTCTCTCATTGGTTCTCCCTATTCCTGTTCATTTTCCGCAGAAATTGCAAACTGGGCCAAACAGGAGGTTAAAGGCACTGACTCTCCAAGTGGGGAGAGTGTTCGTAAAGCATCTGGAATGTTGCACCCGAGTACCAGGGGACGAAAACTGAGACACATTTGAACACGTTTCCCGATCACACGGTGGATCATACTCTGGGTTCCACATGCATGTTTTAGCTGAAGGAAGAATCCCTTAAACCTGGAGAGTTGAGACCCATGGAATGGGTACCATGCAATACGACATCAAAGGGTCTGCATTTCGTCACCGAACCTCACCAATCCTATCACTGTTGCGTTTATGCCGCTGTACACACGCTTGATTCTGTTTCGGAGACATATAAATCCATAGGTTTTAAGATTCTTACTAGTCAGGTATATTCTTAGGCGTTTAATATGGGGTGTTGAGTCCACTTCGTTGAGCAAGCAGTAGCTCTTGTCTATTACATATTTGGCTTATGGAAAGGTATCTGTGCTAATTTCAATCTCTGGTTTTATGCAGCACCCCAACTCACCTTTCCGCTTAAGCAAGCATAAGTTGGTTTTCTACATTTGAGACCCTATTCTGTTTTGTAATTCAGTTCCTGTGTAGCCAAGTTTACATTCCGTGTATTAGTGATATCTTATGATGTTTCTTTTTCTGTGTGACTTATTTCACTTACAATCATCGTACCTGAATCCACTCATTATGCTGCTACTGGCCTGATGACATAGATTTCATTGCTGAGTGATATTGCATTGTACGTAAGTACCACAACTTCTTTATCCATTTTTCGCTTTCTGCGATATTGAACTTGTACCGTAAACGAGGTTCTTGTAAACAGAGCCGTTCCAAACTTTGGGGTGGCTGTGTCTTTTTGATTTTAATTTCCCTAATCTATAGGACCATAAGTGGAAGTGCCCTAGGCTCTGTTGCTTTGTTTTTTAGATGTTTCAGGAAACACCATACACTTCTCCAGAGTGGCTGTTGGCAATTTACATCCCGCCCATCAGTCTAACTAGGCTCCCAGTTCTCCATGGCCTGTCCTGCCTTTCTGGATTTTACACTTTTTTCAGATGGCCCTTTTGAACGGGGGGCAGTGAGACTTCATTGTAGTGCAGATTTCCTTTGCAAGCTTGCTTGGTGGGCCAAAAAGGGTGTCTGCGTTTTTTCCTGAGTATATTCAGGAAAAAACGCATACGCCCTTTTTGGCCAAGTGCATCATTGAGGACGTTCTGCCTCTTTTCCTATGCTTTACATGCAATTCCAGTCTACCTCCTGAAATCGGTTTCCTGCAATTCTGCCCCGCTTTCAAGTCCTCTTGGCAGCCTTACTTCAATATATTTTTGGACGATAGCTGTCATTTATAACTCTGCAGGATTGTGAATTACAGGGCCCCTGAGTTCCTTTCTTCAACTCGCTTTCTTGTGAGCTGGCCGCAACACCGCAGGATTGCTTCAGGCCCTAGTGTGGTTCCGGCATGGCACGTTGAGCCTTTGGTTAATTCCTCTTCCTGGTGGGAAATGAGAGTTAAATTTGCCCGTCCAGATTCCTCCAGCTATTCTCTCATTTGTTCTCCCTATTCCTGTTCATTTTCCACAGAAATTGCAAACTGGGCCAAACAGGAGGTTAAAGGCACTGACTCTCCAAGTGGGGAGAGTGTTAGTAAAGCGTCTGGAATGTTGCACCCGAGTACCAGGGGATGAAAACTGAGATATATTTGAACACGTTTCCCGATCACACGTTGGATCATACTCTGGGTTCCACATGCATGTTTTAGCTGAAGGAAGAATCCCTTAAACCTGAAGAGTTGAGAACCATGGAATGGGAACCCTGCAATATGACTTCAAAGGGTCTGCATTTGCTCACCGAACCTCACCAATCCTATCACTGTTGCATTTATGCCGCTGTACACATGCTTGATTCTCTTTCAGAGACATATAAATCCATAGGTTTTAAGATTCTTACTAGTCAGGTATATTCTTAGGCGTTTAATATGGGGTGTTGAGTCCACTTCGTTGAGCAAGCAGTAGCTCTTGCCTATTACATATTTGGCTTATGGAAAGGTATCTGTGCTAATTTCTATCTCTGGTTTTATGCAGCACCCCAACTCACCTTTCCCCTTAAGCAAGCATAAGTTGGTTTTCTACATTTGAGACCCTATTCTGTTTTGTAATTCAGTTCCTGTGTAACCAAGTTTACATTCCGTGTATTAGTGATATCTTATGATGTTTCTTTTTCTGTGTGACTTATTTCACTTAGAATCATCGTACCTGAATGCACTCATTATGCTGCTACTGGCCTGATGACATACATTTCATTGCTGAGTGATATTGCATTGTACGTAAGTACCACAACTTCTTTATCCATTTTTCGCTTTCTGTGATATTGAACTTGTATTGTAAACGAGGTTCTTGTAAACAGAGCCGTCCCAAACATTGCGGTGGCTGTGTCTTTTTGATTTTAATTTCCCTAATCTATAGGACCATAAGTGGAAGTGCCTTAGGCTGTGTTGCTCTGTTTGTTAGATGTTTCAGGAAACACCATACACTTCTCCAGAGTGGCTGTTGGCAATTTACATCCCGCCCATCAGCATAACAAGGCTCCCAGTTCTCCTTGGCCTGTCCTGCCTTTTTGGATTTTACACTTTTTTCAGATGGCCCTTTTGACCGGGGGGCAGTGAGACTTCATTGTAGTGCAGATTTCCTTTGCAAGCTTGCTTGGTTGGCCAAAAAGGGCGTATGCGTTTTTTCCTGAGTATATTCAGGAAAAAACGCAGACGCCCTTTTTGGCCAAGTGCATCATTGTGGACGTTCTGCCTCTTTTCCTATGCTTTACATGCAATTCCAGTCTACCTCCTGAAATCGGTTTCCTGCAATTCTGCCCCGCTTTCAAGTCCTCTTGGCAGCCTTACTTCAATATATTTTTGGACGATAGCTGTCATTTAGAACTCTGCAGGTGTGTGAATTACAGTTCCCCTGAGCTCCTTTCTTCAACTCGCTTTCTTGTGAGCTGGCCGCAACACCGCAGGATTGCTTCAGGCCCTAGTGTGGTTCCGGCATGGCTCGCTGAGCCTTTCGATAATTCCTCTTCTTGGTGGGAAATGAGAGTTAAATTTGCCCGTCCATAACCCTCCAGCTAGTCTCTCATTGGTTCTCCCTATTCCTGTTCATTTTCCGCAGAAATTGCAAACTGGGCCAAACAGGAGGTTAAAGGCACTGACTCTCCAAGTGGGGGAGAGTGTTAGTAAAGCGTCTGGAATGTTGCACCCGATTACCAGGGGATGAAAACTGAGACACATTTGAACACGTTTCCCAATCACACGGTGGATCATACTCTGGGTTCCACATGCATGTTTTAGCTGAAGGAAGAATCCCTTAAACCTGGAGAGTTGAGAACCATGGAATGGGTACCATGCAATATGACTTCAAAGGGTCTGCATTTGCTCACCGAACCTCACCAATCCTATCACTGCTGCGTTTATGCCGCTGTAAACACGCTTGATTCTCTTTCGGAGACATATAAATCCATAGGTTTTAAGATTCTTACTAGTCAGGTATATTCTTAGGCGTTTAATATGTGGTGTTGAGTCCATTTCGTTGAGCAAGGAGTAGCTCTAGTCTATTACATATTTGGCTTATTGAACGGTATCTGTGCTCATTTCAATCTCTTGTTTTATGCAGCACACCAACTCACCTTTCCCCTTTAGCAAGCATAAGTTGGTTCTACATTTGAGACCCTGTTCTGTTTTGTAATTCATTTCCTGGGTAGCCAAGTTTACATTCCGTGTATTAGGGATATCTTATGATGTTTCTTTTTCTGTGTGACTTATTTCACTTAGAATCATCGTACCTGAATCCACTCATTATGCTGCTACGGGCCTGATGACATAGATTTCATTGCTGAATGATATTCCATTCTACGTATGTACCACAACTTCTTTATCCATTTTTTGCTTTCTACGATATTGAACTTGTACCGTAAACGAGGTTGTTGTAAACAGAGCCGTTCCAAACTTTGGGGTGGCTGTGTCTTTTTGATTTTAATTTCACTAAGCTATAGGACCATAAGTGGAAGTGCCCTAGGCTCTGTTGCTTTGTTTTTTAGATGTTTCAGGAAACACCATACACTTCTCCAGAGTGGCTGTTGGCAATTTACATCCTGCCCATAAGCACAAAAAGGCTCCCAGTTCTCCATGGCCTGTCCTGCCGTTCTGGATTTTACACTTTTTTCAGATGGCCCTTTTGACCGGGGGGCAGTGAGACTTCATTGTAGTGCAGATTTCCTTTGCAAGCTTGCTTGGTTGGCCAGAAAGGGCGTATGCGTTTCTTCCTGAATATATTCAGGAAGAAACGCATACGCCCTTTTTGGCCAAGTGCATCATTGTCGACGTTCTGAGTCTTTTCATATGTTTTCAATGCAGTTCCTGTCTACCTCTTGAAATCGGTTTCCTGCAATTCTGCCTTGCTGTCAGTGCCTCTTCATAGCCTTACCTCAATATACGTTTGGAAAATAGTTGGCCTTTATAACTCTGCAGGTTTTTGAATTGCAGTGGCCCTTAGCTCCATTTTTCAGCTCTTATTTTTGTGATCTTGCCTCATATCCACAGGATTTCTTCAGGCCCTATCCTTCTTCTGGGGCGCCTTGCTCTGCCTTTGGTTAATTCTTCTTCCTGATGTGAAATTAGAGTGACATGTGCCCATTGAAACCGCTACAGCTATTTTCTCACTGGTTCCCCCTATTCCCATTCATCCTCCGCACTAACTGCAGACTGTGCGATACCGGAACTTAAAGGCATTGACTCTCCATGTGGAGATGTTGTTAGTAAAGTGGCTGGAATGTTGATCCGGAGCCCCAGGAGAGGAAAATGAGGTGCGTTTTAGAAACCTTTCCCGATCATATGGTATACCATCTGCTGGATTCCCCATGCATGGTTTAGCTGTAGGAAGATTCCCTTCAACCTGGAGTGTTGGGACCCTTGGAATGAGTAGTATGAAGTATTGCATTAAACTTTCGGCAGTTGCTCACCAAAGCTCACCAATGCTCTCAGCCCCAAGTGTCCAGCCTTATGTCTTATCCAGCTGTGGGTTTATATGTGGTCATTCCAGGTTGCATCACAGCCCCTGAGCGAATTTTGTAAGAATTTTTCTCTCTTTCATTGTTTCTGCGTTTTGGTTTTAAAATTTATTTCTATAATGGGGTTTAGCTCATTTTCACTTCTGTGTTTGTGCCGCTCTGCACACACTTGATTCCCTTATGGAGATATATCAATACATGGGTTTTAAGATTCTTATTACTCAGATATATTTCTCTGCGGTGTATAGGGTGTGTTGAGGCCAGTTCATTGAGCAAGGTGTAGATCTTGTCTAATACCTATTTGGTTTATTGAACGGTATCTGTGCTAATTTCAAACTCTGGTTTTATGCATCACCCCACCTCTCCTTTCCCCTTAAGCTGACATAAGTGTGTTTTCTAAATGTGAGACACTGTTCTGTTTTGTAATTCATTTTTTGTGCAGCCATATTTATCCTCCCTCTATAAGTGATATCTTATGATATGTTTCTTTTTCTGTTTGACTTATTTCAAGTAGTATTATCGGACCTAAATCCACTCTTTATCCTTCTACTAGCCTTATTACATTGATTTCATGGTGAAGAGATATTCCATTGTACATAAGTACCACATTTTCTTTATCCATTGTTCTCTTTCCTGGGATATTTAAGGTGTACTGAAGTTGAGGTTCTTGTAAACAGAGTAGCCCTAAACTGTGGTGTGCTTGTGTCTTGTTGATTTTTAGACTTCCCTAGATATACTTCCATGATTGGAAGTGCCCTATGCTCTGTAGCTCTGTTTTTTAGATGATTTAGGAACCACCATACACTTCTCCAGAGTGGCTCTCGGCAGTTCACACACTGTCCATCAGCGTATAAAGGCTCCCTGTTCTCCATGGCCTGTCCTGCATTTCTGGTTTTTACAATTTTTTCGGATGGCCCTTTTGACCGGTGGGAAATGAGACTTCTTTGTTGTGCACATTTGCATTGCTTGCTTGCTTGGTTGCCCATAAAGTGCGTATGCGTTTTTTCCTGGATATATTCAGGAAAAAACGCATACTCCCTTTTGGGCCAACTACATCATTGTCGAAATTCTGCCGCTTTTCATGTACTTTAAGGACGAGTCCAATCTATCTCTTGAAATCTGTTTCTTGCAATTCTGTCTTGCATTCAGATCCTCTTCTTTGCCTTACCTCAACATATTTTTGGACGTTAGTTTTCATTTATAACTCTGCAGGTTTGTGAATTGCAGTGACCCTGAGCTCCATTTTTTAAGTTGCTCTTTTGTGAGCTGGCCTCAAAGCCGCAGGATTGCTTCAGGCCCTATTTTGGCTCCGGCGAGGCGGGCTGAGCCTTTTTTTAATTCTTACTCTTAATGGGAAATTAGAGTGACATGTGCCCGTCCAAACCCCTACAACTATTCTCTCATTGGTTCCCCCTCTTCCCGTTCATCCTCCTCACAATTTGCAAAATGTGTGAAACAGAAGTTTAAATGTGCTGATTCTCTAAGTGGGGAGATTCTAAGTAACGTGGCTGGAATGATGAACAGGAGCACCAGTAGAGGATAAATGAGGTGCATTTTAGACACATCTCCCGATCACATGGTGTTTTCCATGCATGTTTTCCATGCATGTTTTAGCTGTAGGAAGATTCCTTGAACCTGCAGATTTGGGACCCATTGAATGGGTACCAGGTAGTATTACTTTAAAGGGTGTGCATTTCCTCACCCAACCTCACATTTCTCTTAGCGCGAACAGTTTCCAGCCTTATGTCTCATCCTGCTGTGGGTCTAGATGTGTTCAATCCATGTTGCATCACCGTCCCTGAGGAAAAGTTGTAAGAGGTTTTCTCTGTCTCTCTGTCGTTTATTTTTTTCAATTTATTACTATATTGGTTACAACTGATTTTCAAAGCTCTGTTTCTTGCTGCTGTACATCCACTTGATTCACGTACAGAGAGACATCAATAAATTCTTTTTCAGATTCTTACCAGTCATAGATATTCTTTTCCGGTGACTTGAGTGTGCTGAGTGCAGTTCTTTTAGCTACCGTGTAGGCCTTGTTGATTATCAGTTTGGTATTTGGAATGGTATCTTTGCTAATTTCAACCTCCTGGATGATGCCTCACCCCTCCCCACCTTTCCCGTTTAGCAGCCTTACGCGTGTTTTCTACATATTTGACTATGTTTTTGTTTTGTAATTTATTTCATGTGTAGCCATTTTGGATTCCACCTTTAAGTGATATCTTATGATATGTGTCTTTTTCTTTTTGAATTATGTCACTTAGAATGATCATACGTAACTCCTCCGGAGTTGTTACAACTGGCCATATTTCATTGATTTCCAGGCTGAGTAATATTCCACTCTACATAAGTACAACATCTCTATCCATTTTTTCCCTCCAGAGACATTTAAGTTATATCCTAGTCGAGGATCTTTTAAACAGAGAGGCAGTAAACATTGGGGTGCCTGTGTCCTCTCGATTTTTGTTTTTCCCAAGATATACGCCCATGAGTGCAAGTGCCCTATGCTCTGTAGCTCATTTTTTAGATGCTTTAGTAAACACAATACACTTCTCCAGAATGGCCGTTGGCAATATACATTTCCACTATAAGCCTCACAGGGCTCCCTCTTCTCCTTGCCCTGTCCTGCATTTCTGGTGTTTACACTTTATGAGGATGGCTTTTCTGACTGATGCGAAGTGATATCTTTTGTAGTATTGATTTCCAGTGCCCACCTGTTTGGTTGGCTAAAAAAGTGTATGCCCTTTTCTTGAATATATACAGAAAAAAACGCATACAGCCTTTTTGGCCAACTGCAATGTTGGCAATGTTCAGCCCCTTTTCTTGTGCTTAATGGCGAGTCCTTTCTACCTCCTCAAATCCCTTTCCTGCCATTCTCCCTTGCTTACCAATCCTTTTCTTTGACTTTCCTCAAGACATTTTTCAGTGATAGATATTTTCAACTCTGCAGTTTCGTGAATTTTACTGCCCCTGAGTTCCATTGTTCAACTTGTGTTTATGGGAACTGGCCACAAAGCAGTGGGATTTCCTCAAGCCCTATACTGTTTCCATGGGCAACCCTAGCCTTTGGTCAATTCGTCTTCCTGATTGGAAATTAGAGTGACATGTGCCTGTCTGAACACCTAGGACTTGTCTCTCATTGTTCCTCATCCTTCCGCTTCATCCTCTGGGCAAATTCCAAACTGTACGCAACAGGATGTTGACAGTGCTGACATCTCCAAGTGGGGAGACTGTTAGTAAAGACGCTGGAGGGGTGAACCCGAGCACCAGGAGATGAGGAGATGAGATGCCTTTTCCAAATTCTTCCCGATCAGACGGTATACCATCCTCTGGGTGTGACAGACATGTTTTAGCAGTAGGAAGGGTCCCATTCATGTAAGGAGAACACCAGGGCTTTTTCAAAATCAGTGTCTCCCCGAAACCCAAACTGGGGAAATTTTTAAGCTACGGCTACACATATGTTCATTAAGGGCCTTGGGAAGTAGGCAGAGTCCAAACTTTAGATGATTGAAGTCTTCAGGGTCAGAAGCACTCACCACCGGCTTCCCTTAGGTTACACTTTAACTGTCATTGATAGATGATGTCAATAAAAATATCTATTCTTTTTCCGATTATTTCCCCTTATAGGTTATTGCAAAATATTGAGTGTAGTTCCCTGTGCTATACAGTAGTTCCCTGTTGATGATCTATTTTATACATAGCAGTGTGTATGTTTTAATTCCAAACTGTTAATTTATCCCTCCTCCCACCTTTCCCCTTTGGTAATAATAAATTATAAGATTTTATACTTCTCAGAAATGGGGGAGCTGAAAGAGAGGTATCATTTTCAATGGAAAAGCATTTAAAACAAGATTGAAGCTTTAACCAAGATTATTAGATGTACATCCTTGGAAAGAAATCACTTCATTTCTCTAATATTGACCTGACAAATAAGACAAACCTTTTCACTGAACTTGCTTATAATAAAGTGATGGAAATATCAAATGGAAGTGTTAGAAACATCTTATTTTACCCGAGCCTTATAAACTGTTCTATGTTAACTACAGTTTGGCTCACACATCTGTTCATTGAAGTTACAGTAGTCTCAATTTCTGTTACTGATCCTCCAGAGTGGACCCCAACAAGTGTCCCCCTGCCCAGTGTCATTGGGGCCAACAGATCGAGACTGAGTTTGGTTCACAAGCAAAGGAAACTTTATATTTTGATCAGAGAATGGAGAGGTGAGAGCATGCACTACCCCGTGGGCTGTGGGCTGGGCTGCTGTGTAGAGATCCTGTCAGAGTCAGTGGGAGGGAGGGGGCGGAGCTCTCGAGGGCCGGGTTGGCTGCAGCTCAGGCTCTATATCTCGGAGTCTGCACTGGGCCCCAGGAGCTGAGGTGTCGACCCAGCCATTCTGCACTAGGAAATCTGGTCTGAAGTGCCGGGTGTGGAACCTCTGTATGCGGGACCCTAGGAGCACGTGAAATTAGACAAAGCACAAAGGATAAAAAAGGTCAGACTTGACTTTATTGCCCAGATTCTATTTTTATCTCCCAGGGATTTTTCATGGGCTTTGCTGGGGACAAACCCCTCCTCTGCCTTTTGTCCCATTCCTCATTCTTGGAGTGCTGAGGGTGCAGACCCTTCTTCTGTAACTGCTGAGTGCTGAGTTGGGAGCCCTCATACCAGGGGACGAGGGTCAGAACTTCTCCCCAGCAGCCTCCAGGTGACGTTGATTGGCCCCAGGACCCCTGCCTCCCTGCTCGTCCGCCTGAGCACCAGCATTGGAAGTGTTATAGATTCTAATGACCTTTAAGGGTCCAGGAAAGAGATGTGCAGAGACGCTGTGGGGGCCGGTTTCACCCCGCCCCACATTTGTTCGGCCACCTTAGGCTGACCGTTTCTGCCAGCCTAGATGCTCTGACCAGTAGTCTGCTCTTTCTTCAATTAGGTCCCTGAATTAACGTAAAAACAGCACCAGGTGTCAGAGCCCTGCCCGCTCAACTCCCAGACAGTCCAGGGTCAGTGGTGATCAAGGACCATGATGGCCACTGAGTCAACAGCCTTTTGAAGTAAACAGGAGTCCAGCCGGTCTTATTGGCCACCATCATCACGGTGTCTGTAGGCTTTTCTATGGTGACAGTGTGATATACGGTTCCCCCGCCAAGATTATTAGCTCCCCTCCGGGTGCAGTAAGTCCTGCAAGCAGTAGTCTACTCCTTCGGGACACACTATTGTTGTTTTATGAGAGAAACTCCAGGTCAAGTGATGTTCACACGAGTCGTCATGGTGCCCTGCTGCCCCCGGTTATCTCTCTGGATGTTGGAGTTGGAGGGCCTCCTCACTCGAGGTCGGTGTGCCCACGGAGCGAACCCTGCAACTTCAGGGCATGGTTGGTGATTAGGATCACCACGTGGGGTCCTTTTCCCTTAGGAGGGAGGTGGCCTTTTGGGCTGCTGATTTCCAGGTTTTTAGATACCGCCAGTATCTTGGCCAGATGTGGCAGTGGGCCAAGCCCCTTGGTGACTGTAGTTTATCCTACCTGGATGGCATTCTTGCGTTGTTCCATTTCAAGTGGTCCCAGTTTGTGCACTAATTCTCCAATGGCGATTCACCTTTCACCGGGAATGGAAAGGTCAAAGGGTTTAGCTCAATTAGGGAGTTCCAGGGCAAGGGTCTGAATTGACTGCTCTTTCCATTCTTGAAAGGCCACTTCTGGATTCTGTTCAAAAGGATCATCATCTTTTCCTTTCAGTGTTTCATATAGAGGCCCAGCTAGTAGACTGTAGTTAGGGATCCAGAAGCAGCAAACCCTGGCCTCCCCAGGAACCCCTAAGCTGTCTTCTCGTTTTAGAAAGGGGTAAGGCTGCAAATGGTTTCTTCCCTTTCCTGGGATGGGCTTCTCCGACCTTGTGTGAGAATGAAGCCCAGGCAGGTCACCGCAGTCTGTGATATTTGAGCTTTTTCTTGGACAACTTCTATCCTTTATTGGCTTGGTAGTTCAGAGGCCTCCTTAGTAGGGCTGGCGATCAGAATGTCGTCTGCATATTGAAGGAGGGTTTCCTTTTCCAGAGGTAGAACTTTTCGGTCTTTAGCTAAGCTTTCCCCAAAGATGGTGTGGGAATTTTTGAACCCTTGGGGCAAGACGGCCCGGAAGTATTGTTTTAGTTGTATGTTGAGTCCTGCCACTCACAAGCCAAAATTTCTTGTGACTCTGGGACTAATGGAATACAAAAGAAGGCATCATTGAAGACTAATACAGAATACCATGTCCTGGTGGTTGGTAGAATGACCAGCAGGGTGTAGGAATTAGGAGCAACTGGAGGTATATCCTCGGTGGCTTCACTGACTGTCCTGACATCCTTTACCAGGTCCCCAGCAGCCCATGGAGCTCTCGTGGTCAGGCCAATCCCAGGATATGGAGCTCTCCTGGGCAGGTACCCCACCCCCAACCCAGCCCACGGGGCTCTCGTGGTCAGGCCCCTCCCAGGATACAGAGCTACCCTTGCAGGTACCGTGGCAGGGCTGGGCACACAGGAACCGTGCACATAGCCCTCATTGAAGAGCACCCCCAGCTCACCTGTCGCTCAGAGCTGAAACAGAGCACCTCAGAGCAGGACTTGAACTAACAAACAGCAGCTCCGACAGGTCTGTGACCCTGGGCATCACTCTGTGTGGCCTCCCTCCACCTGGTCTTCCAGAGACTTCCACTGCACCCGGGGCACCAGGCCTCTGTCTCCAACCACCACCCACCCCTCCTCTCCCTGACTCCTGGGTTCCTCTCATTAGGAGAGGGTTTTCTTGAAGTTGTCTCCCACTCATGGGCCAGATAAAATGATTAGAAAACAAGCCAAAGCTGCAGCCCCTTGTCTATCCTGACTCTCAGGAGCCCACACCTGTTCCTTGGACCTGGCCGGTTCAGCAAGTTCCATTTTCTGCAACTGTGAGCCCCTGAGGGGTGACGATTGGCTGACCTGGGCAGCCTTACGGTGCCGGCCAGCCCTCCCCAGGTGTGCCTGGGTTGAGATCAATATAAATACCACTCCAGGCAGCAAGAGCCCCTGCAGCTGTGTCTGATGCCATTTTCTCTGCCCTGTCAGCAGTCTCGGGGCTGGGCTGGTGGGAGGGAGTGAGAGGCCACGGCTTTGTGGGTGGCCCAGTGTGAGTGGGGCTCTGCTGGACTTTCTGCAGCAGTTGCCAGGCTGCCACCTGCTAAAGAAGAGGATGTGTCACCCATACCTGCTGCTGGAATTGCTCCCTGGGCAGAGGTGAGGAAGGAAAAAAGCAGTGGGGGCAGGGACAGGACGGGTATCTCAGGCAGGGAAATGGAAATCTTCCAGAAGAGCACCCAGGGCCAGGACCATCCTGGCTGGCCTGCAGGCACCAAGTCAGCTGGCATGCTGTCACTCATGTGGCTCCATGGCCCTTCCTCTAGGCTTTCAAGTCCTTGTATATATTCAGGTGTTTTACCTGGGAAGGGTGGGAACAGTTCAGCAGCAACTGGCCTGGGGCTCAGCTCACGTTTACTCACAGATGCCTCGGCACAGTGCCCCAGCTTTGCAATGAGGACGCTTGTTGTGTGGGGGCTGCTGGCTGAATGGGAGACGATTCCCCACCACTGACCAACTTCAGAATTGTTTACAACTGGAGCAAGTGCCCTGATACGGTTTTCCTCTGAGTAACTGGTGGGTTCTGTTTTTTTTTTCTCTTTTTTGTTTTTGGTTCAAGGTAGATTTTATTCCTCTTTTTTGTATTTACAGATATAAGCATGGAAATAATTTATTCATATAAATACATGTATGTGAAGGGAATAATTGTTTTTTCTGTTTTGTTTTTTAAATTTTATTTCTTTTTAATTTTGAATTTTATTTTATATTTTTATACAGCAGGTTCTTATTGGTTATCTATTTTATACATATAAATGTTTACATGCCAATCCCAATCTCTCAACTCCTCCCACCACCACCACCCCCAAGAGCTTTCCCCCCTTGTTGTCCATACGATTGTTGTCTACATCTGTTGCTCTATTTATGCCTTGCAAAACGGTTAATCTGTACAGTTTTTCTAGGTTCCACATATATGCATGAATATACAAGATTTGTTTTTCTCTTTCTGACTTACTTCACTCTGTATGACAGTCTCTAGATCCATCGACGTCTCTACAAATGACCCAATTTCATTCCTTTCATGGCTTAGTAATATTCCATTTTATATATGTACCACATCTTTATGCATTCGTCTGTCTGTGGGCATTTAGGTTGCTTCCATTACCTCGATATTGTAAATAGTGATGCAATGAACATTACGGTGAATGTCTCTTTTTGATTTATGGTTTTGTCTGGGTATATGTCCAGTACTGGGATTGCTGTATCATATGGTAATTCTATTATTAGTTTCTTAAGAAACTCCATATTGTTCTCCATAGTGACTGTATCAATTTATATTCCCAACAATAGTGGAAGAGGCTTCCTTTTCTCCACACCCTTTCCAGCATTTGTTGTTTGTAGATTTTCAGATGATGCCCATTCTAACAGGTGTGAGGTGATACCTCATTGTTGAGTCCATTTCGATGAACAAGGGGTAGGTCTTGTCTATTACATATTTGGCTTATGGAACGGTATCTGTGCTAATTTCAAACTCTGGTTTTATGCAGCACCCCAACTCACCTTTCCCCTTAAGCAAGCATAAGTTGGTTTTCTAAACTTGAGACCCTGTTCTGTTTTGTAATTCAGTTCATGTGTAGCCAAGTTTACATTCCGTGCATTAGTGATACCTTATGATGTTTCTTTTTCTGTGTTACTTATTTCACTTAGAATCACCGTGCCTCAATCCACTCATTATGCTGGTACAGGCCTGGTGACACAGATTTCATTGCTGAGTGATATTGCATTGTACATAAGTACCACAACTTCTTTATCCAGTTTTTGCTCTCTGTGATATTGAACTTGGACCGTAAACGAGGTTCTTGTAAACAGAGCCGTCCCAAATTTTGGGGTAGCTGTGTCTTTTTGATTTTAATTTCCCTAAGCTATAGGACCATAAGTGGAAATGCCCTAGACTCTGTTGCTTTGTTTTTCAGATGTTTCAGGAAACACCATACACTTCTCCAGAGTGGCTGTTGGCAATTTACATCCCGCCCATCAGCATAACAAGGCTCCTTTTTCCCCATGGCCTGTCTTGCCTTTCTGGATTTTACACTTTTTTCAGATGGCCCTTTAGACCGGGGGGAAGTGACACTTCATAGTAGTTCGGATTTCCATTGCAAGCTTGCTTGGTTTGCCAAAAAGGGTGTATGTGTTTTTTCCTGAATATATTCAGGAACAAACTCATACGCCCTTTTTTTGCCAAGTGCATCATTGTCGATGTTCTGCCTCTTTTCCTATGCTTTAAATGCAAATCCAGTCTACCTCCTGAAATCGGTTTCCTGAAATTCTGCCCCGCTTTCAAGTCCTCTTGGCAGCCTTACTTCAATATATTTTTGGACGTTATCTGTCATTTATAACTCTGCAGGTTTGTGAATTACAGGGCCCCTGAGCTCCTTTCTTCAACTCGCTTTCTTGTGAGCTGGCCGCAAACCCGCAAGACTGCTTCAGGCCCTAATCTGCTTCTGGCAGGGCACGCTGAGCCTTTGGTTAATTCCTCTTCCTGGTGGGAAATGAGTGTTAAATATGCCCGTCCAGACACCTACCTCACTCTCAACCCCTTGGTGATGTGGGTCCTCTGGTTTGTGGCCACCTTTGCTGGGTTCCTCACCTTTCGATGATGTGGCCCCACTAGTGTGAGGACACTCCTGCTGGTTCTCATCTACGTGGTTATGTGGACCCCCTGGTGAGAGTCTGTTCCTGGCTGTGTTCCTCACCCTTCTGTGAGGGAGGTCACTGCTGATAGGTCACTCCTGCATGGCTGGCACACATTGCCTTGGTGAAGTCAGCCATGTGGTGGCAGTAGGAGCGTGCTGAGGATCTCCTCCCCTCGGTGATGAGGGCCCTCTTGCGTCAGGCCCTAACTGCTGGGCTCACCAACTTTTCTTAGTGAGCCCAATGATGCTTGGGCACTCCTCTTAGGATCCCATCTCGATGGGGATGTGGGCCTTCTGCTCTGAAGTCCCAACGGCTGGGTTGTTCACATTTTCATGATGTGGGCTCTCTGGTGTTAGTTCACAGAGGCCTGGATCCCATAGCCTCTGTGCTCTTGG
This sequence comes from Pseudorca crassidens, assembly GCF_039906515.1. NCBI lineage: Eukaryota > Metazoa > Chordata > Mammalia > Artiodactyla > Delphinidae > Pseudorca > Pseudorca crassidens. Next base: position 2,552,354 of record NW_027135940.1, read on the forward strand.
CCACCTGTTGGGAGGTTCCAACTGCTGGATTCCTCACTTTTTTAATTTTTTGGGTCTTCTGTTGTGAGGATCCTCCTGCCTGCCTCACTCCCAGCCCCTTCGTGATGTGTGTCGTCTGGTCTGAGGCCACATGTGCTGGGTTCCTCACCTTTCGATGATGTGGGACCAATGGTCTTAGGAGACTCCTGCCTGGTTCACATCCCCTTGGTGATGTGGGCCCTCTGTTGAGAGTCTGATCCTGGCTGGGTTCCTCACCCATCTGTGAGGTGGGCCGTCTGCTGTGAGGTCACTCCTGCCTGGCTTGCTCACCTCGCCTTGTGGACATGAGCCCTTTGGTGGCACTTGGAGCCTGCTGGGAGCCTCCTACCCTCGGTGATGAGGGCCCTCTGGCGTCAGGCCCTAACTGCTGGTCTCCCCACATTTTGTGATGTGCGCCCAGTGGTGCGAGGACACTCCAGCCAGGTTCACCTCCCCATTGGGATGTGGGCCTTCTGCTCTGAGGTACCAACGCCTGGGTTGCTCACAGTTTCATGATGTGGGCTCTCTGCTATTAGTTCACTCCTGCCTGCATCCCATAGCTTCTGTGCTCTCGGCCACCTGCTGGGAGGTTCCAACTGCTGGATTCCTCACCTTTCTTATTCTTTGGGCCCTCTGTTTTTAGGCTACTCCTGCCTGCCTCACTCCCATTCCCTTTGTGATATGTGTCCTCTGATTTGAGGCCACATGTGCTGGGTTCCGCACCTTTCGATGATGTGGCCCCACTGGAGGGAAGACAGTCCTGACTGGTTCCCATCCCCTTGCTGATGTGGGCCCTCAGGTGAGAGTCTGATCCTGGCTGGGTTCCCCACCCGTCTGTGAGGTGGCCCCTCTGCTGTGAGGTCATTCATGCCTGTCTGGCACACGTCACCTTGGCGACGTGGGCCCTCTGGTGGCAGTTGGAGTGTGCTGGGATCCTCCTCCCCTCAGTGATGAGGGCCCTCTTGCCTTAGGCCATAACTGCTGGGCTCCCCACATTTTCTGATGTGTGCCAAGTGAGTGAGGACACTCTTGCCAGGTTCCCATCCCCATGGGGATATGGGCCTTCTGCTCTGAGGTCAAAACAGCTGGCTTGCTCACAGTACCATGATGTGGGCCCTCTGCTGTGAGTTCACTCCGGCAAGGATCCCTTATCATCGGTGCTCTGAGCCGCCTGCTGGGAGGTTCCAACTGCTGGATTCCTCAACTTTTTTATTCTATGTGCCCTCTGTTGTGAGGCTCCTCCTGCCTGCCTCACTGCCAGCCCCTTGGTGATGACTGTCCTATGGCTTGAGGCCACATGTGCTGCGTTCCTCACCTTTCGATGATGTGGCCCCACTCGTGTGAGGACACTCCTGCCTGGTTCCCATCCCCTTGGTGAGGTGGGCCCTCTGGCGAGAGTCTAATCCTGGCTGGGTTCCTCAACGTTCTGTGAGGTAGGCCCTCTGCTGTGAGGTCACTCCTGCCTGGCTGGCACACGTCACCTTGGAGACGTGAGCCCTCTGGTGGCAGTTGGAGCGTGCAGGGTGCCTCCTCCTCTCGGTGATGACGGCCCTCTGGCATCAGGCCCTAAATGGTGGGCTCCCCACATTTTCTGATGTGCGCCCAGTGGTGCGAGGACACTCCAGCCAGGTTCCCATTCCCATGGGGATGTGGGCCTTCTGCGCTGAGGTCCCAACGCCTGGGTTGCTCACAGTTTTATGATGTGGGCCCTCTGCTGTGAGTTCACTGCGGCCTGGATCCCATAGCCTCGGTGTTCTGAGCCGCCTGCTGGAAGGTCTAAATGCTGGAATCCTCACGTTTTTTATATTATGTGCCCTGTGTTGTGAGGCTACTCCTGCCTGCCTCACTCCAAGGCCCTTGGTGATGTGGGTCCTCTGGTTTGAGGACACATGTGCTGGGTTCCTCACCTTAAGATGATGAGGCCCCACTGGTGTGAGGATAATCCTGACTGGTTCCCATCCCCTTTGTGATGTGGGCCCTCTGGTGAGAGTCTGATCCTGGCTGGGTTCCTCACCCATCTGTGAGGTGGGCCCTCTACTATCAGGTAACTCTTGCCTGGCTTGCTCACCTCGCCTTGTTAACATGAGCCCTCTGGTGGCACTTGGACCCTGCTGGGAGCCTCCTCACCTCTGTGATGAGGGCCCTCTGACGTCAGGCCCTAACTGCTGGGCTCCCCAACTTTTCTTAGTGAGCCCAGTGATGCTCAGGCACTCCTCTTAGGTTCCCATCTCCGTGGGGATGTGGGCCTTCTGCTCTGAGGTTCCAACGGCTGGGTTGATCACAATTTCATGATGTGGGCTCTCTGGTGTTAGTTCACTGTGGCCTGGATCCCATAGCCTCTGTGCTCTTGGCCGCCTGCTGGGAGGTTCCAACTGCTGGATTCCTCACTTTTTTAATTTTTTAGGCCCTCTGTTGTGAGGATCCTCCTGCCTGCCTCACTCCCAGCCCCTTCGTGATGTGTGTCGTCTGGTTTGAGGCCACATGTGCTGGGTTCCTCACCTTTCGATGATGTGGGACCAATGGTCTTAGGAGACTCCTGCCTGGTTCACATCCCCTTGGTGATGTGGGCCCTCTGTTGAGAGTCTGATCCTGGCTGGGTTCCTCACCCTTCTGTGAGGTGGGCCGTCTGCTGTGAGGTCACTCCTGCTTGGCTTGCTCACCTCGCCTTGTGGACATGAGCCTTCGGTGGCACTTGGAGCCTGCTGGGAGCCTCCTCCCCTTGGTGATGAGGGCCCTCTGGCGTCAGGCCCTAACTGCTGGGCTCCCCACATTTTGTGATGTGCGCCCAGTGGTTCGAAGACACTCTATCCAGGTTCACATCCCCATTGGGATGTGGGTCTTCTGCTCTGAAGTCCCAACGGCTGGGTTGTTCACAGTTTCATGATGTGGGCTCTCTGCTGTTAGTTCACTCTGGCCTGGATGCCATAGCCTCTGTGCTCTGGGCCGCCTGCTGGGAGGTTCCAACTGCTCGATTCCTCAACTTTTGTATTCTATTGGTCCTGTGTTGCGATGCTCCTCCTGCCTGCCTCACTCGTAACCCCTTCGTGATGTGGGTCCTCTGGTTTGAGGCCACATGTGCTGGGTTCCGCAACTTTCAATGATGTGGCCCCACTGGTGTGAGGACACTCCTGCCTGGTTCCCATCCCCTTGGTGATGTGGGCCTTCTGGTGACAGTCTTATCCTGGCTGGGTTCCTCACTCTTCTGTGAGGTAGGCCCTCTGCTGTGAGGTCAATCCTGCCTGACTTGCACACATCACCTTGGCGACGTGGGCCCTCTGTTGGCACATGGAACCTGCTGGGAGCCTCCTGCCCTCGGTGATGACGGCCCTCTAGCATCAGGCCATAACTGCTGGGCTCCCCACGTTTTCTGATGTGAGCCCAGTGATGCCAGGACACTCCTGTCAGGTTCCCATCCCCATGGGGATGTGGGCTTTCTGCTCTGAGGTCCCAACGCCTGGGTTGCTCACAGTTTCATGATGTGGGCTCTCTGGTGTTAGTTCACTCCTGCCTGCATCCCATAGCTTCTGTGCTCTCGGCCGCCTGCTGGGAGGTTCCAAATGCTGGATTCCTCACCTTTTTTATTCTTTGGGCCCTCTGTATTTAGGCTACTCCTACCTGCCTCACTCCCATCCCCTTTGTGATGTATGTCCTCTGATATGAGGCCGCATGTGCTGGGTTCCTCACCTTTCGATGATGTGGCCCCACTGGTGGGAGGACAGTCCTGACTGGTTTCCATCCCCTTGGTGTTGTGGGCCCTCTGGCGAGAGTCTCATCCTGCCTCGGTTCCTCACCCTTCTGTGAGATAGGCCCTCTGCTGTGAGGTCACTACTGCCTGGCTGACGCATGCCTCCTTGTAGACGTGGGCCCTCTGTTGGCAGTTGGAACCTGCTGGGAGTCTCCTCCCCTCAGTTATGAGGGCCCCCTGGCGTCAGGCCCTAACTGCTGGGCTCCTAACATTTTCTGATATGTGCTAAGTGGTGCGAGGCCACTCCTGCCAGGTTCCCATCCCAATGGGGATGTGGGCCTTCTGTTCTGAGGTCCCAACGGCTGGGCTGCTCACAGGTTCATGATGTGGGCCGTCTGTTGTGAGTTCACTGCGGCCTGGATCTCATAGCCTCGGTGCTCTGGGCCACTTGCTGGGAGGTTCCAACTGCTGGATTCCTCAACTTTTATATTCTATGGACCCTGTGTTGTGAGGCTGGTCCTGCCAGCCTCGTTCCGAACCCCTTAGTGATGTGGTTCCTCTGGTTTGAGGCTACATGTGCTGGGATCCTCACCTTTCGATGATGTTGTCCCACTGGTTTGGGGACACTCCTGCCTTGTTCCCATCCCCTTGGTGATGTGGACCCTCTGGTGAGAGTCTGATCCTGGCTGTGTTCCTCACCCTTCTGTGAGGTGGGCCCTCTGCTGTGAGGTCACTCCTCACCTTTCTTATTTTTGGGCCCTCTTTTGTGAGGCTCCTCCTGCCTGCCTCACTCCCAGCCCCTTGATGATGGGTGTCCTATGGTTTGAAGCCACATGTTCTGGGTTCCTCAGCTTTAGATGATGTGGCCCTACTCATGTGAGGACACTCCTGCCTGGTTCGAATCCATTTGGTGATGTGGGCCCTCTGGTGCAAGTGTGATCCTGACTGGGTTCATCACACTTCTCTGAGGTGGGCCCTCTGTTGTGAGGTCATTCGTGCCTGGTTGGCACACATCACCTTGGCGACGTCAGCCCTCTGGTGGCAGTTGGAGCCTGCTGGGAGCCTCCTTCCCTTGGTGATGAGGGTCCTCTGGCGTCAGGCCCTAACTGCAGGTCTCCCAAAATTTTCTGATACGTTCTCAGTGGTGCGAGGACACTCCTACCAGATTTATATCCCCATGGGGATGTGGGCCTCCTGCTCTGAGGTCCCAATGGCTGGGTTGCTCAGTTTCATGACATGGGCCCTCTTCTGTGAGTTCACTGTGGCCTGGATCCCATAGCCTCGGTGCTCTGGGCCGCCTGCTGGGAGGTTCCAACTGCTGGATTCCTCACTTTTTTGTTCTATGGGCCCAGTGTTGTGAGGCTACTCCTGCCTGCCTCACTCCGAGGCCCTTGGTGATGTGGGTCCTCTGGTTTGAGGACACATGTGCTGAGTACCTCACCTTTCGATGATGTGGCCCCACTGGTGTGAAGACACTCCTGCCTGGTTCCCATCCCCTTGGTGATGTGGGCCCTCTGGTGAGAGTCTGATGTTGGCTGATTTTCTCACCCTTCTGTGAGCTGGGACCTCTGCTGTGAGGTAACTCCTGCCTGGCTTGCTCACGTTGCCTTGACAACGTGAGACTTCAGGTGGCAGTTGGAGCCTGCTGGGAATCTCCTCCCCTCGGTTATGAGAGCTCTGGATAAAACACATATGCCCTCTTTTGCCAAGTGCATTATTTTCCAAGTTCTGTCTCTTTTCCTATGCTTTAAGAGCGACTCCCGTGTACCTTCTGAAATCGGTTTCCAGCAATTCTGCACCGTTTTCAAGTCCTCTTCGCAGCCTTACTTCAGTATAATTTTGGATGATACCTGTCATTTATAACTCTGCAGGTTTGTGAATTACAGTGCCCCTGAGCTCCTTTCTTCAACACGCTTTCTTGTGAGCTGGCCGCAACACCGCAGGATTGCTTCAGGCCCTAGTGTGGTTCCGGCATGGCTCGCTGAGCGTTTGGTTAATTCCTCTTCCTGGTGGGAAATGAGAGTTAAATTTGCCCGTCCAGACTCCTCCAGCTAGTCTCTCATTGGTTCTCCCTATTCCTGTTCATTTTCCACAGAAATTGCAAACTGGGCCAAACAGGAGGTTAAAGGCACTGACTCTCCAAGTGGGGAGAGTGTTAGTAAAGCGTCTGGAATGTTGCACCCGAGTACCAGGGGACGAAAACTGAGACACATTTGAACACGTTTCCCGATCACACGGTGGATCATACTCTGGGTTCCACATGCATGTTTTAGCTGAAGGAAGAATCCCTTAAACCTGGAGAGTTGAGAACCATGGAATGGGTACCATGCAATATGACTTCAAAGGGTCTGCATTTGCTCACCGAACCTCACCAATCCTATCACTGCTGCGTTTATGCCGCTGTACACACGCTTGATTCTCTTTCGGAGACATATAAATCCATAGGTTTTAAGATTCTTACTAGTCAGGTATATTCTTAGGCGTTTAATATGGGGTGTTGAGTCCACTTCGTTGAGCAAGCAGTAGCTCTTGTCTATTACATATTTGGCTTATGGAAAGGTATCTGTGCTAATTTCAATCTCTGGTTTTATGCAGCACCACAACTCACCTTTCCCCTTAAGCAAGCATAAGTTGGTTTTCTACATTTGAGACCCTATTCTGTTTTGTAATTCAGTTCCTGTGTAGCCAAGTTTACATTCCGTGTATTAGTGATATCTTATGATGTTTCTTTTTCTGTGTGACTTATTTCACTTAGAATCATCGTACCTGAATCCACTCATTATGCTGCTACTGGCCTGATGACATAGATTTCATTGCTGAGTGATATTGCATTGTACGTAAGTACCACAACTTCTTTATCCATTTTTCGCTTTCTGCGATATTGAACTTGTACCGTAAACGAGGTTCTTGTAAACAGAGCCGTCCCAAACTTTGGGGTGCCTGTGTCTTTTTGATTTTACTTCCCTAATCTATAGGACCATAAGTGGAAGTGCCCTAGGCTCTGTTGCTTTGTTTTTTAGATGTTTCAGGAAACACCATACACTTCTCCAGAGTGGCTTTTGGCAATTTACATCACGCCCATCAGCATAACAAGGCTCCCAGTTCTCCATGGCCTGTCCTGCCTTTCTGGATTTTACACTTTTTTCAGATGGCCCTTTTGACCAGGGGGCAGTGAGACTTCATTGTAGTGCAGATTTCCTTTGCAAGCTTGCTTGGTTGGCCAAAAAGGGCGTATGCGTTTTTTCCTGGGAAAAAACGCATACGCCCTTTTTGGCCAAGTGCATCATTGTGGACGTTCTGCCTCTTTTCCTATGCTTTACATGCAATTCCAGTCTACCTCCTGAAATCGGTTTCCTGCAATTCTGCCCCGCTTTCAAGTCCTCTTGGCAGCCTTACTTCAATATATTTTTGGACGATAGCTGTCATTTACAACTCTGCAGGTGTGTGAATTACAGTGCCCCTGAGCTCCTTTCTTCAACTCGCTTTCTTGTGAGCTGGCCGCAACACCGCAGGATTGCTTCAGGCCCTAGTGTGGTTCCGGCATGGCTCGCTGAGCCTTTGGTTAATTCCTCTTCTTGGTGGGAAATGAGAGTTAAATTTACCCGTCCAGACACCTCCAGCTAGTCTCTCATTGGTTCTCCCTATTCCTGTTCATTTTCCGCAGAAATTGCAAACTGGGCCAAACAGGAGGTTAAAGGCACTGACTCTCCAAGTGGGGAGAGTGTTAGTAAAGCGTCTGGAATGTTGCACCCGAGTACCAGGGGACGAAAACTGAGACACATTTGAACACGTTTCCCGATCACATGGTGGATCATACTCTGGGTTCCACATGCATGTTTTAGCTGAAGGAAGAATCCCTTAAACCTGGAGAGTTGAGACCCATGGAATGGGTACCATGCAATACGACTTCAAAGGGTCTGCATTTGCTCACCGAACCTCACCAATACTATCACTGCTGCGTTTATGCCGCTGTACACACGCTTGATTCTCTTTCGGAGACGTATAAATCCATAGGTTTTAAGATTCTTACTAGTCAGGTATATTCTTAGGCGTTTAATATGGGGTGTTGAGTCCACTTCGTTGAGCAAGCAGTAGCTCTTGTCTATTACATATTTGGCTTATGGAAAGGTATCTGTGCTAATTTCAATCTCTGATTTTATGCAGCACCAAAACTCACCTTTCCCCTTAAGCAAGCATAAGTTGGTTTTCTACATTTGAGACCCTATTCTGTTTTGTAATTCAGTTCCTGTGTAGCCAAGTTTACATTCCGTGTATTAGTGATATCTTATGATGTTTCTTTTTCTGTGTGACTTATTTCACTTAGAATCATCGTACCTGAATCCACTCATTATGCTGCTACTGGCCTGATGACATAGATTTCATTGCTGAGTGATATTGCATTGTACGTAAGTACCACAACTTCTTTATCCATTTTTTGCTTTCTGCGATATTGAACTTGTACCGTAAACGAGGTTCTTGTAAACAGAGCTGTCCCAAACTTTGGGGTGGCTGTGTCTTTATTTTAATTTCCCTAAGCTATAGGACCATAAGTGGAAGTGCCCTAGGCTCTGTTGCTTTGTTTTTTAGATGTTTCAGGAAACACCATACACTTCTCCAGAGTGGCTGTTGGCAATTTACATCCCGCCCATCAGCATAACAAGGCTCCCAGTTCTCCATGGCCTGTCCTGCCTTTCTGGATTTTACACTTTTTTCAGATGGCCCTTTTGACCGGGGGGCAGTGAGACTTCATTGTAGTGCAGATTTCCTTTGCAAGCTTGCTTGGTTGGACAAAAAGGGCGTATGCGTTTTTTCCTGAATATATTCAGGAAAAAACGCATACGCCCTTTTTGGCCAAGTGCATCATTGTGGACGTTCTGCCTCTTTTCCTATGCTTTACATGCAATTCCAGTCTACCTCCTGAAATCGGTTTCCTGCAATTCTGCCCCGCTTTCAAGTCCTCTTGGCAGCCTTACTTCAATATATTTTTGGACGATAGCTGTCATTTACAACTCTGCAGGTGTGTGAATTACAGGGACCCTGAGCTCCTTTCTTCAACTCGCTTTCTTGTGAGCTGGCCGCAACACCGCAGGATTGCTTCAGGCCCTAGTGTGGTTCCGGCATGGCTCGCTGAGCCTTTGGTTAATTCCTCTTCCTGGTGGGAAATGAGAGTTAAATTTGCCCGTCCAGACTCCTCCAGCTAGTCTCTCATTGGTTCTCCCTATTCCTGTTCATTTTCCGCAGAATTTGCAAACTGGGCCAAACAGGAGGTTAAAGGCACTGACTCTCCAAGTGGGGAGAGTGTTAGTAAAGCGTCTGGAATGTTGCACCCGAGTACCAGGGGACGAAAACTGAGACACATTTGAACACGTTTCCCGATCACACGGTGGATCATACTCTGGGTTCCACATGCATGTTTTAGCTGAAGGAAGAATCCCTTAAACCTGGAGAGTTGAGACCCATGGAATCGGTACCATGCAATATGACTTCAAAGGGTCTGCATTTGCTCACCGAACCTCACCAATCCTATCACTGCTGCGTTTATGCCACTGTAAACATGCTTGATTCTCTTTCGGAGACATATAAATCCATAGGTTTTAAGATTCTTACTAGTCAGGTATATTCTTAGGCGTTTAATATGGGGTGTTGAGTCCACTTCGTTGAGCAAGCAGTAGCTCTTGTCTATTACGTATTTGGCTTATGGAAAGGTATCTGTGCTAATTTCAATCTCTGGTTTTATGCAGCACCTCAACTCACCTTTCCCCTTAAGCAAGCATAAGTTGGTTTTCTACATTTGAGACCCTATTCTGTTTTGTAATTCAGTTCCTGTGTAGCCAAGTTTACATTCCATGTATTAGTGATATCTTATGATGTTTCTTTTTCTGTGTGACTTATTTCACTTAGAATCATCGTACCTGAATCCACTCATTATGCTGCTACTGGCCTGATGACATAGATTTCATTGCTGAGTGATATTGCATTGTACGTAAGTACCACAACTTCTTTATCCATTTTTCGCTTTCTGCGATATTGAACTTGTACCGGAAACGAGGTTCTTGTAAACAGAGCCGTCCCAAACTTTGGGGTGCCTGTGTCTTTTTGATTTTAATTTCGCTAATCTATAGGACCGTAAGTGGAAGTGCCCTAGGATCTGTTGCTTTGTTTTTTAGATGTTTCAGGAAACACCATACACTTCTCCAGAGTGGCTGTTGGCAAATTAAATCACGCCCATCAGCATAACAAGGCTCCCAGTTCTCCATGGCCTGTCCTGCCTTTCTGGATTTTACACTTTTTTCAGATGGCCCTTTTGACCGGGGGGCAGTGAGACTTCATTGTAGTGCAGATTTCCTTTGCAAGCTTGCTTGGTTGGCCAAAAAGGGCATATGCGTTTTTTCCTGAATATATTCAGGAAAAAACGCATACGCCCTTTTTGGCTAAGTGCATCATTGTGGACGTTCTGCCTCTTTTCCTAGGCTTTACATGCAATTCCCCTCTGCCTCCTGAAATTGGTTTCCTACAATTCTGCCTCGCTTTCAAGTCCTCTTGGCAGCCTTACTTCAATATATTTTTGGACGATAGCTGTCATTTATAACTCTGCAGGTTTGTGAAATACAGTGCCCCTGAGCTACTTTCTTCAACTCGCTTTCTTGTGAGCTGGCCGCAACACCGCAGGATTGCTTCAGGCCATAGTGTGGTTCCGGCACGGCACGCTGAGCCTTTGGTTAATTCCTCTTCCGGGTGGGCAATGAGAGTTAAATTTGCCCATCCAGACACCTCCAGCTAGTCTCTCATTGGTTCTCCCTATGCCTATTCATCTTACGCAGAAATTGCAAACTGGGCCAAACAGGAGGTTAAAGGCACTGACTCTCCAAGTGGGGAGAGTGTTAGGAAAGCGTCTGGAATGTTGCACCCGAGTACCAGGGGACGAAAACTGAGACACATTTGAACACGTTTCCCGATCACACGTTGGATCATACTCGGGGTTCCACATACATGTTTTAGCTGAAGGAAGAATACCTTAAACCTGGAGAGTTGAGACCCATGGAATGTGTACCATGCAATATGACTTGAAAGGGTCTGCATTTGCTCACCGAACCTCACCAATCCTATCACTGCTGCGTTTATGCCGCTGTGCACACGCTTGATTCTCTTTCGGAGACATATAAATCCATAGGTTTTAAGATTCTTACTAGTCAGGTATATTCTTAGGCGTTTAATATGGGGTGTTGAGTCCACTTCGTTGAGCAAGCAGTAGCTCTTGTCTATTACATATTTGGCTTATGGAAAGGTATCTGTGTTAATTTCAATCTCTGGTTTTATGCAGCACACCACCTCACCTTTCCCCTTAAGCAAGCATAAGTTGGTTTTCTACATTTGAGACCCTATTCTGTTTTGTAATTCAGTTCCTGTGTAGCCAAGTTTACATTCCGTGTATTAGTGATATCTTATGATGTTTCTTTTTCTGTGTGATTTATTTCACTTAGAATCATCGTACCTGAATCCACTCATTATGCTGCTACGGGCCTGATGACATAGATTTCATTGCTGAGTGATATTGCATTGTACGTAAGTACCACAACTTCTTTATCGATTTTTGCTTTCTGCGATATTGAAGTTGTACCATAAATGAGGTTCTTGTAAACAGGGCCGTCCCAAACTTTGGGGTTGCTGTGTCTTTTTGATTTTAATTTCCCTAAGCTATAGGACCATAAGTAGAAATGCCCTAGGGTCTGTTGCTTTGTTTTTTAGATGTTTCAGGAAACAGCATACACTTCTCCAGAGTGGCTGTTGGCAATTTACATCCCGCCCATCAGCATAAGAAGGCTCCCAGTTCTCCATGGCCTGTCCTGCCTTTCTGGATTTTACACTTTTTTCAGATGGCCCTTTTGACCGTGGAGCAGTGAGACTTCATTGTAGTGCAGATTTCCTTTGCAAGCTTGCTTGGTTGACCAAAAAGTGTGTATGCGTTTTTTCCTGAATATATTCAGGAAAAAACGCATACGAACTTTTTGGCCAAGTGCATCATTGTGGACGTCCTGCCTCTTTTCCTATGCTTTACATGCAATTCCAGTCTACCTCCTGAAATCGGTTTCCTGCAATTCTACCACACTTTCAAGTCATCTTGACAGCCTTACTTCAATATAGTTTTGGACGATAGCTGTCATGTATAACTCTGCAGGTTTGTGAATTACAGGGCCCCTGAGCTCCTTTCTTCAACTCGCTTTCTTGTGAGCCGGCCGCAACACTGCAGGATTGCTTCAGGCACTAGTGTGGTTCTGGCATGGCACACTGAGCCTTTGGTTAATTCCTCTTCCTGGTGGGAAATGAGAGTTAAATTTTCCCGTCCAGACACCTCCAGCTAGTCTCTCATTGGTTCTCCCTATTCCTGTTCATTTTCCACAGAAATTGCAAACTGGGCCAAACAGGAGGTTAAAGGCACTGACTCTCCAAGTGGGGAGAGTGTTAGTAAAGCGTCTGGAATGTTGCACCCGAGTACCAGGGGGAGAAAACTGAGACACATTGGAACACGTTTCCCGATCACACGGTGGATCATACTCTGGGTTCCACATGCATGTTTTAGCTGAAGGAAGAATCCTTTAATCCAGGAGAGTTGAGAACCATGGAATGGGTACCATGCAATATGACTTCAAAGGGTCTGCATTTGCTCACCGAACCTCACCAATCCTATCACTGCTGCGTTTATGCCGCTGTAAACACGCTTGATTCTCTTTCGGACACATATAAATCCATAGGTTTGAAGATTCTTACTAGTCAGGTATATTCTTAGGCGTTTAATATGGGGTGTTGTGTCCACTTCGTTGAGCAAGAAGTAGCTCTTGTCTATTACATATTTGGCTTATGGAAAGGTATCTGTGCTAATTTCAATCTCTGGTTTTATGCAGCACCCCAACTCACCTTTCCCCTTAAGCAAGCATAAGTTGGTTTTCTACATTTGAGACCCTATTCTGTTTTGTACTTCAGTTCCTGTGTAGCCAAGTTTACATTCCGTTTATTAGTGATAACTTATGATGTTTCTTTTTCTGTTTGACTTATTTCTCTTAGAATCATCGCACCTAAATCCACTCATTATGCTGCTACTGGCCTGATGACATAGATTACATTGCTGAGTGATATTGCATTGTACGTAAGTACCACAACTTCTTTATCCATTTTTCGCTTTCTGCGATATTGAACTTGTACCGTAAACGAGGTTCTTGTAAACAGAGCCGTCCCAAACTTTGGGGTGGCTGTGTCTTTTTGATTTTAATTTCCCTAATCTATAGGACCATAAGTGGAAGTGCCCTAGGCTCTGTTGCTTTGTTTTTTAGATGTTTCAGGAAACACCATACACTTCTCCAGAGTGGCTGTTGGCAATTTACATCCCGCCCATCAGCATAAGAAGGCTCCCAGTTCTCCATGGCCTGTCCTGCCTTTCTGGATTTTACACTTTTTTCAGATGGCCCTTTTGACCGGGGGGCAGTGAGACTTCATTGTAGTGCAGATTTCCTTTGCAAGCTTACTTCCTTGGCCAAAAAGGGCGTATGCGTTTTTTCCTGAATGTATTCAGGAAAAAACGCATACGCCCTTTTTGGCCAAGTGCATCATTGTGGACGTTCTGCCTCTTTTCCTATGCTTTACATGCAATTCCAGTCTACCTCCTGAAATCGGTTTCCTGCAATTCTGCCCCGCTTTCAAGTCCTCTTGGCAGCCTTACTTCAATATATTTTTGGACGATAGCTGTCATTTAGAACTCTGCAGGTTTGTGAATTACAGGGCCCCTGAGCTCCTTTCTTCAACTCGCTTTCTTGTGAGCTGGACGCAACACCGCAGGATTGCTTCAGGCTATAGTGTGGTTCCGGCATGGCTCGCTGAGCCTTTGGTTAATTCCTCTTCTTGGTGGGAAATGAGAGTTAAATTTGCCCGTCCAGACACCTCCAGCTAGTCTCTCATTGGTTCTCCCTATTCCTGTTCATTTTCCGCAGAAATTGCAAACTGGGCCAAACAGGAGGTTAAAGGCACTGACTCTCCAAGTGGGGAGAGTGTTAGTAAAGCGTCTGGAATGTTGCACCCGAGTACAAGGGGGCGAAAACTGAGACACATTTGAACACGTTTCCCGATCACACGGTGGATCATACTCTGGGTTCCACATGCATGTTTTAGCTGAAGGAAGAATCCCTTAAACCTGGAGAGTTGAGAACCATGGAATGGGTACCATGCAATATGACTTCAAAGGGTCTGCATTTGCTCACCGAACCTCACCAATCCTATCACTGCTGCGTTTATGCCGCTGTACACACGCTTGATTCTCCTTCGGAGACATATAAATCCATAGGTTTTAAGATTCTTACTAGTCAAGTATATTCTTAGGCGTTTAATATGGGGTGTTGAGTCCACTTCGTTGAGCAAGCAGTAGCTCTTGTCTATTACATATTTGGCTTATGGAAAGGTATCTGTGCTAATTTCCATCTCTGGTTTTATGCAGCACCCCAACTCACCTTTCCCCTTAAGCAAGCATAAGTTGGTTTTCAACATTTGAGACCCTATTCTGTTTTGTAATTCAGTTCCTGTGTAGCCAACTTTACATTCCGTGTATTAGTGATATCTTATGATGTTTCTTTTTCTGTGTGACATATTTCACTTAGAATCATCGTACCTGAATCCGCTCATTATGCTGCTACGGGCATGATGACATAGATTTCATTGCTGAATGATATTGCATTGTACGTAAGTCCCACAGCTTCTTTATCCATTTTCCGCTTTCTGCGATATTGAACTTGTACCAGAAACGAGGTTCTTGTAAACAGAGCCGTCCCAAACTTTTGGGTGGCTGTGTCTTTTTGATTTTAATTTCCCTAAGCTATAGGACCATAAGTGGAAGTGCCCTAGGCTCTGTTGCTTTGTTTTTTAGATGTTTCAGGAAACACCATACACTTCTCCAGAGTGGCTGTTGGCAAATTACATCACGCCCATCAGCATAACAAGGCTCCCAGTTCTCCATGGCCTGTCCTGCCTTTCTGGATTTTACACTTTTTTCAGATGGCCCTTTTGACCGGGGGGCAGTGAGACTTCATTGTAGTGCAGATTTCCTTTGCAAGCTTGCTTGGTTGGCCAAAAAGGGCGTATGCGTTTTTTCCTGAATATATTCAGGAAAAAACGCATACGCCCTTTTTGGCCAAGTGCATCATTGTGGACGTTCTGCCTCTTTTCCAATGCTTTACATGCAATTCCAGTCTACCTCCTGAAATGGGTTTCCTGCAATTCTGCCCCGCTTTCAAGTCCTCTTGGCAAACTTACTTCAATATATTTTTGGACGATAGCTGTCATTTATAACTCTGCAGGTGTGTGAATTACAGGGACCCTGAGCTCCTTTCTTCAACTCGCTTTCTTGTGAGCTGGCCGCAACACCGCAGGATTGCTTCAGGCCCTAGTGTGGTTTCGGCATGGCTCGCTGAGCCTTTGGTTAATTCCTCTTCCTGGTGGGAAATGAGAGTTAAATTTGCCCGTCCAGACTCCTCCAGCTAGTCTCTCATTGGTTCTCCCTATTCCTGTTCATTTTCCGCAGAATTTGCAAACTGGGCCAAACAGGAGGTTAAAGGCACTGACTCTCCAAGTGGGGAGAGTGTTAGTAAAGCGTCTGGAATGTTGCACCCGAGTACCAGGGGACGAAAACTGAGACACATTTGAACACGTTTCCCGATCACACGGTGGATCATACTCTGGGTTCCACATGCATGTTTTAGCTGAAGGAAGAATCCCTTAAACCTGGAGAGTTGAGAACCATGGAATGGGTACCATGCAATATGACTTCAAAGGGTCTGCATTTGCTCACCGAACCTCACCAATCCTATCACTGCTGCGTTTATGCCGCTGTACACACGCTGGATTCTCTTTCGGAGACATATAAATCCATAGGTTTTAAGATTCTTACTAGTCAGGTATATTCTTAGGCGTTTAATATGGGGTGTTGAGTCCACTTCGTTGAGCAAGCAGTAGCTCTTGTCTATTACATATTTGGCTTATGGAAAGGTATCTGTGCTAATTTCAATCTCTGGTTTTATGCAGCACCCCAACTCACCTTTCCCCTTAAGCAAGCATAAGTTGCTTTTTGGATTTGAGACCCTGTTCTGTTTTGTAATTAAGTTCCTGTGTAGCCAAGCTTACATTCCGTGTATTAGTGATATCTTATGATGTTTCTTTTTCTGTGTGACTTATTTCACTTAGAATCATCGTACCTGAATCCACTCATTATCCTGCTATGGGCCTGAGGACATAGATTTCATTGCTGAGTGATATTGCATTGTACGTAAGTACCACAACTTCTTTATCCATTTTTCGCTTTCTGCGATATTGAACTTGTACCGTAAATGAGGTTCTTGTAAACAGAGCCGTCCCAAACTTTGGGGTGGCTGTGTCTTTTTGATTTTAATTTCCCTAAGCTATCGGACCATAAGTGGAAGTGCCCTAAGCTCTGTTGCTTTGTTTCTTAGATGTTTCAGGAAACACCATACACTTCTCCAGAGTGGCTGTTGGCAATTTACATCACGCCCATCAGCATAAGAAGGCTCCCAGTTCTCCATGGCCTGTCCTGCCTTTCTGGATTTTACACTTTTTTCAGATGGCCCTTTTGACCGGGGGGCAGTGAGAATTCATTGTAGTGCAGATTTCCTTTGCAAGCTTGCTTGGTTGGCCAAAAAGGGCGTATGCGTTTTTTCCTGAATATATTCAGGAAAAAACGCATACGCCCTTTTTGGCCAAGTGCATCATTGTGGACGTTCTGCCTCTTTTCCTATGCTTTACATGCAATTCCAGTCTACCTCCTGAAATCGGTTTCCTGCAATTCTGCCCCGCTTTCAAGTCCTCTTGGCAGCCTTACTTCAATATATTTTTGGACGATAGCTGTCATTTAGAACTCTGCAGGTGTGTGAATTACAGTGCCCCTGAGCTCCTTTCTTCAACTCGTTTTCTTGTGAGCTGGCCGCAACACCGCAGGATTGCTTCAGGCCCTAGTGTGGTTCCGGCATGGCACGCTGAGCCTTTGGTTAATTCCTCTTCTTGGTGGGAAATGAGAGTTAAATTTGCCCTTCCAGACACCTCCAGCTAGTCTCTCATTGGTTCTCCCTATTCCTGTTCATTTTCCGCAGAAATTGCAAACTGGGCCAAACAGGAGGTTAAAGGCACTGACTCTCCAAGTGGGGAGAGTGTTAGTAAAGCGTCTGGAAAGTTGCACCCGAGTACCAGGGGACGAAAACTGAGACACATTGGAACACGTTTCCCGATCACACGGTGGATCATACTCTGGGTTCCACATGCATGTTTTAGCTGAAGGAAGAATCCTTTAATCCAGGAGAGTTGAGAACCATGGAATGGGTACCATGCAATATGACTTCAAAGGGTCTGCATTTGCTCACCGAACCTCACCAATCCTATCACTGCTGCGTTTATGCCGCTGTACACACGCTTGATTCTCTTTCGGAGACATATAAATCCATAGGTTTTAAGATTCTTACTAGTCAGGTATGTTCTTAGGCGTTTAATATGGGGTGTTGAGTCCACTTCGTTGAGCAAGCAGTAGCTCTTGTCTATTACATATTTGGATTATGGAAAGGTATCTGTGCTAATTTCAATCTCTGGTTTTATGCAGCACCCCAACTCACCTTTCCCCTTAAGCAAGCATAAGTTGGTTTTCTACATTTGAGAACCTATCCTGTTTTGTACTTCAGTTCCTGTGTAGCCAAGTTTACATTCCGTGTATTAGTGATACCTTATGATGTTTCTTTTTCTGTTTGACTTATTTCTCTTAGAATCATCGCACCTAAATCCACTCATTATGCTGCTACTGGCCTGATGACATAGATTTCATTGCTGAGTGATATTGCATTGTACGTAAGTACCACAACTTCTTTATCCATTTTTCGCTTTCTGCGATATTGAACTTGTACCGTAAACGAGGTTCTTGTAAACAGAGCCGTCCCAAACTTTGGGGTGGCTGTGTCTTTTTGATTTTAATTTCCCTAATCTATAGGACCATAAGTGGAAGTGCCCTAGGCTCTGTTGCTTTGTTTTTTAGATGTTTCAGGAAACACCATACACTTCTCCAGAGTGGCTGTTGGCAATTTACATCCCGCCCATCAGCATAAGAAGGCTCCCAGTTCTCCATGGCCTGTCCTGCCTTTCTGGATTTTACACTTTTTTCAGATGGCCCTTTTGACCGGGGGGCAGTGAGACTTCATTGTAGTGCAGATTTCCTTTGCAAGCTTGCTTGGTTGGCCAAAAAGGGCGTATGCGTTTTTTCCTGAATGTATTCAGGAAAAAACGCATACGCCCTTTTTGGCCAAGTGCATCATTGTGGATGTTCTGCCTCTTTTCCTATGCTTTACATGCAATTCCAGTCTACCTCCTGAAATCGGTTTCCTGCAATTCTGCCCCGCTTTCAAGTCCTCTTGGCAGCCTTACTTCAATATATTTTTGGACGATAGCTGTCATGTATAACTCTGCAGGTTTGTGAATGACAGTGCCCCTGAGCTCCTTTCTTCAACTCGCTTTCTTGTGAGCTGGCCGCAACACCGCAGGATTGCTTCAGGCCCTAGTGTGGTTCCGGCATATCTCAGTGAGCCTTTGGTTAATTCCTCTTCCTGGTGGGAAATAAGAGTTAAATTTGCCCGTCCAGACACCTCCAGCTAGTCTCTCATTGGTTCTCCCTATTCCTGTTCATTTTCCGCAGAAATTGCAAACTGGGCCAAACAGGAGGTTAAAGGCACTGACTCTCCAAGTGGGGAGAGTCTTAGTAAAGCGTCTGGAATGTTGCACCCGAGTATCAGGGGACGAAAACTGAGACACATTTGAACACGTTTCCCGATCACATGGTGGATCATACTCTGGGCTCCACATGCATGTTTTAGCTGAAGGAAGAATCCCTTAAACCTGGAGAGTTGAGACCCATGGAATGGGTACCATGCAATATGACTTCAAAGGGTCTGCATTTGCTCACCGAACCTCACGAATCCTATCACTGCTGCGTTTATGCCGCTGTACACACGCTTGATTCTCTTTCGGAGACATATCAATCCATAGGTTTTAATATTCTTACTAGTCAGGTATATTCTTAGGCGTTTAATATGTGGTGTTGAGTCCACTTCGTTGAGCAAGCAGTAGCTCTTGTCTATTACATATTTGGCTTATGGAAAGGTATCTGTGCTAATTTCAATCTCTGGTTTTATGCAGCACCCCAACTCACCTTTCCCCTTAAGCAAGCATAAGTTGGTTTTCTACATTTGAGACTCTATTCTGTTTTGTACTTCAGTTCCTGTGTAGCCAAGTTTACATTCCGTGTATTATTGATACCTTATGATGTTTCCTTTTCTGTTTGACTTATTTCTCTTAGAATCATCGCACCTAAATCCACTCATTATGCTGCTACTGGCCTGATGACATAGATTTCATTGCTGAGTGATATTGCATTGTACGTAAGTACCACAACTTCTTTATCCATTTTTCGCTTTCTGCGATATTGAACTTGTACCGTAAACGAGGTTCTTGTAAACAGAGCCGTCCCAAACTTTGGGGTGGCTGTGTCTTTTTGATTTTAATTTCCCTAATCTATAGGACCATAAGTGGAAGTGCCCTAGGCTCTGTTGCTTTGTTTTTTAGATGTTTCAGGAAACACCATACACTTCTCCAGAGTGGCTGTTGGCAATTTACATCATGCCCATCAGCATAACAAGGCTCCCAGTTCTCCATGGCCTGTCCTGCCTTTCTGGATTTTACACTTTTTTCAGATGGCCCTTTTGACCGGGGGGCAGTGAGACTTCATTGTAGTGCAGATTTCCTTTGCAAGCTTGCTTCCTTGGCCAAAAAGGGCGTATGCGTTTTTTCCTGAATGTATTCAGGAAAAAACGCATACGCACTTTTTGGCCAAGTGCATCATTGTGGACGTTCTGCCTCTTTTCCTATGCTTTACATGCAATTCCAGTCTACCTCCTGAAATCGGTTTCCTGCAATTCTGCCCCGCTTTCAAGTCCTCTTGGCAGCCTTACTTCAATATATTTTTGGACGATAGCTGTCATGTATAACTCTGCAGGTTTGTGAATGACAGTGCCCCTGAGCTCCTTTCTTCAACTCGCTTTCTTGTGAGCTGGCCGCAACACCGCAGGATTGCTTCATGCCCTAGTGTGGTTCCGGCATATCTCAGTGAGCCTTTGGTTAATTCCTCTTCCTGGTGGGAAATGAGAGTTAAATTTGCCCGTCCAGACACCTCCAGCTAGTCTCTCATTGGTTCTCCCTATTCTTGTTCATTTTCCACAGAAATTGCAAACTGGGCCAAACAGGAGGTTAAAGGCACTGACTCTCCAAGTGGGGAGATTGTTAGTAAAGCGTCTGGAATGTTGCACCCGAGTACCAGGGGACGAAAACTGACACACATTTGAACACGTTTCCCGATCACACGGTGGATCATACTCTGGGTTCCACATGCATGTTTTAACTGAAGGAAGAATCCCTTAAACCTGGAGAGTTGAGAACCATGGAATGGGTACCATGCAATATGACTTCAAAGGGTCTGCATTTGCTCACCGAACCTCACCAATCCTATCACTGCTGCGTTTATGCCGCTGTAAACACGCTTGATTCTCTTTCGGAGACATATAAATCCATAGGTTTTAAGATTCTTACTAGTCAGGTATATTCTTAGGCGTTTAATATGGGGTGTTGAGTCCACTTCGTTGAGCAAGCAGTAGCTCTTGTCTATTACATATTTGGCTTATGGAAAGGTATCTGTGCTAATTTCAATCTCTGGTTTTATGCAGCACCCCAACTAACCTTTCCTCTTAAGGAAGCGTAAGTTGGTTTTCTTCATTTGAGACCCTATTCTGTTTTGTAATTCAGTTCCTGTGTAGCCATGTTTACATTCCGTGTATTAGTCATACCTTATGATGTTTCTTTTTCTGTGTGATTTATTTCACTTAGAATCATCGTACCTGAATCCACTCATTATGCTGCTACTGGCCTGATGACATAGATTTCATTGCTGAGTGATATTGCATTGTACGTAAGTACCACAACTTCTTTATCCATTTTTCGCTTTCTGCGATATTGAACTTGTACCGTAAACGAGGTTCTTGTAAACAGAGCCGTTCCAAACTTTGGGGTGGCTGTGTCTTTTTGATTTTAATTTCCCTAAGCTATAGGACCATAAGTGGAAGTGCCCTAGGCTCTGTTGCTTTGTTTTTTAGATATTTCAGGAAACACCATACACTTCTCCAGAGTGGCTGTTGGCAATTTACATCCCACCCATCAGCATAAGAAGGCTCCCAGTTCTCCATGGCCTGTCCTGCCTTTCTGGATTTTACACTTTTTTCAGATGGCCCTTTTGACCGGGGGGCAGTGAGACTTCATTGTAGTGCAGATTTCCTTTGCAAGCTTGCTTGGTTGGCCAAAAAGGGCGTATGCGTTTTATCCTGAATATATTCAGGAAAAAACGCATACGCCCTTTTTGGCCAAGTGCATCATTGTGGACGTTCTGCCTCTTTTCCTATGCTTTACATGCAATTCCAGTCTACCTCCTGAAATCGGTTTCCTGCAATTCTTCCCCGCTTTCAAGTCCTCTTGGCAGCCTTGCTTCAATATATTTTTGGACGATAGCTGTCATTTATAACTCTGAAGGTTTGTGAATTACAGTGCCCCTGAGCTCCTTTTTTCAACTGGCTTTCTTGTGAGCTGGCCGCAACACCGCAGGATTGCTTCAGGCCCTAGTGTGGTTCCGGCATGGCTCGCTGAGCCTTTGGTTAATTCCTCTTCCTGGTGGGAAATGAGAGTTAAATTTGCCCGTCCAGACACCTCCAGCTAGTCTCTCATTGGTTCTCCCTATTCCTGTTCATTTTCCGCAGAAATTGCAAACTGGGCCAAACAGGAGGTTAAAGGCACTGACTCTCCAAGTGGGGAGAGTCTTAGTAAAGCGTCTGGAATGTTGCACCCGAGTATCAGGGGACGAAAACTGAGACACATTTGAACACGTTTCCCGATCACACGGTGGATCATACTCTGGGCTCCACATGCATGTTTTAGCTGAAGGAAGAATCCCTTAAACCTGGAGAGTTGAGACCCATGGAATGGGTACCATGCAATATGACTTCAAAGGGTCTGCATTTGCTCACCGAACCTCACGAATCCTATCACTGCTGCGTTTATGCCGCTGTACACACGCTTGATTCTCTTTCAGAGACATATAAATCCATAGGTTTTAAGATTCTTACTAGTCAGGTATATTCTTAGGCGTTTAATATGTGGTGTTGAGTCCACTTCGTTGAGCAAGCAGTAGCTCTTGTCTATTACATATTTGGCTTATGGAAAGGTATCTGTGCTAATTTCAATCTCTGGTTTTATGCAGCACCCCAACTCACCTTTCCCCTTAAGCAAGCATAAGTTGGTTTTCGACATTTGAGACCCTATTCTGTTTTGTAATTCAGTTCCTGTGTAGCCAAGTTTACATTCCGTGTATTAGTGATACCTTATGATGTTTCTTTTTCTCTGTGACTTATTTCACTTAGAATCATTGTACCTGAATCCACTCATTATGCTGCTACTGGCCTGATGACATAGATTTCATTGCTGAGTGATATTGCATTGTACGTAAGTACCACAACTTCTTTATCCATTTTTCGCTTTCTGCGATATTGAACTTGTACCGTAAACGAGGTTCTTGTAAACAGAGCCGTCCCAAACATTGGGGTGGCTGTGTCTTTTTGATTTTAATTTCCCTAATCTATAGGACCATAAGTGGAAGTGCCCTAGGCTCTGTTGCTTTGTTTTTTAGATGTTTCAGGAAACACCATACACTTCTCCAGAGTGGCTGTTGGCAATTTACATCCCGCCCATCAGCATAAGAAGGCTCCCAGTTCTCCATGGCCTGTCCTGCCTTTCTGGATTTTACACTTTTTTCAGATAGCCCTTTTAACTGGGGGGCAGTGAGACTTCATTGTAGTGCAGATTTCCTTTGCAAGCTTGCTTGGTTGGCCAAAAAGGGCGTATGCGTTTTTTCCTGAATATATTCAGGAAAAAATGCATACGCCCTTTTGGCCAAGTGCATCATTGTGGACGTTCTGCCTCTTTTCCTATGCTTTACATGTAATTCCAGTCTACCTCCTGAAATCGGTTTCCTGCAATTCTGCCCCGCTTTCAAGTCCTCTTGGCAGCCTTACTTCAATATATTTTTGGACGATAGCTGTCATTTATAACTCTGCAGGATTGTGAAATACAGTGCCCCTGAGCTCCTTTCTTCAACTGGCTTTCTTGTGAGCTGGCCGCAACACCGCAGGATTGCTTCAGGCCCTAGTGTGGTTCCGGCATATCTCAGTGAGCCTTTGGTTAATTCCTCTTCCTGGTGGGAAATGAGAGTTAAATTTGCCCGTCCAGACACCTCCAGCTAGTCTCTCATTGGTTCTCCCTATTCCTGTTCATTTTCCACAGAAATTGCAAACTGGGCCAAACAGGAGGTTAAAGGCACTGACTCTCCAAGTGGGGAGATTGTTAGTAAAGCGTCTGGAATGTTGCACCCGAGTACCAGGGGACGAAAACTGAGACACATTTGAACACGTTTCCCGATCACACGGTGGATCATACTCTGGGTTCCACATGCATGTTTTAACTGAAGGAAGAATCCCTTAAACCTGGAGAGTTGAGAACCATGGAATGGGTACCATGCAATATGACTTCAAAGGGTCTGCATTTGCTCACCGAACCTCACCAATCCTATCACTGCTGCGTTTATGCCGCTGTAAACACGCTTGATTCTCTTTCGGAGACATATAAATCCATAGGTTTTAAGATTCTTACTAGTCAGGTATATTCTTAGGCGTTTAATATGTGGTGTTGAGTCCACTTCGTTGAGCAAGCAGTAGCTCTTGTCTATTACATATTTGGCTTATGGAAAGGTATCTGTGCTAATTTCAATCTCTGGTTTTATGCAGCACCCCAACTAACCTTTCCTCTTAAGCAAGCGTAAGTTGGTTTTCTTCATTTGAGACCCTATTCTGTTTTGTAATTCAGTTCCTGTGTAGCCATGTTTACATTCCGTGTATTAGTCATACCTTATGATGTTTCTTTTTCTGTGTGATTTATTTCACTTAGAATCATCGTACCTGAATCCACTCATTATGCTGCTACTGGCCTGATGACATAGATTTCATTGCTGAGTGATATTGCATTGTACGTAAGTACCACAACTTCTTTATCCATTTTTCGCTTTCTGCGATATTGAACTTGTACCGTAAACGAGGTTCTTGTAAACAGAGCCGTTCCAAACTTTGGGGTGGCTGTGTCTTTTTGATTTTAATTTCCCTAAGCTATAGGACCATAAGTGGAAGTGCCCTAGGCTCTGTTGCTTTGTTTTTTAGATATTTCAGGAAACACCATACACTTCTCCAGAGTGGCTGTTGGCAATTTACATCCCACCCATCAGCATAAGAAGGCTCCCAGTTCTCCATGGCCTGTCCTGCCTTTCTGGATTTTACACTTTTTTCAGATGGCCCTTTTGACCGGGGGGCAGTGAGACTTCATTGTAGTGCAGATTTCCTTTGCAAGCTTGCTTGGTTGGCCAAAAAGGGCGTATGCGTTTTATCCTGAATATATTCAGGAAAAAACGCATACGCCCTTTTTGGCCAAGTGCATCATTGTGGACGTTCTGCCTCTTTTCCTATGCTTTACATGCAATTCCAGTCTACCTCCTGAAATCGGTTTCCTGCAATTCTTCCCCGCTTTCAAGTCCTCTTGGCAGCCTTGCTTCAATATATTTTTGGACGATAGCTGTCATTTATAACTCTGAAGGTTTGTGAATTACAGTGCCCCTGAGCTCCTTTTTTCAACTGGCTTTCTTGTGAGCTGGCCGCAACACCGCAGGATTGCTTCAGGCCCTAGTGTGGTTCCGGCATGGCTCGCTGAGCCTTTGGTTAATTCCTCTTCCTGGTGGGAAATGAGAGTTAAATTTGCCCGTCCAGACACCTCCAGCTAGTCTCTCATTGGTTCTCCCTATTCCTGTTCATTTTCCGCAGAAATTGCAAACTGGGCCAAACAGGAGGTTAAAGGCACTGACTCTCCAAGTGGGGAGAGTCTTAGTAAAGCGTCTGGAATGTTGCACCCGAGTATCAGGGGACGAAAACTGAGACACATTTGAACACGTTTCCCGATCACACGGTGGATCATACTCTGGGCTCCACATGCATGTTTTAGCTGAAGGAAGAATCCCTTAAACCTGGAGAGTTGAGACCCATGGAATGGGTACCATGCAATATGACTTCAAAGGGTCTGCATTTGCTCACCGAACCTCACCAATCCTATCACTGCTGCGTTTATGCCGCTGTACACACGCTTGATTCTCTTTCAGAGACATATAAATCCATAGGTTTTAAGATTCTTACTAGTCAGGTATATTCTTAGGCGTTTAATATGTGGTGTTGAGTCCACTTCGTTGAGCAAGCAGTAGCTCTTGTCTATTACATATTTGGCTTATGGAAAGGTATCTGTGCTAATTTCAATCTCTGGTTTTATGCAGCACCCCAACTCACCTTTCCCCTTAAGCAAGCATAAGTTGGTTTTCGACATTTGAGACCCTATTCTGTTTTGTAATTCAGTTCCTGTGTAGCCAAGTTTACATTCCGTGTATTAGTGATACCTTATGATGTTTCTTTTTCTCTGTGACTTATTTCACTTAGAATCATTGTACCTGAATCCACTCATTATGCTGCTACTGGCCTGATGACATAGATTTCATTGCTGAGTGATATTGCATTGTACGTAAGTACCACAACTTCTTTATCCATTTTTCGCTTTCTGCGATATTGAACTTGTACCGTAAACGAGGTTCTTGTAAACAGAGCCGTCCCAAACATTGGGGTGGCTGTGTCTTTTTGATTTTAATTTCCCTAAGCTATAGGACCATAAGTGGAAGTGCCCTAGGCTCTGTTGCTTTGTTTTTTAGATATTTCAGGAAACACCATACACTTCTCCAGAGTGGCTGTTGGCAATTTACATCCCACCCATCAGCATAAGAAGGCTCCCAGTTCTCCATGGCCTGTCCTGCCTTTCTGGATTTTACACTTTTTTCAGATGGCCCTTTTGACCGGGGGGCAGTGAGACTTCATTGTAGTGCAGATTTCCTTTGCAAGCTTGCTTGGTTGGCCAAAAAGGGCGTATGCGTTTTATCCTGAATATATTCAGGAAAAAACGCATACGCCCTTTTTGGCCAAGTGCATCATTGTGGACGTTCTGCCTCTTTTCCTATGCTTTACATGCAATTCCAGTCTACCTCCTGAAATCGGTTTCCTGCAATTCTTCCCCGCTTTCAAGTCCTCTTGGCAGCCTTGCTTCAATATATTTTTGGACGATAGCTGTCATTTATAACTCTGAAGGTTTGTGAATTACAGTGCCCCTGAGCTCCTTTTTTCAACTGGCTTTCTTGTGAGCTGGCCGCAACACCGCAGGATTGCTTCAGGCCCTAGTGTGGTTCCGGCATGGCTCGCTGAGCCTTTGGTTAATTCCTCTTCCTGGTGGGAAATGAGAGTTAAATTTGCCCGTCCAGACACCTCCAGCTAGTCTCTCATTGGTTCTCCCTATTCCTGTTCATTTTCCGCAGAAATTGCAAACTGGGCCAAACAGGAGGTTAAAGGCACTGACTCTCCAAGTGGGGA
This sequence comes from Pseudorca crassidens, assembly GCF_039906515.1. Classification (NCBI taxonomy): domain Eukaryota; kingdom Metazoa; phylum Chordata; class Mammalia; order Artiodactyla; family Delphinidae; genus Pseudorca; species Pseudorca crassidens. Next base: position 2,578,730 of record NW_027135940.1, read on the forward strand.
GAGTCTTAGTAAAGCGTCTGGAATGTTGCACCCGAGTATCAGGGGACGAAAACTGAGACACATTTGAACACGTTTCCCGATCACACGGTGGATCATACTCTGGGCTCCACATGCATGTTTTAGCTGAAGGAAGAATCCCTTAAACCTGGAGAGTTGAGACCCATGGAATGGGTACCATGCAATATGACTTCAAAGGGTCTGCATTTGCTCACCGAACCTCACCAATCCTATCACTGCTGCGTTTATGCCGCTGTACACACGCTTGATTCTCTTTCAGAGACATATAAATCCATAGGTTTTAAGATTCTTACTAGTCAGGTATATTCTTAGGCGTTTAATATGTGGTGTTGAGTCCACTTCGTTGAGCAAGCAGTAGCTCTTGTCTATTACATATTTGGCTTATGGAAAGGTATCTGTGCTAATTTCAATCTCTGGTTTTATGCAGCACCCCAACTCACCTTTCCCCTTAAGCAAGCATAAGTTGGTTTTCGACATTTGAGACCCTATTCTGTTTTGTAATTCAGTTCCTGTGTAGCCAAGTTTACATTCCGTGTATTAGTGATACCTTATGATGTTTCTTTTTCTCTGTGACTTATTTCACTTAGAATCATTGTACCTGAATCCACTCATTATGCTGCTACTGGCCTGATGACATAGATTTCATTGCTGAGTGATATTGCATTGTACGTAAGTACCACAACTACTTTATCCATTTTTCGCTTTCTGCGATATTGAACTTGTACCGTAAACGAGGTTCTTGTAAACAGAGCCGTCCCAAACATTGGGGTGGCTGTGTCTTTTTGATTTTAATTTCCCTAAGCTATAGGACCATAAGTGGAAGTGCCCTAGGCTCTGTTGCTTTGTTTTTTAGATGTTTCAGGAAACACCATACACTTCTCCAGAGTGGCTGTTGGCAATTTACATCCCGCCCATCAGCATAAGAAGGCTCCCAGTTCTCCATGGCCTGTCCTGCCTTTCTGGATTTTACACTTTTTTCAGATAGCCCTTTTAACTGGGGGGCAGTGAGACTTCATTGTAGTGCAGATTTCCTTTGCAAGCTTGCTTGGTTGGCCAAAAAGGGCGTATGCGTTTTTTCCTGAATATATTCAGGAAAAAATGCATACGCACTTTTGGCCAAGTGCATCATTGTGGACGTTCTGCCTCTATTCCTATGCTTTACATGTAATTCCAGTCTACCTCCTGAAATCGGTTTCCTGCAATTCTGCCCCGCTTTCAAGTCCTCTTGGCAGCCTTACTTCAATATATTTTTGGACGATAGCTGTCATTTATAACTCTGCAGGATTGTGAAATACAGTGCCCCTGAGCTCCTTTCTTCAACTGGCTTTCTTGTGAGCTGGCCGCAACACCGCAGGATTGCTTCAGGCCCTAGTGTGGTTCCGGCATATCTCAGTGAGCCTTTGGTTAATTCCTCTTCCTGGTGGGAAATGAGAGTTAAATTTGCCCGTCCAGACACCTCCAGCTAGTCTCTCATTGGTTCTCCCTATTCCTGTTCATTTTCCACAGAAATTGCAAACTGGGCCAAACAGGAGGTTAAAGGCACTGACTCTCCAAGTGGGGAGATTGTTAGTAAAGCGTCTGGAATGTTGCACCCGAGTACCAGGGGACGAAAACTGAGACACATTTGAACACGTTTCCCGATCACACGGTGGATCATACTCTGGGTTCCACATGCATGTTTTAACTGAAGGAAGAATCCCTTAAACCTGGAGAGTTGAGAACCATGGAATGGGTACCATGCAATATGACTTCAAAGGGTCTGCATTTGCTCACCGAACCTCACCAATCCTATCACTGCTGCGTTTATGCCGCTGTAAACACGCTTGATTCTCTTTCGGAGACATATAAATCCATAGGTTTTAAGATTCTTACTAGTCAGGTATATTCTTAGGCGTTTAATATGTGGTGTTGAGTCCACTTCGTTGAGCAAGCAGTAGCTCTTGTCTATTACATATTTGGCTTATGGAAAGGTATCTGTGCTAATTTCAATCTCTGGTTTTATGCAGCACCCCAACTCACCTTTCCCCTTAAGCAAGCATAAGTTGGTTTTCGACATTTGAGACCCTATTCTGTTTTGTAATTCAGTTCCTGTGTAGCCAAGTTTACATTCCGTGTATTAGTGATACCTTATGATGTTTCTTTTTCTCTGTGACTTATTTCACTTAGAATCATTGTACCTGAATCCACTCATTATGCTGCTACTGGCCTGATGACATAGATTTCATTGCTGAGTGATATTGCATTGTACGTAAGTACCACAACTTCTTTATCCATTTTTCGCTTTCTGCGATATTGAACTTGTACCGTAAACGAGGTTCTTGTAAACAGAGCCGTCCCAAACATTGGGGTGGCTGTGTCTTTTTGATTTTAATTTCCCTAATCTATAGGACCATAAGTGGAAGTGCCCTAGGCTCTGTTGCTTTGTTTTTTAGATGTTTCAGGAAACACCATACACTTCTCCAGAGTGGCTGTTGGCAATTTACATCCCGCCCATCAGCATAAGAAGGCTCCCAGTTCTCCATGGCCTGTCCTGCCTTTCTGGATTTTACACTTTTTTCAGATAGCCCTTTTAACTGGGGGGCAGTGAGACTTCATTGTAGTGCAGATTTCCTTTGCAAGCTTGCTTGGTTGGCCAAAAAGGGCGTATGCGTTTTTTCCTGAATATATTCAGGAAAAAATGCATACGCCCTTTTGGCCAAGTGCATCATTGTGGACGTTCTGCCTCTTTTCCTATGCTTTACATGTAATTCCAGTCTACCTCCTGAAATCGGTTTCCTGCAATTCTGCCCCGCTTTCAAGTCCTCTTGGCAGCCTTACTTCAATATATTTTTGGACGATAGCTGTCATTTATAACTCTGCAGGATTGTGAAATACAGTGCCCCTGAGCTCCTTTCTTCAACTGGCTTTCTTGTGAGCTGGCCGCAACACCGCAGGATTGCTTCAGGCCCTAGTGTGGTTCCGGCATATCTCAGTGAGCCTTTGGTTAATTCCTCTTCCTGGTGGGAAATGAGAGTTAAATTTGCCCGTCCAGACACCTCCAGCTAGTCTCTCATTGGTTCTCCCTATTCCTGTTCATTTTCCACAGAAATTGCAAACTGGGCCAAACAGGAGGTTAAAGGCACTGACTCTCCAAGTGGGGAGATTGTTAGTAAAGCGTCTGGAATGTTGCACCCGAGTACCAGGGGACGAAAACTGAGACACATTTGAACACGTTTCCCGATCACACGGTGGATCATACTCTGGGTTCCACATGCATGTTTTAACTGAAGGAAGAATCCCTTAAACCTGGAGAGTTGAGACCCATGGAATGGGTACCATGCAATATGACTTCAAAGGGTCTGCATTTGCTCACCGAACCTCACCAATCCTATCACTGCTGCGTTTATGCCGCTGTAAACACGCTTGATTCTCTTTCGGAGACATATAAATCCATAGGTTTTAAGATTCTTACTAGTCAGGTATATTCTTAGGCGTTTAATATGTGGTGTTGAGTCCACTTCGTTGAGCAAGCAGTAGCTCTTGTCTATTACATATTTGGCTTATGGAAAGGTATCTGTGCTAATTTCAATCTCTGGTTTTATGCAGCACCCCAACTAACCTTTCCTCTTAAGCAAGCGTAAGTTGGTTTTCTTCATTTGAGACCCTATTCTGTTTTGTAATTCAGTTCCTGTGTAGCCATGTTTACATTCCGTGTATTAGTCATACCTTATGATGTTTCTTTTTCTGTGTGATTTATTTCACTTAGAATCATCGTACCTGAATCCACTCATTATGCTGCTACTGGCCTGATGACATAGATTTCATTGCTGAGTGATATTGCATTGTACGTAAGTACCACAACTTCTTTATCCATTTTTCGCTTTCTGCGATATTGAACTTGTACCGTAAACGAGGTTCTTGTAAACAGAGCCGTTCCAAACTTTGGGGTGGCTGTGTCTTTTTGATTTTAATTTCCCTAAGCTATAGGACCATAAGTGGAAGTGCCCTAGGCTCTGTTGCTTTGTTTTTTAGATATTTCAGGAAACACCATACACTTCTCCAGAGTGGCTGTTGGCAATTTACATCCCACCCATCAGCATAAGAAGGCTCCCAGTTCTCCATGGCCTGTCCTGCCTTTCTGGATTTTACACTTTTTTCAGATGGCCCTTTTGACCGGGGGGCAGTGAGACTTCATTGTAGTGCAGATTTCCTTTGCAAGCTTGCTTGGTTGGCCAAAAAGGGCGTATGCGTTTTATCCTGAATATATTCAGGAAAAAACGCATACGCCCTTTTTGGCCAAGTGCATCATTGTGGACGTTCTGCCTCTTTTCCTATGCTTTACATGCAATTCCAGTCTACCTCCTGAAATCGGTTTCCTGCAATTCTTCCCCGCTTTCAAGTCCTCTTGGCAGCCTTGCTTCAATATATTTTTGGACGATAGCTGTCATTTATAACTCTGAAGGTTTGTGAATTACAGTGCCCCTGAGCTCCTTTTTTCAACTGGCTTTCTTGTGAGCTGGCCGCAACACCGCAGGATTGCTTCAGGCCCTAGTGTGGTTCCGGCATGGCTCGCTGAGCCTTTGGTTAATTCCTCTTCCTGGTGGGAAATGAGAGTTAAATTTGCCCGTCCAGACACCTCCAGCTAGTCTCTCATTGGTTCTCCCTATTCCTGTTCATTTTCCGCAGAAATTGCAAACTGGGCCAAACAGGAGGTTAAAGGCACTGACTCTCCAAGTGGGGAGAGTCTTAGTAAAGCGTCTGGAATGTTGCACCCGAGTATCAGGGGACGAAAACTGAGACACATTTGAACACGTTTCCCGATCACACGGTGGATCATACTCTGGGCTCCACATGCATGTTTTAGCTGAAGGAAGAATCCCTTAAACCTGGAGAGTTGAGACCCATGGAATGGGTACCATGCAATATGACTTCAAAGGGTCTGCATTTGCTCACCGAACCTCACCAATCCTATCACTGCTGCGTTTATGCCGCTGTACACACGCTTGATTCTCTTTCAGAGACATATAAATCCATAGGTTTTAAGATTCTTACTAGTCAGGTATATTCTTAGGCGTTTAATATGTGGTGTTGAGTCCACTTCGTTGAGCAAGCAGTAGCTCTTGTCTATTACATATTTGGCTTATGGAAAGGTATCTGTGCTAATTTCAATCTCTGGTTTTATGCAGCACCCCAACTCACCTTTCCCCTTAAGCAAGCATAAGTTGGTTTTCGACATTTGAGACCCTATTCTGTTTTGTAATTCAGTTCCTGTGTAGCCAAGTTTACATTCCGTGTATTAGTGATACCTTATGATGTTTCTTTTTCTCTGTGACTTATTTCACTTAGAATCATTGTACCTGAATCCACTCATTATGCTGCTACTGGCCTGATGACATAGATTTCATTGCTGAGTGATATTGCATTGTACGTAAGTACCACAACTTCTTTATCCATTTTTCGCTTTCTGCGATATTGAACTTGTACCGTAAACGAGGTTCTTGTAAACAGAGCCGTCCCAAACATTGGGGTGGCTGTGTCTTTTTGATTTTAATTTCCCTAAGCTATAGGACCATAAGTGGAAGTGCCCTAGGCTCTGTTGCTTTGTTTTTTAGATATTTCAGGAAACACCATACACTTCTCCAGAGTGGCTGTTGGCAATTTACATCCCACCCATCAGCATAAGAAGGCTCCCAGTTCTCCATGGCCTGTCCTGCCTTTCTGGATTTTACACTTTTTTCAGATGGCCCTTTTGACCGGGGGGCAGTGAGACTTCATTGTAGTGCAGATTTCCTTTGCAAGCTTGCTTGGTTGGCCAAAAAGGGCGTATGCGTTTTATCCTGAATATATTCAGGAAAAAACGCATACGCCCTTTTTGGCCAAGTGCATCATTGTGGACGTTCTGCCTCTTTTCCTATGCTTTACATGCAATTCCAGTCTACCTCCTGAAATCGGTTTCCTGCAATTCTTCCCCGCTTTCAAGTCCTCTTGGCAGCCTTGCTTCAATATATTTTTGGACGATAGCTGTCATTTATAACTCTGAAGGTTTGTGAATTACAGTGCCCCTGAGCTCCTTTTTTCAACTGGCTTTCTTGTGAGCTGGCCGCAACACCGCAGGATTGCTTCAGGCCCTAGTGTGGTTCCGGCATGGCTCGCTGAGCCTTTGGTTAATTCCTCTTCCTGGTGGGAAATGAGAGTTAAATTTGCCCGTCCAGACACCTCCAGCTAGTCTCTCATTGGTTCTCCCTATTCCTGTTCATTTTCCGCAGAAATTGCAAACTGGGCCAAACAGGAGGTTAAAGGCACTGACTCTCCAAGTGGGGAGAGTCTTAGTAAAGCGTCTGGAATGTTGCACCCGAGTATCAGGGGACGAAAACTGAGACACATTTGAACACGTTTCCCGATCACACGGTGGATCATACTCTGGGCTCCACATGCATGTTTTAGCTGAAGGAAGAATCCCTTAAACCTGGAGAGTTGAGACCCATGGAATGGGTACCATGCAATATGACTTCAAAGGGTCTGCATTTGCTCACCGAACCTCACCAATCCTATCACTGCTGCGTTTATGCCGCTGTACACACGCTTGATTCTCTTTCAGAGACATATAAATCCATAGGTTTTAAGATTCTTACTAGTCAGGTATATTCTTAGGCGTTTAATATGTGGTGTTGAGTCCACTTCGTTGAGCAAGCAGTAGCTCTTGTCTATTACATATTTGGCTTATGGAAAGGTATCTGTGCTAATTTCAATCTCTGGTTTTATGCAGCACCCCAACTCACCTTTCCCCTTAAGCAAGCATAAGTTGGTTTTCGACATTTGAGACCCTATTCTGTTTTGTAATTCAGTTCCTGTGTAGCCAAGTTTACATTCCGTGTATTAGTGATACCTTATGATGTTTCTTTTTCTCTGTGACTTATTTCACTTAGAATCATTGTACCTGAATCCACTCATTATGCTGCTACTGGCCTGATGACATAGATTTCATTGCTGAGTGATATTGCATTGTACGTAAGTACCACAACTACTTTATCCATTTTTCGCTTTCTGCGATATTGAACTTGTACTGTAAACGAGGTTCTTGTAAACAGAGCCGTCCCAAACATTGGGGTGGCTGTGTCTTTTTGATTTTAATTTCCCTAAGCTATAGGACCATAAGTGGAAGTGCCCTAGGCTCTGTTGCTTTGTTTTTTAGATGTTTCAGGAAACACCATACACTTCTCCAGAGTGGCTGTTGGCAATTTACATCCCGCCCATCAGCATAAGAAGGCTCCCAGTTCTCCATGGCCTGTCCTGCCTTTCTGGATTTTACACTTTTTTCAGATAGCCCTTTTAACTGGGGGGCAGTGAGACTTCATTGTAGTGCAGATTTCCTTTGCAAGCTTGCTTGGTTGGCCAAAAAGGGCGTATGCGTTTTTTCCTGAATATATTCAGGAAAAAATGCATACGCACTTTTGGCCAAGTGCATCATTGTGGACGTTCTGCCTCTATTCCTATGCTTTACATGTAATTCCAGTCTACCTCCTGAAATCGGTTTCCTGCAATTCTGCCCCGCTTTCAAGTCCTCTTGGCAGCCTTACTTCAATATATTTTTGGACGATAGCTGTCATTTATAACTCTGCAGGATTGTGAAATACAGTGCCCCTGAGCTCCTTTCTTCAACTGGCTTTCTTGTGAGCTGGCCGCAACACCGCAGGATTGCTTCAGGCCCTAGTGTGGTTCCGGCATATCTCAGTGAGCCTTTGGTTAATTCCTCTTCCTGGTGGGAAATGAGAGTTAAATTTGCCCGTCCAGACACCTCCAGCTAGTCTCTCATTGGTTCTCCCTATTCCTGTTCATTTTCCACAGAAATTGCAAACTGGGCCAAACAGGAGGTTAAAGGCACTGACTCTCCAAGTGGGGAGATTGTTAGTAAAGCGTCTGGAATGTTGCACCCGAGTACCAGGGGACGAAAACTGAGACACATTTGAACACGTTTCCCGATCACACGGTGGATCATACTCTGGGTTCCACATGCATGTTTTAACTGAAGGAAGAATCCCTTAAACCTGGAGAGTTGAGAACCATGGAATGGGTACCATGCAATATGACTTCAAAGGGTCTGCATTTGCTCACCGAACCTCACCAATCCTATCACTGCTGCGTTTATGCCGCTGTAAACACGCTTGATTCTCTTTCGGAGACATATAAATCCATAGGTTTTAAGATTCTTACTAGTCAGGTATATTCTTAGGCGTTTAATATGTGGTGTTGAGTCCACTTCGTTGAGCAAGCAGTAGCTCTTGTCTATTACATATTTGGCTTATGGAAAGGTATCTGTGCTAATTTCAATCTCTGGTTTTATGCAGCACCCCAACTAACCTTTCCTCTTAAGCAAGCGTAAGTTGGTTTTCTTCATTTGAGACCCTATTCTGTTTTGTAATTCAGTTCCTGTGTAGCCATGTTTACATTCCGTGTATTAGTCATACCTTATGATGTTTCTTTTTCTGTGTGATTTATTTCACTTAGAATCATCGTACCTGAATCCACTCATTATGCTGCTACTGGCCTGATGACATAGATTTCATTGCTGAGTGATATTGCATTGTACGTAAGTACCACAACTTCTTTATCCATTTTTCGCTTTCTGCGATATTGAACTTGTACCGTAAACGAGGTTCTTGTAAACAGAGCCGTTCCAAACTTTGGGGTGGCTGTGTCTTTTTGATTTTAATTTCCCTAAGCTATAGGACCATAAGTGGAAGTGCCCTAGGCTCTGTTGCTTTGTTTTTTAGATATTTCAGGAAACACCATACACTTCTCCAGAGTGGCTGTTGGCAATTTACATCCCACCCATCAGCATAAGAAGGCTCCCAGTTCTCCATGGCCTGTCCTGCCTTTCTGGATTTTACACTTTTTTCAGATGGCCCTTTTGACCGGGGGGCAGTGAGACTTCATTGTAGTGCAGATTTCCTTTGCAAGCTTGCTTGGTTGGCCAAAAAGGGCGTATGCGTTTTATCCTGAATATATTCAGGAAAAAACGCATACGCCCTTTTTGGCCAAGTGCATCATTGTGGACGTTCTGCCTCTTTTCCTATGCTTTACATGCAATTCCAGTCTACCTCCTGAAATCGGTTTCCTGCAATTCTTCCCCGCTTTCAAGTCCTCTTGGCAGCCTTGCTTCAATATATTTTTGGACGATAGCTGTCATTTATAACTCTGAAGGTTTGTGAATTACAGTGCCCCTGAGCTCCTTTTTTCAACTGGCTTTCTTGTGAGCTGGCCGCAACACCGCAGGATTGCTTCAGGCCCTAGTGTGGTTCCGGCATGGCTCGCTGAGCCTTTGGTTAATTCCTCTTCCTGGTGGGAAATGAGAGTTAAATTTGCCCGTCCAGACACCTCCAGCTAGTCTCTCATTGGTTCTCCCTATTCCTGTTCATTTTCCGCAGAAATTGCAAACTGGGCCAAACAGGAGGTTAAAGGCACTGACTCTCCAAGTGGGGAGAGTCTTAGTAAAGCGTCTGGAATGTTGCACCCGAGTATCAGGGGACGAAAACTGAGACACATTTGAACACGTTTCCCGATCACACGGTGGATCATACTCTGGGCTCCACATGCATGTTTTAGCTGAAGGAAGAATCCCTTAAACCTGGAGAGTTGAGACCCATGGAATGGGTACCATGCAATATGACTTCAAAGGGTCTGCATTTGCTCACCGAACCTCACCAATCCTATCACTGCTGCGTTTATGCCGGTGTACACACGCTTGATTCTCTTTCAGAGACATATAAATCCATAGGTTTTAAGATTCTTACTAGTCAGGTATATTCTTAGGCGTTTAATATGTGGTGTTGAGTCCACTTCGTTGAGCAAGCAGTAGCTCTTGTCTATTACATATTTGGCTTATGGAAAGGTATCTGTGCTAATTTCAATCTCTGGTTTTATGCAGCACCCCAACTCACCTTTCCCCTTAAGCAAGCATAAGTTGGTTTTCGACATTTGAGACCCTATTCTGTTTTGTAATTCAGTTCCTGTGTAGCCAAGTTTACATTCCGTGTATTAGTGATACCTTATGATGTTTCTTTTTCTCTGTGACTTATTTCACTTAGAATCATTGTACCTGAATCCACTCATTATGCTGCTACTGGCCTGATGACATAGATTTCATTGCTGAGTGATATTGCATTGTACGTAAGTACCACAACTACTTTATCCATTTTTCGCTTTCTGCGATATTGAACTTGTACCGTAAACGAGGTTCTTGTAAACAGAGCCGTCCCAAACATTGGGGTGGCTGTGTCTTTTTGATTTTAATTTCCCTAAGCTATAGGACCATAAGTGGAAGTGCCCTAGGCTCTGTTGCTTTGTTTTTTAGATATTTCAGGAAACACCATACACTTCTCCAGAGTGGCTGTTGGCAATTTACATCCCACCCATCAGCATAAGAAGGCTCCCAGTTCTCCATGGCCTGTCCTGCCTTTCTGGATTTTACACTTTTTTCAGATGGCCCTTTTGACCGGGGGGCAGTGAGACTTCATTGTAGTGCAGATTTCCTTTGCAAGCTTGCTTGGTTGGCCAAAAAGGGCGTATGCGTTTTATCCTGAATATATTCAGGAAAAAACGCATACGCCCTTTTTGGCCAAGTGCATCATTGTGGACGTTCTGCCTCTTTTCCTATGCTTTACATGCAATTCCAGTCTACCTCCTGAAATCGGTTTCCTGCAATTCTTCCCCGCTTTCAAGTCCTCTTGGCAGCCTTGCTTCAATATATTTTTGGACGATAGCTGTCATTTATAACTCTGAAGGTTTGTGAATTACAGTGCCCCTGAGCTCCTTTTTTCAACTGGCTTTCTTGTGAGCTGGCCGCAACACCGCAGGATTGCTTCAGGCCCTAGTGTGGTTCCGGCATGGCTCGCTGAGCCTTTGGTTAATTCCTCTTCCTGGTGGGAAATGAGAGTTAAATTTGCCCGTCCAGACACCTCCAGCTAGTCTCTCATTGGTTCTCCCTATTCCTGTTCATTTTCCGCAGAAATTGCAAACTGGGCCAAACAGGAGGTTAAAGGCACTGACTCTCCAAGTGGGGAGAGTCTTAGTAAAGCGTCTGGAATGTTGCACCCGAGTATCAGGGGACGAAAACTGAGACACATTTGAACACGTTTCCCGATCACACGGTGGATCATACTCTGGGCTCCACATGCATGTTTTAGCTGAAGGAAGAATCCCTTAAACCTGGAGAGTTGAGACCCATGGAATGGGTACCATGCAATATGACTTCAAAGGGTCTGCATTTGCTCACCGAACCTCACCAATCCTATCACTGCTGCGTTTATGCCGCTGTACACACGCTTGATTCTCTTTCAGAGACATATAAATCCATAGGTTTTAAGATTCTTACTAGTCAGGTATATTCTTAGGCGTTTAATATGTGGTGTTGAGTCCACTTCGTTGAGCAAGCAGTAGCTCTTGTCTATTACATATTTGGCTTATGGAAAGGTATCTGTGCTAATTTCAATCTCTGGTTTTATGCAGCACCCCAACTCACCTTTCCCCTTAAGCAAGCATAAGTTGGTTTTCGACATTTGAGACCCTATTCTGTTTTGTAATTCAGTTCCTGTGTAGCCAAGTTTACATTCCGTGTATTAGTGATACCTTATGATGTTTCTTTTTCTCTGTGACTTATTTCACTTAGAATCATTGTACCTGAATCCACTCATTATGCTGCTACTGGCCTGATGACATAGATTTCATTGCTGAGTGATATTGCATTGTACGTAAGTACCACAACTACTTTATCCATTTTTCGCTTTCTGCGATATTGAACTTGTACCGTAAACGAGGTTCTTGTAAACAGAGCCGTCCCAAACATTGGGGTGGCTGTGTCTTTTTGATTTTAATTTCCCTAATCTATAGGACCATAAGTGGAAGTGCCCTAGGCTCTGTTGCTTTGTTTTTTAGATGTTTCAGGAAACACCATACACTTCTCCAGAGTGGCTGTTGGCAATTTACATCCCGCCCATCAGCATAAGAAGGCTCCCAGTTCTCCATGGCCTGTCCTGCCTTTCTGGATTTTACACTTTTTTCAGATAGCCCTTTTAACTGGGGGGCAGTGAGACTTCATTGTAGTGCAGATTTCCTTTGCAAGCTTGCTTGGTTGGCCAAAAAGTGCGTATGCGTTTTTTCCTGAATATATTCAGGAAAAAATGCATACGCCCTTTTGGCCAAGTGCATCATTGTGGACGTTCTGCCTCTTTTCCTATGCTTTACATGTAATTCCAGTCTACCTCCTGAAATCGGTTTCCTGCAATTCTGCCCCGCTTTCAAGTCCTCTTGGCAGCCTTACTTCAATATATTTTTGGACGATAGCTGTCATTTATAACTCTGCAGGATTGTGAAATACAGTGCCCCTGAGCTCCTTTCTTCAACTGGCTTTCTTGTGAGCTGGCCGCAACACCGCAGGATTGCTTCAGGCCCTAGTGTGGTTCCGGCATATCTCAGTGAGCCTTTGGTTAATTCCTCTTCCTGGTGGGAAATGAGAGTTAAATTTGCCCGTCCAGACACCTCCAGCTAGTCTCTCATTGGTTCTCCCTATTCCTGTTCATTTTCCACAGAAATTGCAAACTGGGCCAAACAGGAGGTTAAAGGCACTGACTCTCCAAGTGGGGAGAGTGTTAGTAAAGCGTCTGGAATGTTGCACCCGAGTACCAGGGGACGAAAACTGAGACACATTTGAACACGTTTCCCGATCACATGGTGGATCATACTCTGGGTTCCACATGCATGTTTTAACTGAAGGAAGAATCCCTTAAACCTGGAGAGTTGAGAACCATGGAATGGGTACCATGCAATATGACTTCAAAGGGTCTGCATTTGCTCACCGAACCTCACCAATCCTATCACTGCTGCGTTTATGCCGCTGTAAACACGCTTGATTCTCTTTCGGAGACATATAAATCCATAGGTTTTAAGATTCTTACTAGTCAGGTATATTCTTAGGCGTTTAATATGTGGTGTTGAGTCCACTTCGTTGAGCAAGCAGTAGCTCTTGTCTATTACATATTTGGCTTATGGAAAGGTATCTGTGCTAATTTCAATCTCTGGTTTTATGCAGCACCCCAACTAACCTTTCCTCTTAAGCAAGCGTAAGTTGGTTTTCTTCATTTGAGACCCTATTCTGTTTTGTAATTCAGTTCCTGTGTAGCCATGTTTACATTCCGTGTATTAGTCATACCTTATGATGTTTCTTTTTCTGTGTGATTTATTTCACTTAGAATCATCGTACCTGAATCCACTCATTATGCTGCTACTGGCCTGATGACATAGATTTCATTGCTGAGTGATATTGCATTGTACGTAAGTACCACAACTTCTTTATCCATTTTTCGCTTTCTGCGATATTGAACTTGTACCGTAAACGAGGTTCTTGTAAACAGAGCCGTTCCAAACTTTGGGGTGGCTGTGTCTTTTTGATTTTAATTTCCCTAAGCTATAGGACCATAAGTGGAAGTGCCCTAGGCTCTGTTGCTTTGTTTTTTAGATATTTCAGGAAACACCATACACTTCTCCAGAGTGGCTGTTGGCAATTTACATCCCACCCATCAGCATAAGAAGGCTCCCAGTTCTCCATGGCCTGTCCTGCCTTTCTGGATTTTACACTTTTTTCAGATGGCCCTTTTGACCGGGGGGCAGTGAGACTTCATTGTAGTGCAGATTTCCTTTGCAAGCTTGCTTGGTTGGCCAAAAAGGGCGTATGCGTTTTATCCTGAATATATTCAGGAAAAAACGCATATGCCCTTTTTGGCCAAGTGCATCATTGTGGACGTTCTGCCTCTTTTCCTATGCTTTACATGCAATTCCAGTCTACCTCCTGAAATCGGTTTCCTGCAATTCTTCCCCGCTTTCAAGTCCTCTTGGCAGCCTTGCTTCAATATATTTTTGGACGATAGCTGTCATTTATAACTCTGAAGGTTTGTGAATTACAGTGCCCCTGAGCTCCTTTTTTCAACTGGCTTTCTTGTGAGCTGGCCGCAACACCGCAGGATTGCTTCAGGCCCTAGTGTGGTTCCGGCATGGCTCGCTGAGCCTTTGGTTAATTCCTCTTCCTGGTGGGAAATGAGAGTTAAATTTGCCCGTCCAGACACCTCCAGCTAGTCTCTCATTGGTTCTCCCTATTCCTGTTCATTTTCCGCAGAAATTGCAAACTGGGCCAAACAGGAGGTTAAAGGCACTGACTCTCCAAGTGGGGAGAGTCTTAGTAAAGCGTCTGGAATGTTGCACCCGAGTATCAGGGGACGAAAACTGAGACACATTTGAACACGTTTCCCGATCACACGGTGGATCATACTCTGGGCTCCACATGCATGTTTTAGCTGAAGGAAGAATCCCTTAAACCTGGAGAGTTGAGACCCATGGAATGGGTACCATGCAATATGACTTCAAAGGGTCTGCATTTGCTCACCGAACCTCACCAATCCTATCACTGCTGCGTTTATGCCGCTGTACACACGCTTGATTCTCTTTCAGAGACATATAAATCCATAGGTTTTAAGATTCTTACTAGTCAGGTATATTCTTAGGCGTTTAATATGTGGTGTTGAGTCCACTTCGTTGAGCAAGCAGTAGCTCTTGTCTATTACATATTTGGCTTATGGAAAGGTATCTGTGCTAATTTCAATCTCTGGTTTTATGCAGCACCCCAACTCACCTTTCCCCTTAAGCAAGCATAAGTTGGTTTTCGACATTTGAGACCCTATTCTGTTTTGTAATTCAGTTCCTGTGTAGCCAAGTTTACATTCCGTGTATTAGTGATACCTTATGATGTTTCTTTTTCTCTGTGACTTATTTCACTTAGAATCATTGTACCTGAATCCACTCATTATGCTGCTACTGGCCTGATGACATAGATTTCATTGCTGAGTGATATTGCATTGTACGTAAGTACCACAACTACTTTATCCATTTTTCGCTTTCTGCGATATTGAACTTGTACCGTAAACGAGGTTCTTGTAAACAGAGCCGTCCCAAACATTGGGGTGGCTGTGTCTTTTTGATTTTAATTTCCCTAATCTATAGGACCATAAGTGGAAGTGCCCTAGGCTCTGTTGCTTTGTTTTTTAGATGTTTCAGGAAACACCATACACTTCTCCAGAGTGGCTGTTGGCAATTTACATCCCGCCCATCAGCATAAGAAGGCTCCCAGTTCTCCATGGCCTGTCCTGCCTTTCTGGATTTTACACTTTTTTCAGATAGCCCTTTTAACTGGGGGGCAGTGAGACTTCATTGTAGTGCAGATTTCCTTTGCAAGCTTGCTTGGTTGGCCAAAAAGGGCGTATGCGTTTTTTCCTGAATATATTCAGGAAAAAATGCATACGCCCTTTTGGCCAAGTGCATCATTGTGGACGTTCTGCCTCTTTTCCTATGCTTTACATGTAATTCCAGTCTACCTCCTGAAATCGGTTTCCTGCAATTCTGCCCCGCTTTCAAGTCCTCTTGGCAGCCTTACTTCAATATATTTTTGGACGATAGCTGTCATTTATAACTCTGCAGGATTGTGAAATACAGTGCCCCTGAGCTCCTTTCTTCAACTGGCTTTCTTGTGAGCTGGCCGCAACACCGCAGGATTGCTTCAGGCCCTAGTGTGGTTCCGGCATATCTCAGTGAGCCTTTGGTTAATTCCTCTTCCTGGTGGGAAATGAGAGTTAAATTTGCCCGTCCAGACACCTCCAGCTAGTCTCTCATTGGTTCTCCCTATTCCTGTTCATTTTCCACAGAAATTGCAAACTGGGCCAAACAGGAGGTTAAAGGCACTGACTCTCCAAGTGGGGAGATTGTTAGTAAAGCGTCTGGAATGTTGCACCCGAGTACCAGGGGACGAAAACTGAGACACATTTGAACACGTTTCCCGATCACACGGTGGATCATACTCTGGGTTCCACATGCATGTTTTAACTGAAGGAAGAATCCCTTAAACCTGGAGAGTTGAGAACCATGGAATGGGTACCATGCAATATGACTTCAAAGGGTCTGCATTTGCTCACCGAACCTCACCAATCCTATCACTGCTGCGTTTATGCCGCTGTAAACACGCTTGATTCTCTTTCGGAGACATATAAATCCATAGGTTTTAAGATTCTTACTAGTCAGGTATATTCTTAGGCGTTTAATATGTGGTGTTGAGTCCACTTCGTTGAGCAAGCAGTAGCTCTTGTCTATTACATATTTGGCTTATGGAAAGGTATCTGTGCTAATTTCAATCTCTGGTTTTATGCAGCACCCCAACTAACCTTTCCTCTTAAGCAAGCGTAAGTTGGTTTTCTTCATTTGAGACCCTATTCTGTTTTGTAATTCAGTTCCTGTGTAGCCATGTTTACATTCCGTGTATTAGTCATACCTTATGATGTTTCTTTTTCTGTGTGATTTATTTCACTTAGAATCATCGTACCTGAATCCACTCATTATGCTGCTACTGGCCTGATGACATAGATTTCATTGCTGAGTGATATTGCATTGTACGTAAGTACCACAACTTCTTTATCCATTTTTCGCTTTCTGCGATATTGAACTTGTACCGTAAACGAGGTTCTTGTAAACAGAGCCGTTCCAAACTTTGGGGTGGCTGTGTCTTTTTGATTTTAATTTCCCTAAGCTATAGGACCATAAGTGGAAGTGCCCTAGGCTCTGTTGCTTTGTTTTTTAGATATTTCAGGAAACACCATACACTTCTCCAGAGTGGCTGTTGGCAATTTACATCCCACCCATCAGCATAAGAAGGCTCCCAGTTCTCCATGGCCTGTCCTGCCTTTCTGGATTTTACACTTTTTTCAGATGGCCCTTTTGACCGGGGGGCAGTGAGACTTCATTGTAGTGCAGATTTCCTTTGCAAGCTTGCTTGGTTGGCCAAAAAGGGCGTATGCGTTTTATCCTGAATATATTCAGGAAAAAACGCATACGCCCTTTTTGGCCAAGTGCATCATTGTGGACGTTCTGCCTCTTTTCCTATGCTTTACATGCAATTCCAGTCTACCTCCTGAAATCGGTTTCCTGCAATTCTTCCCCGCTTTCAAGTCCTCTTGGCAGCCTTGCTTCAATATATTTTTGGACGATAGCTGTCATTTATAACTCTGAAGGTTTGTGAATTACAGTGCCCCTGAGCTCCTTTTTTCAACTGGCTTTCTTGTGAGCTGGCCGCAACACCGCAGGATTGCTTCAGGCCCTAGTGTGGTTCCGGCATGGCTCGCTGAGCCTTTGGTTAATTCCTCTTCCTGGTGGGAAATGAGAGTTAAATTTGCCCGTCCAGACACCTCCAGCTAGTCTCTCATTGGTTCTCCCTATTCCTGTTCATTTTCCGCAGAAATTGCAAACTGGGCCAAACAGGAGGTTAAAGGCACTGACTCTCCAAGTGGGGAGAGTCTTAGTAAAGCGTCTGGAATGTTGCACCCGAGTATCAGGGGACGAAAACTGAGACACATTTGAACACGTTTCCCGATCACACGGTGGATCATACTCTGGGCTCCACATGCATGTTTTAGCTGAAGGAAGAATCCCTTAAACCTGGAGAGTTGAGACCCATGGAATGGGTACCATGCAATATGACTTCAAAGGGTCTGCATTTGCTCACCGAACCTCACCAATCCTATCACTGCTGCGTTTATGCCGCTGTACACACGCTTGATTCTCTTTCAGAGACATATAAATCCATAGGTTTTAAGATTCTTACTAGTCAGGTATATTCTTAGGCGTTTAATATGTGGTGTTGAGTCCACTTCGTTGAGCAAGCAGTAGCTCTTGTCTATTACATATTTGGCTTATGGAAAGGTATCTGTGCTAATTTCAATCTCTGGTTTTATGCAGCACCCCAACTCACCTTTCCCCTTAAGCAAGCATAAGTTGGTTTTCGACATTTGAGACCCTATTCTGTTTTGTAATTCAGTTCCTGTGTAGCCAAGTTTACATTCCGTGTATTAGTGATACCTTATGATGTTTCTTTTTCTCTGTGACTTATTTCACTTAGAATCATTGTACCTGAATCCACTCATTATGCTGCTACTGGCCTGATGACATAGATTTCATTGCTGAGTGATATTGCATTGTACGTAAGTACCACAACTTCTTTATCCATTTTTCGCTTTCTGCGATATTGAACTTGTATCGTAAATGAGGTTCTTGTAAACAGAGCTGTCCCAAACTTTGGGGTGGCTGTGTCTTTTTGATTTTAATTTCCCTAATCTATAGGACCAAAAATGGAAGTGCCCTAGGCTCTGTTGCTTTGTTTTTCAGATGTTTCAGGAAACACCATACACTTCTCCAGAGTGGCTGTTGGCAATTTACATCCCGCCCATCAGCCTAAGTAGGCTCCCAGTTCTCCATGGTCTGTCCTGCCTTTCTGGATTTTACACTTTTTTCAGATGGCCCTTTTGACCGGGGGGCAGTGAGACTTCATTGTAGTGCAGATTTCCTTTGCAAGCTTGCTTGGTTGGCCAAAAAGGGCGTATGCGTTTTTTCCTGAATATATTCAGGAAAAAACGCATACGCCCTTTTTGGCCAAGTGCATCATTGTGGACGGTCTGCCTCTTTTCTTATGCTTTACATGCAATTCCAGTCTACCTCCTGAAAACGGTTTCCTGCAATTCTGCCCCGCTTTCAAGTCCTCTTGGCAGCCTTACTTCAATATATTTTTGGACGTTAGCTGTCATTTAGAACTCTGAAGTTTTGTGAATTACAGTGCCCCTGAGCTACTTTCTTCAACTCGCTTTCTT
Organism: Pseudorca crassidens; assembly: GCF_039906515.1. NCBI lineage: Eukaryota > Metazoa > Chordata > Mammalia > Artiodactyla > Delphinidae > Pseudorca > Pseudorca crassidens. The sequence continues at coordinate 2,597,455 of NW_027135940.1, forward strand.
GTGAGCTGGCCGCAACACCGCAGTATTGATTCAGGCCCTAGTGTGGTTCCGGCACGGCTCGCTGAGCCTTTGGTTAATTCCTCTTCTTGGTGGGAAATGAGAGTAAAATTTGCCCGTCCAGACACCTCCAACTAGTCTCTCATTGGTTCTCCCTATTCCTGTTCATTTTCCGCAGAAATTGCAAACTGGGCCAAACAGGAGTTTAAAGGCACTGACTCTCCAAGTGGGGAGAGTGTTAGTAAAGCATCTGGAATGTTGCACCCGAGTACCAGGGGACGAAAACTGAGACACATTTGAACACGTTTCCCGATCACACGGTGGATCATACTCTGGGTTCCACATGCATGTTTTAGCTGAAGGAAGAATCCCTTAAACCTGGAGAGTTGAGAACCTTGGAATGGGTACCATGCAATATGACTTCAAAGGGTCTGCATTTGCTCACTGAACCTCACCAATCCTATCACTGCTGCGTTTATGCCGCTGTACACACGCTGGATTCTCTTTCGGAGACATATAAATCCATAGGTTTTAAGATTCTTACTAGTCAGGTATATTCTTAGGCGTTTAATATGGGGTGTTGAGTCCACTTCGTTGAGCAAGCAGTAGCTCTTGTCTATTACATATTTGGCTTATGGAAAGGTATCTGTGCTAATTTCAATCTCTGGTTTTATGCAGCACCCCAACTCACCTTTCCCCTTAAGCAAGCATAAGTTGGTTTTCTACATTTGAGACCCTATTCTGTTTTGTAATTCAGTTCCTGTGTAGCCAAGTTTACATTCCGTGTATTAGTGATATCTTATGATGTTTCTTTTTCTGTGTGACATATTTCACTTAGAATCATCGTACCTGAATCCACTCATTATGCTGCTACTGGCCTGATGACATAGATTTCATTGCTGAGTGGTATTGCATTGTACGAAAGTACCACAACTTCTTTATCCATTTTTCGCTTTCTGCAATATTGAACTTGTACCGTAAATGAGGTTCTTGTAAACAGAGCCGTCCCAAACTTTGGGGTGGCTGTGTCTTTTTCATTTTAATTTCCCTAATCTATAGGACCATAAGTGGAAGTGCCCTAGGCTCTGTTGCTTTGTTTTTTAGATGTTTCAGGAAACACCATACACTTCTCCAGAGTGGCTGTTGGCAATTTACATCCCACCCATCAGCATAAGAAGGCTCCCAGTTCTCCATGGCCTGTCCTGCCTTTCTGGATTTTACACTTTTTTCAGATGGCCCTTTTGACCGGGGGGCAGTGAGACTTCATTGTAGTGCAGATTTCCTTTGCAAGCTTGCTTGGTTGGCCAAAAAGGGCGTATGCGTTTTTTCCTGAATATATTCAGGAAAAAACGCATACGTCCTTTTTGGCCAAGTGCATCATTGTGGACGTTCTGCCTCTTTTCCTATGCTTTTCATGCAATTCCAGTCTACCTCCTGAAATCGGTTTCCTGCAATTCTGCCCCGCTTTCAAGTCCTCTTGGCAGCCTTACTTCTATATATTTTTGGATGATAGCTGTCATTTATAACTCTGCAGGTTTGTGAATTACAGTGCCCCTGAGCTTCTTTCTTCAACTCGCTTTCTTGTGAGCTGGCCGCAACACCGCAGGATTGCTTCAGGCCCTAGTGTGGTTCCGGCATGGCTCGCTGAGCCTTTGGTTAATTCCTCTTCCTGGTGGGAAATGAGAGTTTAATTTGCCCGTCAAGACACCTCCAGCTAGTCTGTCAATGGTTCTCCCTATTCTTGTTAATTTTCCACAGAAATTGCAAACTGGGCCAAACAGGAGGTTAAAGGCACTGACTCTCCAAGTGGGGAGAGTGTTAGTAAAGCATCTGGAATGTTGCACCCGAGTACCAGGGGACGAAAACTGAGACACATATGAACACGTTTCCCGATCACACGGTGGATCATACTCTGGGTTCCACATGCATGTTTTAGCTGAAGGAAGAATCCCTTACCTGGAGAGTTGAGACGCATGGAATGGGTACCATGCAATATGACTTCAAAGGGTCTGCATTTGCTCACCGAACCTCACCAATCCTATCACTGCTGCGTTTATGCCGCTGTACACACGCTTGATTCTCTTTTGGAGACATATAAATCCATAGGTTTTAAGATTCTTACTAGTCAGGTATATTCTTAGGCGTTTAATATGGGGTGTTGAGTACACTTCATTGAGCAAGCAGTAGCTCTTGTCTATTACATATTTGGCTTATGGAAATGTATCTGTGTTAATTTCAATCTCTGGTTTTATGCAGCACCCCAACTAACGTTTCCTCTTAAGCAAGCATAAGTTGGTTTTCTTCATTTGAGACCCTATTCTGTTTTGTAATTCAGTTCCTGTGTAGCCATGTTTACATTCCGTGTATTAGTGATACCTTATGATGTTTCTTTTTCTGTGTGATTTATTTCACTTAGAATCATCGTACCTGAATCCACTCATTATGCTGCTACTGGCCTGATGATATAGATTTCATTGCTGAGTGATATTGCATTGTACGTAAGTACCACAACTTCTTTATCCATTTTTCGCTTTCTGCGATATTGAACTTGTACCGTAAACGAGGTTCTTGTAAACAGAGCCGTCCCAAACTTTGGGGTGGCTGTGTCTTTTTGATTTTAGTTTCCCTAAGCTATAGGACCATAAGTGGAAGTGCCCTAGGCTCTGTTGCTTTGTTTTTTAGATATTTCAGGAAACACCATACACTTCTCCAGAGTGGCTGTTTGCAATTTACATCCCACCCATCAGCATAAGAAGGCTCCCAGTTCTCCATGGCCTGTCCTGCCTTTCTGGATTTTACACTTTTTTCAGATGGCCCTTTTGACCGGGGGGCAGTGAGACTTCATTGTAGTGCAGATTTCCTTTGCAAGCTTGCTTGCTTGGCCAAAAAGGGCGTATGCGTTTTTTCCTGAATATATTCAGGAAAAAACGCATACGCCCTTTTTGGCCAAGTGCATCATTGTGGACGTTCTGCCTCTTTTCCTATGCTTTACATGCAATTCCAGTCTACCTCCTGAAATCGGTTTCCTGCAATTCCGCCCCGCTTTCAAGTCCTCTTGGCAGGCTTGCTTCAATATATTTTTGGACGATAGCTGTAATTTATAACTCTGAAGGTTTGTGAATTACAGTGCCCCTGAGCTCCTTTCTTCAACTGGCTTTCTTGTGAGCTGGCCGCAACACCGCAGGATTGCTTCAGGCCCTAGTGTGGTTCCGGCATGGCTCGCTGAGCCTTTGGTTAATTCCTCTTCCTGGTGGGAAATGAGAGTTAAATTTGCCCGTCCAGACACCTCCAGCTAGTCTCTCATTGGTTCTCCCTATTCCCGTTCATTTTCCGCAGAAATTGCACACTGGGCCAAACAGGAGGTTAAAGGCGCTGACTCTCCAAGTGGGGAGAGTGTTAGTAAAGCGTCTGGAATGTTGCACCCGAGTACCAGGGGACAAAAACTGAGACACATTTGAACACGTTTCCCGATCACATGGTGGATCATACTCTGGGTTCCACATGCATGTTTTAGCTGAAGGAAGAATCCCTTAAACCTGGAGAGTTGAGAACCATGGAATGGGTACCATGCAATATGACTTCAAAGGGTCTGCATTTGCTCACCGAACCTCACCAATCCTATCACTGCTGCGTTTATGCCGCTGTACACACGCTGGATTCTCTTTCGGAGACATATAAATCCATAGGTTTTAAGATTCTTACTAGTCAGGTATATTCTTAGGCGTTTAATATGGGGTGTTGAGTCCTCTTCGTTGAGCAAGCAGTAGCTCTTGTCTATTACATATTTGGCTTATGGAAAGGTATCTGTGTTAATTTCAATCTCTGGTTTTATGCAGCACCCCAACTCACCTTTCCCCTTAAGCAAGCATAAGTTGGTTTTCTACATTTGAGACCCTATTCTGTTTTGTAATTCAGTTCCTGTGTAGCCAAGTTTACATTCCGTGTATTAGTGATACCTTATGATGTTTCTTTTTCTGTGTGACTTATTTTACTTAGAATCATCGTACCTGAATCCACTCATTATGCTGCTACTGGCCTGATGACATAGATTTCATTGCTGAGTGATATTTCATTGTACGTAAGTACCACAACTTCTTTATCCATTTTTCGCTTTCTGCGATATTGAACTTGTATCGTAAATGAGGTTCTTGTAAACAGAGCTGTCCCAAACTTTGGGGTGGCTGTGTCTTTTTGATTTTAATTTCCCTAATCTATAGGACCAAAAATGGAAGTGCCCTAGGCTCTGTTGCTTTGTTTTTTAGATGTTTCAGGAAACACCATACACTTCTCCAGAGTGGCTGTTGGCAATTTACATCCCGCCCATCAGCATAAGAAGGCTCCCAGTTCTCCATGGCCTGTCCTGCCTTTCTGGATTTTACACTTTTTTCAGATGGCCCTTTTGACCGGGGGGCAGTGAGACTTCATTGTAGTGCAGATTTCCTTTGCAAGCTTGCTTGGTTGGCCAAAAAGGGCGTATGCGTTTTTTCCTGAATATATTCAGGAAAAAAACGCATACGCCCTTTTTGGCCAAGTGCATCATTGTGGACATTCTGCCTCTTTTCCTATGCTTTTCATGCAATTCCAGTCTACCTCCTGAAATCGGTTTCCTGCAATTCTGCCCCGCTTTCAAGTCCTCTTGGCAGCCTTACTTCAATATATTTTTGGATGATAGCTGTCATTTATAACTCTGCAGGCTTGTGAATTACAGTGCCCCTGAGCTTCTTTCTTCAACTCGCTTTCTTGTGAGCTGGCCGCAACACCGCAGGATTGCTTCAGGCCCTAGTGTGGTTTCGGCATGGCTCGCTGAGCCTTTGGTTAATTCCTCTTCCTGGTGGGAAATGAGAGTTAAATTTGCCCGTCCAGACACCTCCAGCTAGTCTCTCATTGGTTCTCCCTATTCCTGTTCATTTTCCACAGAAATTGCAAACTGGGCCAAACAGGAGGTTAAAGGCACTGACTCTCCAAGTGGGGAGAGTGTTAGTAAAGCGTCTGGAATGTTGCACCCGAGTACCAGGGGACGAAAACTGAGACACATTTGAACACGTTTCCCGATCACACGGTGGATCATACTCTGGGTTCCACATGCATGTTTTAGCTGAAGGAAGAATCCCTTACCTGGAGAGTTGAGACAAATGGAATGGGTACCATGCAATATGACTTCAAAGGGTCTGCATTTGCTCACCGAACCTCACCAATCCTATCACTGCTGCGTTTATGCCGCTGTACACACGCTTGATTCTCTTTCGGAGACATATAAATCCATAGGCTTTAAGATTCTTACTAGTCAGGTATATTCTTAGGCGTTTAATATGTGGTGTTGAGTCCACTTCGTTGAGCAAGCAGTAGCTCTTGTCTATTACATATTTGACTTATGGAAATGTATCTGTGCTAATTTCAATCTCTGGTTTTATGCAGCACCCCAACTCACCTTTCCCCTTAAGCAAGCATAAGTTGGTTTTCTACATTTGAGACCCTATTCTGTTTTGTAATTCAGTTCCTGTGTAGCCAAGTTTACATTCTGTGTATTAGTGATACCTCATGATGTTTCTTTTTCTGTGTGACTTATTTTACTTAGAATCATCGTACCTGAATTCACTCATTATGCTGCTACTGGCCTGATGACATAGATTTCATTGCTGAGTGATATTGCATTGTACGTAAGTACCACAACTTCTTTATCCATTTTTCGCTTTCTGCGATATTGAACTTGTACCGTAAATGAGGTTCTTGTAAACAGAGCCGTCCCAAACTTTGGGGTGGCTGTGTCTTTTTGATTTTAATTTCCCTAATCTATAGGACCATAAGTGGAAGTGCCCTAGGCTCTGTTGCTTTGTTTCTTAGATGTTTCAGGAAACACCATACACTTCTCCAGAGTGGCTGTTGGCAATGTACATCCCTCCCATCAGCATAAAAAGGCTCCCAGTTCTCCATGGCCTGTCCTGCCTTACTGGATTTTACACTTTTTTCAGATGGCCCTTTTGACCGGGGGGCAGTGAGACTTCATTGTAGTGCAGATTTCCTTTGCAAGCTTGCTTGGTTGGCCAAAAAGGGCGTATGCGTTTTTTCCTGAATATATTCAGGAATATATTCAGGAAAAAATGCATACGCCCTTTTTGGCCAAGTGCATCATTGTGGAAGGTCTGCCTCTTTTCCTATGCTTTACATGCAATTCCAGTCTACCTCCTGAAATCGGTTTACTGCAATTCTGCCCTGCTTTCAAGTCCTCTTGGCAGCCTTACTTCAATATATTTTTGGACGATAGCTGTCATTTATAACTCTGAAGGTTTGTGAATTACAGTGCCCCTGAGCTCCTTTTTTCAACTGGCTTTCTTGTGAGCTGGCCGCAACACCGCAGGATTGCTTCAGGCCCTAGTGTGGTTCCGGCATGGCTCGCTGAGCCTTTGGTTAATTCCTCTTCCTGGTGGGAAATGAGAGTTAAATTTGCCCGTCCAGACACCTCCAGCTAGTCTCTCATTGGTTCTCCCTATTCCTGTTCATTTTCCACAGAAATTGCAAACTGGGCCAAACAGGAGGTTAAAGGCACTGACTCTCCAAGTGGGGAGAGTGTTAGTAAAGCATCTGGAATGTTGCACCCGAGTACCAGGGGACGAAAACTGAGACACATTTGAACACGTTTCCCGATCACATGGTGGATCATACTCTGGGTTCCACATGCATGTTTTAGCTGAAGGAAGAATCCCTTAAACCTGGAGAGTTGAGACCCATGGAATGGGTACCATGCAATATGACTTCAAAGGGTCTGCATTTGCTCACCGAACCTCACCAATCCTATCACTGCTGCGTTTATGCCGCTGTACACACGCTGGATTCTCTTTCGGAGACATATAAATCCATAGGTTTTAAGATTCTTACTAGTCAGGTATATTCTTAGGCGTTTAATATGTGGTGTTGAGTCCACTTCGTTGAGCAAGCAGTAGCTCTTGTCTATTACATATTTGGCTTATGGAAAGGTATCTGTGCTAATTTCAATCTCTGGTTTTATGCAGCACCCCAAGTCACCTTTCCCCTTAAGCAAGCATAAGTTGGTTTTCTACATTTGAGACCCTATTCTGTTTTGTAATTCAGTTCCTGTGTAGCCAAGTTTACATTCCGTGTATTAGTGATATCTTATGATGCTTCTTTTTATGTGTGACTTATTTCACTTAGAATCATCGTACCTGAATCCACTCATTATGCTGCTACTGGCCTGATGACATAGATTTCATTGCTGAGTGATATTGCATTGTACGTAAGTACCACAACTTCTTTATCCATTTTTCGCTTTCTGCAATATTGAACTTGTACTGTAAACGAGGTTCTTGTAAACACAGCCGTCCCAAATTTTGGGGTGGCTGTGTCTTTTTGATTTTAATTTCCCTAATCTATAGGACCATAAGTGGAAGTGCCCTAGGCTCTGTTGCTTTGTTTTTTAGATGTTTCAGGAAACACCATACACTTCTCCAGAGTGGCTGTTGGCAATTTACATCCCGCCCATCAGCATAAGAAGGCTCCCAGTTCTCCATGGCCTGTCCTGCCTTTCTGGATTTTACACTTTTTTCAGATGGCCCTTTTGACCGGGGGGCAGTGAGACTTCATTGTAGTGCAGATTTCCTTTGCAAGCTTGCTTGGTTGGCCAAAAAGGGCGTATGCGTTTTTTCCTGAATATATTCAGGAAAAAACGCATACGCCCTTTTTGGCCAAGTGCATCATTGTGGACGGTCTGCCTCTTTTCTTATGCTTTACATGCAATTCCAGTCTACCTCCTGAAAACGGTTTCCTGCAATTCTGCCCCGCTTTCAAGTCCTCTTGGCAGCCTTACTTCAATATATTTTTGGACGTTAGCTGTCATTTAGAACTCTGAAGTTTTGTGAATTACAGTGCCCCTGAGCTACTTTCTTCAACTCGCTTTCTTGTGAGCTGGCCGCAACACCGCAGGATTGATTCAGGCCCTAGTGTGGTTCCGGCACGGCTCGCTGAGCCTTTGGTTAATTCCTCTTCCTGGTGGGAAATGAGAGTAAAATTTGCCCGTACAGACACCTCCAGCTAGTCTCTCATTGGTTCTCCCTATTCCTGTTCATTTTCCGCAGAAATTGCAAACTGGGCCAAACAGGAGTTTAAAGGCACTGACTCTCCAAGTGGGGAGAGTGTTAGTAAAGCATCTGGAATGTTGCACCCGAGTACCAGGGGACGAAAACTGAGACACATTTGAACACGTTTCCCGATCACACGGTGGATCATACTCTGGGTTCCACATGCATGTTTTAGCTGAAGGAAGAATCCCTTAAACCTGGAGAGTTGAGACCCATGGAATGGGTACCATGCAATATGACTTCAAAGGGTCTGCATTTGCTCACCGAACCTCACCAATCCTATCACTGCTGCGTTTATGCCGCTGTACACACGCTGGATTCTCTTTCGGAGACATATAAATCCATAGGTTTTAAGATTCTTACTAGTCAGGTATATTCTTAGGCGTTTAATATGTGGTGTTGAGTCCACTTCGTTGAGCAAGCAGTAGCTCTTGTCTATTACATATTTGGCTTATGGAAAGGTATCTGTGCTAATTTCAATCTCTGGTTTTATGCAGCACCCCAAGTCACCTTTCCCCTTAAGCAAGCATAAGTTGGTTTTCTACATTTGAGACCCTATTCTGTTTTGTAATTCAGTTCCTGTGTAGGCAAGTTTACATTCCGTGTATTAGTGATATCTTATGATGTTTCTTTTTCTGTGTGACATATTTCACTTAGAATCATCGTACCTTAATCCACTCATTATGCTGCTACTGGCCTGATGACATAAATTTCATTGCTGAGTGGTATTGCATTGTACGTAAGTACCACAACTTCTTTATCCATTTTTCGCTTTCTGCAATATTGAACTTGTACCGTAAATGAGGTTCTTGTAAACAGAGCCGTCCCAAACTCTGGGGTGGCTGTGTCTTTTTGATTTTAATTTCCCTAATCTATAGGACCATAAGTGGAAGTGCCCTAGGCTCTGTTGCTTTGTTTTTTAGATGTTTCAGGAAACACCATACACTTCTCCAGAGTGGCTGTTGGCAATTTACATCCCGCCCATCAGCATAAGAAGGCTCCCAGTTCTCCATGGCCTGTCCTGCCTTTCTGGATTTTACACTTTTTTCAGATGGCCCTTTTGACCGGGGGGCAGTGAGACTTCATTGTAGTGCAGATTTCCTTTGCAAGCTTGCTTGGTTGGCCAAAAAGGGCGTATGCGTTTTTTCCTGAATATATTCAGGAAAAAACGCATACGTCCTTTTTGGCCAAGTGCATCATTGTGGACGTTCTGCCTCTTTTCCTATGCTTTTCATGCAATTCCAGTCTACCTCCTGAAATCGGTTTCCTGCAATTCTGCCCCGCTTTCAAGTCCTCTTGGCAGCCTTACTTCTATATATTTTTGGATGATAGCTGTCATTTATAACTCTGCAGGTTTGTGAATTACAGTGCCCCTGAGCTTCTTTCTTCAACTCGCTTTCTTGTGAGCTGGCCGCAACACCGCAGGATTGCTTCAGGCCCTAGTGTGGTTTCGGCATGGCTCGCTGAGCCTTTGGTTAATTCCTCTTCCTGGTGGGAAATGAGAGTTTAATTTGCCCGTCCAGACACCTCCAGCTAGTCTGTCATTGGTTCTCCCTATTCTTGTTAATTTTCCACAGAAATTGCAAACTTGGCCAAACAGGAGGTTAAAGGCACTGACTCTCCAAGTGGGGAGAGTGTTAGTAAAGCGTCTGGAGTGTTGCACCCGAGTACCAGGGGACGAAAACTGAGACACATATGAACACGTTTCCCGATCACACGGTGGATCATACTCTGGGTTCCACATGCATGTTTTAGCTGAAGGAAGAATCCCTTACCTGGAGAGTTGAGACGCATGGAATGGGTACCATGCAATATGACTTCAAAGGGTCTGCATTTGCTCACCGAACCTCACCAATCCTATCACTGCTGCGTTTATGCCGCTGTACACACGCTTGATTCTCTTTCGGAGACATATAAATCCATAGGTTTTAAGATTCTTACTAGTCAGGTATATTCTTAGGCGTTTAATATGGGGTGTTGAGTCCACTTCGTTGAGCAAGCAGTAGCTCTTGTCTATTACATATTTGACTTATGGAAATGTATCTGTGCTAATTTCAATCTCTGGTTTTATGCAGCACCCCAACTCACCTTTCCCCTTAAGCAAGCATAAGTTGGTTTTCTACATTTGAGAACCTATTCTGTTTTGTAATACAGTTCCTGTGTAGCCAAGTTTACATTCCGTGTATTAGTGATACCTCATGATGTTTCTTTTTCTGTGTGACTTATTTTACTTAGAATCATCGTACCTGAATTCACTCATTATGCTGCTACTGGCCTGATGACATAGATTTCATTGCTGAGTGGTATTGCATTGTACGTAAGTACCACAACTTCTTTATCCATTTTTCGCTTTCTGCAATATTGAACTTGTACCGTAAATGAGGTTCTTGTAAACAGAGCCGTCCCAAACTTTGGGGTGGCTGTGTCTTTTTGATTTTAATTTCCCTAATCTATAGGACCATAAGTGGAAGTGCCCTAGGCTCTGTTGCTTTGTTTTTTAGATGTTTCAGGAAACACCATACACTTCTCCAGAGTGGCTGTTGGCAATTTACATCCCGCCCATCAGCATAAGAAGGCTCCCAGTTCTCCATGGCCTGTCCTGCCTTTCTGGATTTTACACTTTTTTCAGATGGCCCTTTTGACCGGGGGGCAGTGAGACTTCATTGTAGTGCAGATTTCCTTTGCAAGCTTGCTTGGTTGGCCAAAAAGGGCGTATGCGTTTTTTCCTGAATATATTCAGGAAAAAAACGCATACGCCCTTTTTGGCCAAGTGCATCATTGTGGACATTCTGCCTCTTTTCCTATGCTTTTCATGCAATTCCAGTCTACCTCCTGAAATCGGTTTCCTGCAATTCTGCCCCGCTTTCAAGTCCTCTTGGCAGCCTTACTTCAATATATTTTTGGATGATAGCTGTCATTTATAACTCTGCAGGCTTGTGAATTACAGTGCCCCTGAGCTTCTTTCTTCAACTCGCTTTCTTGTGAGCTGGCCGCAACACCGCAGGATTGCTTCAGGCCCTAGTGTGGTTTCGGCATGGCTCGCTGAGCCTTTGGTTAATTCCTCTTCCTGGTGGGAAATGAGAGTTAAATTTGCCCGTCCAGACACCTCCAGCTAGTCTCTCATTGGTTCTCCCTATTCCTGTTCATTTTCCACAGAAATTGCAAACTGGGCCAAACAGGAGGTTAAAGGCACTGACTCTCCAAGTGGGGAGAGTGTTAGTAAAGCGTCTGGAATGTTGCACCCGAGTACCAGGGGACGAAAACTGAGACACATTTGAACACGTTTCCCGATCACACGGTGGATCATACTCTGGGTTCCACATGCATGTTTTAGCTGAAGGAAGAATCCCTTACCTGGAGAGTTGAGACACATGGAATGGGTACCATGCAATATGACTTCAAAGGGTCTGCATTTGCTCACCGAACCTCACCAATCCTATCACTGCTGCGTTTATGCCGCTGTACACACGCTTGATTCTCTTTCGGAGACATATAAATCCATAGGCTTTAAGATTCTTACTAGTCAGGTATATTCTTAGGCGTTTAATATGGGGTGTTGAGTCCACTTCGTTGAGCAAGCAGTAGCTCTTGTCTATTACATATTTGACTTATGGAAATGTATCTGTGCTAATTTCAATCTCTGGTTTTATGCAGCACCCCAACTCACCTTTCCCCTTAAGCAAGCATAAGTTGGTTTTCTACATTTGAGACCCTATTCTGTTTTGTAATTCAGTTCCTGTGTAGCCAAGTTTACATTCTGTGTATTAGTGATACCTCATGATGTTTCTTTTTCTGTGTGACTTATTTTACTTAGAATCATCGTACCTGAATTCACTCATTATGCTGCTACTGGCCTGATGACATAGATTTCATTGCTGAGTGATATTGCATTGTACGTAAGTACCACAACTTCTTTATCCATTTTTCGCTTTCTGCGATATTGAACTTGTACCGTAAATGAGGTTCTTGTAAACAGAGCCGTCCCAAACTTTGGGGTGGCTGTGTCTTTTTGATTTTAATTTCCCTAATCTATAGGACCATAAGTGGAAGTGCCCTAGGCTCTGTTGCTTTGTTTCTTAGATGTTTCAGGAAACACCATACACTTCTCCAGAGTGGCTGTTGGCAATGTACATCCCTCCCATCAGCATAAAAAGGCTCCCAGTTCTCCATGGCCTGTCCTGCCTTACTGGATTTTACACTTTTTTCAGATGGCCCTTTTGACCGGGGGGCAGTGAGACTTCATTGTAGTGCAGATTTCCTTTGCAAGCTTGCTTGGTTGGCCAAAAAGGGCGTATGCGTTTTTTCCTGAATATATTCAGGAATATATTCAGGAAAAAATGCATACGCCCTTTTTGGCCAAGTGCATCATTGTGGAAGGTCTGCCTCTTTTCCTATGCTTTACATGCAATTCCAGTCTACCTCCTGAAATCGGTTTACTGCAATTCTGCCCTGCTTTCAAGTCCTCTTGGCAGCCTTACTTCAATATATTTTTGGACGATAGCTGTCATTTATAACTCTGAAGGTTTGTGAATTACAGTGCCCCTGAGCTCCTTTTTTCAACTGGCTTTCTTGTGAGCTGGCCGCAACACCGCAGGATTGCTTCAGGCCCTAGTGTGGTTCCGGCATGGCTCGCTGAGCCTTTGGTTAATTCCTCTTCCTGGTGGGAAATGAGAGTTAAATTTGCCCGTCCAGACACCTCCAGCTAGTCTCTCATTGGTTCTCCCTATTCCTGTTCATTTTCCACAGAAATTGCAAACTGGGCCAAACAGGAGGTTAAAGGCACTGACTCTCCAAGTGGGGAGAGTGTTAGTAAAGCATCTGGAATGTTGCACCCGAGTACCAGGGGACGAAAACTGAGACACATTTGAACACGTTTCCCGATCACATGGTGGATCATACTCTGGGTTCCACATGCATGTTTTAGCTGAAGGAAGAATCCCTTAAACCTGGAGAGTTGAGACCCATGGAATGGGTACCATGCAATATGACTTCAAAGGGTCTGCATTTGCTCACCGAACCTCACCAATCCTATCACTGCTGCGTTTATGCCGCTGTACACACGCTGGATTCTCTTTCGGAGACATATAAATCCATAGGTTTTAAGATTCTTACTAGTCAGGTATATTCTTAGGCGTTTAATATGTGGTGTTGAGTCCACTTCGTTGAGCAAGCAGTAGCTCTTGTCTATTACATATTTGGCTTATGGAAAGGTATCTGTGCTAATTTCAATCTCTGGTTTTATGCAGCACCCCAAGTCACCTTTCCCCTTAAGCAAGCATAAGTTGGTTTTCTACATTTGAGACCCTATTCTGTTTTGTAATTCAGTTCCTGTGTAGCCAAGTTTACATTCCGTGTATTAGTGATATCTTATGATGCTTCTTTTTATGTGTGACTTATTTCACTTAGAATCATCGTACCTGAATCCACTCATTATGCTGCTACTGGCCTGATGACATAGATTTCATTGCTGAGTGATATTGCATTGTACGTAAGTACCACAACTTCTTTATCCATTTTTCGCTTTCTGCAATATTGAACTTGTACTGTAAACGAGGTTCTTGTAAACACAGCCGTCCCAAATTTTGGGGTGGCTGTGTCTTTTTGATTTTAATTTCCCTAATCTATAGGACCATAAGTGGAAGTGCCCTAGGCTCTGTTGCTTTGTTTTTTAGATGTTTCAGGAAACACCATACACTTCTCCAGAGTGGCTGTTGGCAATTTACATCCCGCCCATCAGCATAAGAAGGCTCCCAGTTCTCCATGGCCTGTCCTGCCTTTCTGGATTTTACACTTTTTTCAGATGGCCCTTTTGACCGGGGGGCAGTGAGACTTCATTGTAGTGCAGATTTCCTTTGCAAGCTTGCTTGGTTGGCCAAAAAGGGCGTATGCGTTTTTTCCTGAATATATTCAGGAAAAAATGCATACGCCCTTTTTGGCCAAGTGCATCATTGTGGACGTTCTGCCTCTTTTCCTATGCTTTACATGCAATTCCAGTCTACCTCCTGAAATCGGTTTCCTGCAATTCCGCCCCGCTTTCAAGTCCTCTTGGCAGCCTTACTTCAATATATTTTTGGACGATAGCTGTCATTTATAACTCTGAAGGTTTGTGAATTACAGTGCCCCTGAGCTCCTTTCTTCAACTCGCTTTCTTGTGAGCTGGCCACAAACCGCAGGATTGCTTCAGGCCCTAGTGTGGTTTCGGCATGGCTCGCTGAGCCTTTGGTTAATTCCTCTTCCTGGTGGGAAATGAGAGTTAAATTTGCCCGTCCAGACACCTCCAGCTAGTCTCTCATTGGTTCTCCCTATTCCTGTTCATTTTCCACAGAAATTGCAAACTGGGCCAAACAGGAGGTTAAAGGCACTGACTCTCCAAGTGGGGAGAGTGTTAGTAAAGCGTCTGGAATGTTGCATCCGAGTACCAGGGGACGAAAACTGAGACACATTTGAACACGTTTCCCGATCACACGGTGGATCATACTCTGGGTTCCACATGCATGTTTTAGCTGAAGGAAGAATCCCTTACCTGGAGAGTTGAGACACATGGAATGGGTACCATGCAATATGACTTCAAAGGGTCTGCATTTGCTCACCGAACCTCACCAATCCTATCACTGCTGCGTTTATGCCGCTGTACACATGCTTGATTCTCTTTCGGAGACATATAAATCCATAGGCTTTAAGATTCTTACTAGTCAGGTATATTCTTAGGCGTTTAATATGGGGTGTTGAGTCCACTTCGTTGAGCAAGCAGTAGCTCTTGTCTATTACATATTTGACTTATGGAAATGTATCTGTGCTAATTTCAATCTCTGGTTTTATGCAGCACCCCAACTCACCTTTCCCCTTAAGCAAGCATAAGTTGGTTTTCTACATTTGAGACCCTATTCTGTTTTGTAATTCAGTTCCTGTGTAGCCAAGTTTACATTCTGTGTATTAGTGATACCTCATGATGTTTCTTTTTCTCTGTGACTTATTTCACTTAGAATCATCGTACGTGACTCCACTCATTATGCTGCTACTGGCCTGATGACATAGATTTCATTGCTGAGTGATATTGCATTGTACGTAAGTACCACAACTTCTTTATCCATTTTTCGCTTTCTGCGATATTGAACTTGTACCGTAAATGAGGTTCTTGTAAACAGAGCCGTCCCAAACTTTGGGGTGGCTGTGTCTTTTTGATTTTAATTTCCCTAATCTATAGGACCATAAGTGGAAGTGCCCTAGGCTCTGTTGCTTTGTTTCTTAGATGTTTCAGGAAACACCATACACTTCTCCAGAGTGGCTGTTTGCAATTTACATCCCTCCCATCAGCATAAAAAGGCTCCCAGTTCTCCATGGCCTGTCCTGCCTTACTGGATTTTACACTTTTTTCAGATGGCCCTTTTGACCGGGGGGCAGTGAGACTTCATTGTAGTGCAGATTTCCTTTGCAAGCTTGCTTGGTTGGCCAAAAAGGGCGTATGCGTTTTTTCCTGAATATATTCAGGAATATATTCAGGAAAAAATGCATACGCCCTTTTTGGCCAAGTGCATCATTGTGGAAGGTCTGCCTCTTTTCCTATGCTTTACATGCAATTCCAGTCTACCTCCTGAAATCGGTTTACTGCAATTCTGCCCTGCTTTCAAGTCCTCTTGGCAGCCTTACTTCAATATATTTTTGGACGATAGCTGTCATTTATAACTCTGAAGGTTTGTGAATTACAGTGCCCCTGAGCTCCTTTTTTCAACTGGCTTTCTTGTGAGCTCGCCGCAACACCGCAGGATTGCTTCAGGCCCTAGTGTGGTTCCGGCATGGCTCGCTGAGCCTTTGGTTAATTCCTCTTCCTGGTGGGAAATGAGAGTTAAATTTGCCCGTCCAGACACCTCCAGCTAGTCTCTCATTGGTTCTCCCTATTCCTGTTCATTTTCCACAGAAATTGCAAACTGGGCCAAACAGGAGGTTAAAGGCACTGACTCTCCAAGTGGGGAGAGTGTTAGTAAAGCATCTGGAATGTTGCACCCGAGTACCAGGGGACGAAAACTGAGACACATTTGAACACGTTTCCCGATCACATGGTGGATCATACTCTGGGTTCCACATGCATGTTTTAGCTGAAGGAAGAATCCCTTAAACCTGGAGAGTTGAGACCCATGGAATGGGTACCATGCAATATGACTTCAAAGGGTCTGCATTTGCTCACCGAACCTCACCAATCCTATCACTGCTGCGTTTATGCCGCTGTACACATGCTGGATTCTCTTTCGGAGACATATAAATCCATAGGTTTTAAGATTCTTACTAGTCAGGTATATTCTTAGGCGTTTAATATGTGGTGTTGAGTCCACTTCGTTGAGCAAGCAGTAGCTCTTGTCTATTACATATTTGGCTTATGGAAAGGTATCTGTGCTAATTTCAATCTCTGGTTTTATGCAGCACCCCAAGTCACCTTTCCCCTTAAGCAAGCATAAGTTGGTTTTCTACATTTGAGACCCTATTCTGTTTTGTAATTCAGTTCCTGTGTAGCCAAGTTTACATTCCGTGTATTAGTGATATCTTATGATGCTTTTTTTTATGTGTGACTTATTTCACTTAGAATCATCGTACCTGAATCCACTCATTATGCTGCTACTGGCCTGATGACATAGATTTCATTGCTGAGTGATATTGCATTGTACGTAAGTACCACAACTTCTTTATCCATTTTTCGCTTTCTGCGATATTGAACTTGTACTGTAAACGAGGTTCTTGTAAACACAGCCGTCCCAAATTTTGGGGTGGCTGTGTCTTTTTGATTTTAATTTCCCTAATCTATAGGACCATAAGTGGAAGTGCCCTAGGCTCTGTTGCTTTGTTTTTTAGATGTTTCAGGAAACACCATACACTTCTCCAGAGTGGCTGTTGGCAATTTACATCCCGCCCATCAGCATAAGAAGGCTCCCAGTTCTCCATGGCCTGTCCTGCCTTTCTGGATTTTACACTTTTTTCAGATGGCCCTTTTGACCGGGGGGCAGTGAGACTTCATTGTAGTGCAGATTTCCTTTGCAAGCTTGCTTGGTTGGCCAAAAAGGGCGTATGCGTTTTTTCCTGAATATATTCAGGAAAAAATGCATACGCCCTTTTTGGCCAAGTGCATCATTGTGGACGTTCTGCCTCTTTTCCTATGCTTTACATGCAATTCCAGTCTACCTCCTGAAATCGGTTTCCTGCAATTCCGCCCCGCTTTCAAGTCCTCTTGGCAGCCTTACTTCAATATATTTTTGGACGATAGCTGTCATTTATAACTCTGAAGGTTTGTGAATTACAGTGCCCCTGAGCTCCTTTCTTCAACTCGCTTTCTTGTGAGCTGGCCACAAACCGCAGGATTGCTTCAGGCCCTAGTGTGGTTTCGGCATGGCTCGCTGAGCCTTTGGTTAATTCCTCTTCCTGGTGGGAAATGAGAGTTAAATTTGCCCGTCCAGACACCTCCAGCTAGTCTCTCATTGGTTCTCCCTATTCCTGTTCATTTTCCGCAGAAATTGCAAACTGGGCCAAACAGGAGGTTAAAGGCACTGACTCTCCAAGTGGGGAGAGTGTTAGTAAAGCGTCTGGAATGTTGCACCCGAGTACCAGGGGACGAAAACTGAGACACATTTGAACACGTTTCCCGATCACACGGTGGATCATACTCTGGGTTCCACATGCATGTTTTAGCTGAAGGAAGAATCCCTTACCTGGAGAGTTGAGACACATGGAATGGGTACCATGCAATATGACTTCAAAGGGTCTGCATTTGCTCACCGAACCTCACCAATCCTATCACTGCTGCGTTTATGCCGCTGTACACACGCTTGATTCTCTTTCGGAGACATATAAATCCATACGCTTTAAGATTCTTACTAGTCAGGTATATTCTTAGGCGTTTAATATGGGGTGTTGAGTCCACTTCGTTGAGCAAGCAGTAGCTCTTGTCTATTACATATTTGACTTATGGAAATGTATCTGTGCTAATTTCAATCTCTGGTTTTATGCAGCACCCCAACTCACCTTTCCCCTTAAGCAAGCATAAGTTGGTTTTCTACATTTGAGACCCTATTCTGTTTTGTAATTCAGTTCCTGTGTAGCCAAGTTTACATTCTGTGTATTAGTGATACCTCATGATGTTTCTTTTTCTGTGTGACTTATTTTACTTAGAATCATCGTACCTGAATTCACTCATTATGCTGCTACTGGCCTGATGACATAGATTTCATTGCTGAGTGATATTGCATTGTACGTAAGTACCACAACTTCTTTATCCATTTTTCGCTTTCTGCGATATTGAACTTGTACCGTAAATGAGGTTCTTGTAAACAGAGCCGTCCCAAACTTTGGGGTGGCTGTGTCTTTTTGATTTTAATTTCCCTAATCTATAGAACCATAAGTGGAAGTGCCCTAGGCTCTGTTGCTTTGTTTCTTAGATGTTTCAGGAAACACCATACACTTCTCCAGAGTGGCTGTTGGCAATTTACATCCCTCCCATCAGCATAAAAAGGCTCCCAGTTCTCCATGGCCTGTCCTGCCTTACTGGATTTTACACTTTTTTCAGATGGCCCTTTTGACCGGGGGGCAGTGAGACTTCATTGTAGTGCAGATTTCCTTCGCAAGCTTGCTTGGTTGGCCAAAAAGGGCGTATGCGTTTTTTCCTGAATATATTCAGGAATATATTCAGGAAAAAATGCATACGCCCTTTTTGGCCAAGTGCATCATTGTGGAAGGTCTGCCTCTTTTCCTATGCTTTACATGCAATTCCAGTCTACCTCCTGAAATCGGTTTACTGCAATTCTGCCCTGCTTTCAAGTCCTCTTGGCAGCCTTACTTCAATATATTTTTGGACGATAGCTGTCATTTATAACTCTGAAGGTTTGTGAATTACAGTGCCCCTGAGCTCCTTTTTTCAACTGGCTTTCTTGTGAGCTGGCCGCAACACCGCAGGATTGCTTCAGGCCCTAGTGTGGTTCCGGCATGGCTCGCTGAGCCTTTGGTTAATTCCTCTTCCTGGTGGGAAATGAGAGTTAAATTTGCCCGTCCAGACACCTCCAGCTAGTCTCTCATTGGTTCTCCCTATTCCTGTTCATTTTCCACAGAAATTGCAAACTGGGCCAAACAGGAGGTTAAAGGCACTGACTCTCCAAGTGGGGAGAGTGTTAGTAAAGCATCTGGAATGTTGCACCCGAGTACCAGGGGACGAAAACTGAGACACATTTGAACACGTTTCCCGATCACATGGTGGATCATACTCTGGGTTCCACATGCATGTTTTAGCTGAAGGAAGAATCCCTTAAACCTGGAGAGTTGAGACCCATGGAATGGGTACCATGCAATATGACTTCAAAGGGTCTGCATTTGCTCACCGAACCTCACCAATCCTATCACTGCTGCGTTTATGCCGCTGTACACACGCTGGATTCTCTTTCGGAGACATATAAATCCATAGGTTTTAAGATTCTTACTAGTCAGGTATATTCTTAGGCGTTTAATATGTGGTGTTGAGTCCACTTCGTTGAGCAAGCAGTAGCTCTTGTCTATTACATATTTGGCTTATGGAAAGGTATCTGTGCTAATTTCAATCTCTGGTTTTATGCAGCACCCCAAGTCACCTTTCCCCTTAAGCAAGCATAAGTTGGTTTTCTACATTTGAGACCCTATTCTGTTTTGTAATTCAGTTCCTGTGTAGCCAAGTTTACATTCCGTGTATTAGTGATATCTTATGATGCTTCTTTTTATGTGTGACTTATTTCACTTAGAATCATCGTACCTGAATCCACTCATTATGCTGCTACTGGCCTGATGACATAGATTTCATTGCTGAGTGATATTGCATTGTACGTAAGTACCACAACTTCTTTATCCATTTTTCGCTTTCTGCGATATTGAACTTGTACCGTAAACGAGGTTCTTGTAAACACAGCCGTCCAAAATTTTGGGGTGGCTGTGTCTTTTTGATTTTAATTTCCCTAATCTATAGGACCATAAGTGGAAGTGCCCTAGGCTCTGTTGCTTTGTTTTTTAGATGTTTCAGGAAACACCATACACTTCTCCAGAGTGGCTGTTGGCAATTTACATCCCGCCCATCAGCATAAGAAGGCTCCCAGTTCTCCATGGCCTGTCCTGCCTTTCTGGATTTTACACTTTTTTCAGATGGCCCTTTTGACTGGGGGGCAGTGAGACTTCATTGTAGTGCAGATTTCCTTTGCAAGCTTGCTTGGTTGGCCAAAAAGGGCGTATGCGTTTTTTCCTGAATATATTCAGGAAAAAATGCATACGCCCTTTTTGGCCAAGTGCATCATTGTGGACGTTCTGCCTCTTTTCCTATGCTTTACATGCAATTCCAGTCTACCTCCTGAAATCGGTTTCCTGCAATTCCGCCCCGCTTTCAAGTCCTCTTGGCAGCCTTACTTCAATATATTTTTGGACGATAGCTGTCATTTATAACTCTGAAGGTTTGTGAATTACAGTGCCCCTGAGCTCCTTTCTTCAACTCGCTTTCTTGTGAGCTGGCCACAAACCGCAGGATTGCTTCAGGCCCTAGTGTGGTTCCGGCATGGCTCGCTGAGCCTTTGGTTAATTCCTCTTCCTGGTGGGAAATGAGAGTTAAATTTGCCCGTCCAGACACCTCCAGCTAGTCTCTCATTGGTTCTCCCTATTCCTGTTCATTTTCCGCAGAAATTGCCAACTGGGCCAAACAGGAGGTTAAAGGCACTGACTCTCCAAGTGGGGAGAGTGTTAGTAAAGCATCTGGAATGTTGCACCCGAGTACCAGGGGACGAAAACTGAGACACATTTCAACACGTTTCCCGATCACACGGTGGATCATACTCTGGGTTCCACATGCATGTTTTAGCTGAAGGAAGAATCCCTTAAACCTGGAGAGTTGAGAACCATGGAATGGGTACCATGCAATATGACTTCAAAGGGTCTGCATTTGCTCACCGAACCTCACCAATCCTATCACTGCTGCGTTTATGCCGCTGTACACATGCTGGATTCTCTTTCGGAGACATATAAATCCATAGGTTTTAAGATTCTTACTAGTCAGGTATATTCTTAGGCGTTTAATATGGGGTGTTGAGTCCACTTCGTTGAGCAAGCAGTAGCTCTAGTCTATTACATATTTTGCTTATGGAAAGGTATCTGTGCTAATTTCAATCTCTGGTTTTATGCAGCACCCCAACTCACCTTTCCCCTTAAGCAAGCATAAGTTGGTTTTCTACATTTGAGACCCTATTCTGTTTTGTAAGTCAGTTCCTGTGTAGCCAAGTTTACATTCCGTGTATTAGTGATACCTTATGATGTTTCTTTTTCTGTGTGACTTATTTCACTTAGAATCATCGTACCTGAATCCACTCATTATGCTGCTACTGGCCTGATGACATAGATTTCATTGCTGAGTGATATTGCATTGTACGTAAGTACCACAACTTCTTTATCCATTTTTCGCTTTCTGCGATATTGAACTTGTACCGTAAACGAGGTTCTTGTAAACAGAGCCTTCCCAAACTTTGGGGTGGCTGTGTCTTTTTGATTTTAATTTCCCTAATCTATAGGACCAAAAATGGAAGTGCCCTAGGCTCTGTTGCTTTGTTTTTCAGATGTTTCAGGAAACACCATACACTTCTCCAGAGTGGCTGTTGGAAATTTACATCCCGCACATCAGTCTAACTAGGCTCCCAGTTCTCCATGGCCTGTCCTGCCTTTCTGGATTTTACACTTTTTTCAGATGGCCCTTTTGACCGGGGGGCAGTGAGACTTCATTGTAGTGCAGATTTCCTTTGCAAGCTTGCTTGTTGGCCAACAAGGGCATATGCGTTTTTTCCTGAATATATTCAGGAAAAAAAGCATACGTCCTTTTTGGCCAAGTGCATCATTGTGGACGTTCTGCCTCTTTTCCTATGCTTTACATGCAATTCCAGTCTACCTCCTGAAATCGGTTTCCTGCAATTCTTCCCCGCTTTCAAGTCCTCTTGGCAGCCTTACTTCAATATATTTTTGGACGATAGCTGTCATTTATAACTCTGAAGGTTTGTGAATTACAGTGCCCCTGAGCTCCTTTCTTCAACTCGCTTTCTTGTGAGCTGGCCACAACACCGCAGGATTGCTTCAGGCCCTAGTGTGGTTCCAGCATGTCTCGCTGAGCCTTTGGTTAATTCCTCTTCCTGGTGGGAAATGAGAGTTAAATTTGCCCGTCCAGACACCTCCAGCTAGTCTCTCATTGGTTCTCCCTATTCCTGTTCATTTTCCACAAAAATTGCAAACTGGGCCAAATAGGAGGTTAAAGGCACTGACTCTCCAAGTGGGGAGAGTGTTAGTAAAGCGTCTGGAATGTTGCATCCGAGTACCAGGGGACGAAAACTGAGACACATTTGAACACGTTTCCCGATCACACGGTGGATCATACTCTGGGTTCCACATGCATGTTTTAGCTGAAGGAAGAATCCCTTAAACCTGGAGAGTTGAGACCCATGGAATGGGTACCATGCAATATGACTTCAAAGGGTCTGCATTTGCTCACCGAACCTCACCAATCCTATCACTGCTGCGTTTATGCCGCTGTACACACGCTGGATTCTCCTTCGGAGACATATAAATCCATAGGTTTTAAGATTCTTACTACTCAGGTATATTCTTAGGCGTTTAATATGGGGTGTTGAGTCCACTTCGTTGAGCAAGCAGTAGCTCTTGTCTATTACATATTTGGCTTATGGAAAGGTATCTGTGCTAATTTCAATCTCTGGTTTTATGCAGCACCCCAACTCACCTTTCCCCTTAAGCAAGCATAAGTTGGTTTTCTACATTTGAGACCCTATTCTGTTTTGTAATTCAGTTCCTGTGTAGCCAAGTTTACTTTCCATGTATTAGTGATACCTTATGATGTTTCTTTTTCTGTGTGACTTATTTCACTTAGAATCATCGTACCTGAATCCACTCATTATGCTGCTACTGGCCTGATGACATAGATTTCATTGCTGAGTGATATTGCATTGTACGTAAGTACCACAACTTCTTTATCCATTTTTCGCTTTCTGCGATATTGAACTTGTACCATAAACGAGGTTCTTGTAAACAGAGCCGACCCAAACTTTGGGGTGGCTGTGTCTTTTTGATTTTAATTTCCCTAAGCTATAGGACCAAAAGTGGAAGTGCCCTAGGCTCTGTTGCTTTGTTTTTTAGATGTTTAAGGAAACACCATACACTTCTCCAGAGTGGCTGTTGGCAATTTACATCCCGCCCATCAGCATAAGAAGGCTTCCAGTTCTCCATGGCCTGTCCTGCCTTTCTGGATTTTACAGGTTTTTCAGATGGCCCTTTTGACCGGGGGGCAGTGAGACTTCATTGTAGTGCAGATTTCCTTTGCAAGCTTGCTTGGTTGGCCATAAAGGGCGTATGCGTTTTTTCCTGAATATATTCAGGAATATATTCAGGAAAAAACGCATACGCCCTTTTTGGCCAAGTGCATCATTGTGGACGTTCTGCCTCTTTTCCTATGCTTTACATGCAATTCCAGTCTACCTCCTGAAATCGTTTTACTGCAATTCTGCCCTGCTTTCAAGTCCTCTTGGCAGCCTTACTTCAATATATTTTTGGACGATAGCTGTCATTTATAACTCTGCAGGTTTGTGAATTACAGAGCCCCTGAGCTCCTTTCTTCAACTCGCTTTCTTGTGAGCTGGCCGCAACAGCGCAGGATTGCTTCAGGCCCTAGTGTGGTTCCAGCATGGCACGCTGAGCCTTTGGTTAATTCCTCTTCCTGGTGGGAAATGAGAGTTAAATTTGCCCGTCCAGACACCTCCAGCTAGTCTCTCATTGGTTCTCCCTATTCCTGTTCATTTTCCGCAGAAATTGCAAACTGGGCCAAACAGGAGGTTAAAGGCACTGACTCTCCAAGTGGGGAGAGTGTTAGTAAAGCGTCTGGAATGTTGCACCCGAGTACCAGGGAACGAAAACTGAAACACATTTGAACACGTTTCCCGATCACACGGTGGATCATACTCTGGGTTCCACATGCATGTTTTAGCTGAAGGAAGAATCCCTTAAACCTGGAGAGTTGAGAACCATGGAATGGGTACCATGCAATATGACTTCAAAGGGTCTGCATTTGCTCACCGAACCTCACCAATCCTATCACTGCTGCGTTTATGCCGCTGTACACATGCTTGATTCTCTTTCGGAGACATATAAATCCATAGGTTTTAAGATTCTTACTAGTCAGGTATATTCTTAGGCGTTTAATATGGGGTGTTGAGTCCACTTCGTTGAGCAAGCAGTAGCTCTTGTCTATTACATATTTGGCTTATGGAAAGGTATCTGTGCTAATTTCAATCTCTGGTTTTATGCAGCACCCCAACTCACCTTTCCCCTTAAGCAAGCATAAGTTGGTTTTCTACATTTGAGACCCTATTCTGTTTTGTAATTCAGTTCCTGTGTAGCCAAGTTTACATTCCGTGTATTAGTGATATCTTATGATGTTTCTTTTTCTGTGTGATTTATTTCACTTAGAATCATCGTACCTGAATCCACTGATTATGCTGCTACGGGCCTGATGACATAGATTTCATTGCTGAGTGATATTGCATTGTACGTAAGTACCGCAACTTCTTTATCCATTTTTCGCTTTCTGCGATATTGAACTTGTACCGTAAACGAGGTTCTTGTAAACAGAGCCGTCCCAAACTTTGGGGTGGCTGTGTCTTTTTGATTTTAATTTCCCTAATCTATAGGACCATAAGTGGAAGTGCCCTAGGCTCTGTTGCTTTGTTTTTTAGATGTTTCAGGAAACACCATACACTTCTCCAGAGTGGCTGTTGGCAATTTACATCCCGCCCATCAGCATAACAAGGCTCCCAGTTCTCCTTGGCCTGTCCTGCTTTTCTGGATTTTACACTTTTTTCAGATGGCCCTTTTGACCGGGGGGCAGTGAGACTTCATTGTAGTGCAGATTTCCTTTGCAAGCTTGCTTGGTTGGCCAAAAAGGGCGTATGCGTTTTTTCCTGAATATATTCAGGAAAAAACGCATACGCCCTTTTTGGCCAAGTGCATCATTGTGGACGTTCTGCCTCTTTTCCTATGCTTTACATGCAATTCCAGTCTACCTCCTGAAATCGGTTTCCTGCAATTCTGCCCCTCTTTCAAGTCCTCTTGCGAGCCTTACTTCAATATATTTTTGGATGATAGCTGTCATTTATAACTCTGCAGGTTTGTGAATGACAGTGCCCCTGAGCTCCTTTCTTCAACTCGCTTTCTTGTGAGCTGGCCGCAACAGCGCAGGATTGCTTCAGGCCCTAGTGTGGTTCCGGCATGGCTCGCTGAGCTTTTGGTTAATTCCTCTTCCTGGTGGGAAATGAGAGTTAAATTTGCCCGTCCAGACACCTCCAGCTAGTCTCTCATTGGTTCTCCCCATTCCTGTTCATTTTCCGCAGAAATTGCAAACTGGGCCAAACAGGAGGTTAAAGGCACTGACTCTCCAAGTGGGGAGAGTGTTAGTAAAGCGTCTGGAATGTTGCACCCGAGTACCAGGGGATGAAAACTGAGACACATTTGAACACGTTTCCCAATCACACGGTGGATCATACTCTGGGTTCCACATGCATGTTTTAGCTGAAGGAAGAATCCCTTAAACCTGGAGAGTTGAGAACCATGGAATGGGTACCATGCAATATGACTTCAAAGGGTCTGCATTTGCTCACCGAACCTCACCAATCCTATCACTGCTGCGTTTATGCCGCTGTACACACGCTGGATTCTCTTTTGGAGACATATAAATCCATAGGTTTTAAGATTCTTACTAGTCAGGTATATTCTTAGGCGTTTAATATGGGGTGTTGAGTCCACTTCGTTGAGGAAGCAGTAGCTCTTGTCTATTACATATTTGACTTATGGAAAGGTATCTGTGCTAATTTCAATCTCTGGTTTTATGCAGCACCCCAACTCACCTTTCC
The DNA here is from genome assembly GCF_039906515.1 of Pseudorca crassidens. Taxonomy (NCBI): domain Eukaryota; kingdom Metazoa; phylum Chordata; class Mammalia; order Artiodactyla; family Delphinidae; genus Pseudorca; species Pseudorca crassidens. The sequence goes on from NW_027135940.1 coordinate 2,623,475, forward strand.
CCTTAAGCAAGCATAAGTTGGTTTTCTACATTTGAGACCCTATTCTGTTTTGTAATTCAGTTCCTGTGTAGGCAAGTTTACATTTCGTGTATTAGTGATACCTTATGATGTTCCCTTTTCTGTGTGACTTATTTCACTTAGAATCATCGTACCTGAATCCACTCATTATGCTGCTACTGGCCTGATGACATAGATTACATTGCTGAGTGATATTGCATTGTACGTAAGTACCACAGCTTCTTTATCCATTTTTCGCTTTCTGCAATTTTGAACTTCTACCATAAATGAGGTTCTTGTAAACAGAGCCGTCCCAAACTTTGGGGTGGCTGTGTCTTTTTGATTTTAATTTCCCTAATCTATAGGACCATAAGTGGAAGTGCCCTAGGCTCTGTTGCTTTGTTTATTAGATGTTTCAGGAAACACCATACACTTCTCCAGAGTGGCTGTTGGAAATTTACATCCCGCACATCAGTCTAACTAGGCTCCCAGTTCTCCATGGCCTGTCCTGCCTTTCTGGATTTTACACTTTTTTCAGATGGCCCTTTTGACCGGGGGGCAGTGAGACTTCATTGTAGTGCAGATTTCCTTTGCAAGCTTGCTTGTTGGCCAAAAAGGGCATATGCGTTTTTTCCTGAATATATTCAGGAAAAAAAGCATACGTCCTTTTTGGCCAAGTGCATCATTGTGGACGTTCTGCCTCTTTTCCTATGCTTTACATGCAATTCCACTCTACCTCCTGAAATCGGTTTCCTGCAATTCTTCCCCGCTTTCAAGTCCTCTTGGCAGCCTTACTTCAATATATTTTTGGACGATAGCTGTCATTTATAACTCTGAAGGTTTGTGAATTACAGTGCCCCTGAGCTCCTTTCTTCAACTCGCTTTCTTGTGAGCTGGCCACAACACCGCAGGATTGCTTCAGGCCCTAGTGTGGTTCCAGCATGTCTCGCTGAGCCTTTGGTTAATTCCTCTTCCTGGTGGGAAATGAGAGTTAAATTTGCCCGTCCAGACACCTCCAGCTAGTCTCTCATTGGTTCTCCCTATTCCTGTTCATTTTCCGCAGAAATTGCAAACTGGGCCAAACAGGAGGTTAAAGGCACTGACTCTCCAAGTGGGGAGAGTGTTAGTAAAGCGTCTGGAATGTTGCACCCGAGTACCAGGGGATGAAAACTGAGACACATTTGAACACGTTTCCCGATCACATGGTGGATCATACTCTGGGTTCCACATGCATGTTTTAGCTGAAGGAAGAATCCCTTAAACCTGGAGAGTTGAGAACCATGGAATGGGTACCATGCAATATGACTTCAAAGGGTCTGCATTTGCTCACCGAACCTCACCAATCCTATCACTGCTGCGTTTATGCCGCTGTACACACGCTGGATTCTCTTTCGGAGACATATAAATCCATAGGTTTTAAGATTCTTACTAGTCAGGTATATTCTTAGGCGTTTAATATGGGGTGTTGAGTCCACTTCGTTGAGGAAGCAGTAGCTCTTGTCTATTACATATTTGACTTATGGAAAGGTATCTGTGCTAATTTCAATCTCTGGTTTTATGCAGCACCCCAACTCACCTTTCCCCTTAAGCAAGCATAAGTTGGTTTTCTACATTTGAGACCCTATTCTGTTTTGTAATTCAGTTCCTGTGTAGCCAACTTTACATTCCGTGTATTAGTGATACCTTATGATGTTTCTTTTTCTGTGTGACTTATTTCACTTAGAATCATCGTACCTGAATCCACTCATTATGCTGCTACTGGCCTGATGACATAGATTTCATTGCTGAGTGATATTGCATTGTACGTAAGTACCACAACTTCTTTATCCATTTTTCGCTTTCTGCGATATTGAACTTGTACCGTAAACGAGGTTCTTGTAAACAGAGCCTTCCCAAACTTTGGGGAGGCTGTGTCTTTTTCATTTTAATTTCCCTAATCTATAGGACCAAAAATGGAAGTGCCCTAGGCTCTGTTGCTTTGTTTTTCAGATGTTTCAGGAAACACCATACACTTCTCCAGAGTGGCTGTTGGCAATTTACATCCCGCCCATCAGCCTAAGTAGGCTCCCATTTCTCCATGGTCTGTCCTGCGTTTCTGGATTTTACACTTTTTTCAGATGGCCCTTTTGACCGGGGGGCAGTGAGACTTCATTGTAGTGCAGATTTCCTTTGCAAGCTTGCTTGGTTGGCCAAAAAGGGCGTATGCGTTTTTTCCTGAATATATTCAGGAAAAAACGCATACGCCCTTTTTGGCCAAGTGCATCATTGTGGACGTTCTGCCTCTTTTCCTATGCTTTACATGCAATTCCAGTCTACCTCCTGAAAACGGTTTCCTGCAATTCTGCCCAGCTTTCAAGTCCTCTTGGCAGCCTTACTTCAATATATTTTTGGACGATAGCTGTCATTTTTAACTCTGCAGGTTTGTGAATTACAGTGCCCCTGAGCTCCTTTCTTCAACTCGCTTTCTTGTGAGCTGGCCGCAACACCGCAGGATTGCTTCAGGCCCTAGTGTGGTTTCGGCATGGCTCCCTGAGCCTTTGGTTAATTCCTCTTCCTGGTGGGAAATGAGAGTTAAATTTGCCCGTCCAGACACCTCCAGCTAGTCTCTCATTGGTTCTCCCTATTCCTCTTCATTTTCCACAGAAATTGCAAACTGGGCCAAACAGGAGGTTAAAGGCACTGACTCTCCAAGTGGGGAGAGTGTTAGTAAAGCGTCTGGAATGTTGCACCCGAATACCAGGGGACGAAAACTGATACACATTTGAACACGTTTCCCGATCACACGGTGGATCATACTCTGGGTTCCACATGCATGTTTTAGCTGAAGGAAGAATCCCTTAAACCTGGAGAGTTGAGAATCATGGAATGGGTACCATGCAATATGACTTCAAAGGGTCTGCATTTGCTCACCGAACCTCACCAATCCTATCACTGCTGCATTTATGCCGCTGTAAACACGCTTGATTCTCTTTCGGAGACATATAAATCCAGAGGTTTTAAGATTCTTACTAGTCAGGTATATTCTTAGGCGTTTAATATGTGGTGTTGAGTCCACTTTGTTGAGCAAGCAGTAGCTCTTGTCTATTACATATTTGGCTTATGGAAAGGTATCTGTGTTAATTTCAATCTCTGGTTTTATGCAGCACCCCAACTAACCTTTCCTCTTAAGCAAGCGTAAGTTGGTTTTCTTCATTTGAGACCCTATTCTGTTTTGTAATTCAGTTCCTGTGTAGGCAAGTTTACATTCCGTGTATTAGTGATACCTTATGATGTTTCTTTTTCTGTGTGACTTATTTTACTTAGAATCATTGTACCTGAATCCACTTATTATGCTGCTACTGGCCTGATGACATAGATTTCATTGCTGAGTGATATTTCATTGTACGTAAGTACCACAACTTCTTTATCCATTTTTCGCTTTCTGCGATATTGAACTTGTACCGTAAATGAGGTTCTTGTAAACAGAGCCGTCCCAAACTTTGGGGTGGCTGTGTCTTTTTGATTTTAATTTCCCTAATCTATAGGACCATAAGTGGAAGTGCCCTAGGCTCTGTTGCTTTGGTTTTTAGATGTTTCAGGAAACACCATACACTTCTCCAGAGTGGCTGTTTGCAATTTACATCCCACCCATCAGCATAAGAAGGCTCCCAGTTCTCCATGGCCTGTCCTGCCTTTCTGGATTTTACACTATTTCAGATGGCCCTTTTGACCGGGGGGCAGTGAGACTTCATTGTAGTGCAGATTTCCTTTGCAAGCTTGCTTCGTTGGCCAAAAAGGGACGTATGCGTTTTTTCCTGAATATATTCAGGAAAAAACGCATACGCCCTTTTTGGCCAAGTGCATCATTGTGGACGTTCTGCCTCTTTTCCTATGCTTTTCATGCAATTCCAGTCTACCTCCTGAAATCGGTTTCCTGCAATTCTGCCCCGCTTTCAAGTCCTCTTGGCAGCCTTACTTCAATATATTTTTGGATGATAGCTGTCATTTATAACTCTGCAGGTTTGTGAATTACAGTGCCCCTGAGCTTCTTTCTTCAACTCACTTTCTTGTGAGCTGGCCGCAACACCGCAGGATTGCTTCAGGCCCTAGTGTAGTTTCGGCATGGCTCGCTGAGCCTTTGGTTAATTCCTCTTCCTGGTGGGAAATGAGAGTTAAATTTGCCCGTCCAGACACCTCCAGCTAGTCTGTCATTGGTTCTCCCTATTCCTGTTCATTTTCCACAGAAATTGCAAACTGGGCCAAACAGGAGGTTAAAGGCACTGACTCTCCAAGTGGGGAGAGTGTTAGTAAAGCGTCTGGAATGTTGCACCCGAGTACCAGGGGACGAAAACTGAGACACATATGAACACGTTTCCCGATCACATGGTGGATCATACTCTGGGTTCCACATGCATGTTTTAGCTGAAGGAAGAATCCCTTACCTGGAGAGTTGAGAACCATGGAATGGGTACCATGCAATATGACTTCAAAGGGTCTGCATTTGCTCACCGAACCTCACCAATCCTATCACTGCTGCGTTTATACCGCTGTACACACGCTTGATTCTCTTTTGGAGACATATAAATTCATAGGCTTTAAGATTCTTACTAGTCAGGTATATTCTTAGGCGTTTAATATGGGGTGTTGAGTCCACTTCGTTGAGCAAGCAGTAGCTCTTGTCTATTACATATTTGACTTATGGAAAGGTATCTATGCCAATTTCAATCTCTGGTTTTATGCAGCACCCCAACTCACCTTTCCCCTTAAGCAAGCATAAGTTGGTTTTCTACATTTGAGACCCTATTCTGTTTTGTAATTCAGTTCCTGTGTAGCCAAGGTTACATTCCGTGTATTAGTGATACCTTATGATGTTTCTTTTTCTGTGTGACTTATTTTACTTAGAATCATTGTACCTGAATCCACTTATTATGCTGCTACTGGCCTGATGACATAGATTTCATTGCTGAGTGATATTTCATTGTACGTAAGTACCACAACTTCTTTATCCATTTTTCGCTTTCTGCGATATTGAACTTGTACCGTAAATGAGGTTCTTGTAAACAGAGCCGTCCCAAACTTTGGGGTGGCTGTGTCTTTTTGATTTTAATTTCCCTAATCTATAGGACCATAAGTGGAAGTGCCCTAGGCTCTGTTGCTTTGGTTTTTAGATGTTTCAGGAAACACCATACACTTCTCCAGAGTGGCTGTTTGCAATTTACATCCCACCCATCAGCATAAGAAGGCTCCCAGTTCTCCATGGCCTGTCCTGCCTTTCTGGATTTTACACTATTTCAGATGGCCCTTTTGACCGGGGGGCAGTGAGACTTCATTGTAGTGCAGATTTCCTTTGCAAGCTTGCTTCGTTGGCCAAAAAGGGACGTATGCGTTTTTTCCTGAATATATTCAGGAAAAAACGCATACGCCCTTTTTGGCCAAGTGCATCATTGTGGACGTTCTGCCTCTTTTCCTATGCTTTTCATGCAATTCCAGTCTACCTCCTGAAATCGGTTTCCTGCAATTCTGCCCCGCTTTCAAGTCCTCTTGGCAGCCTTACTTCAATATATTTTTGGATGATAGCTGTCATTTATAACTCTGCAGGTTTGTGAATTACAGTGCCCCTGAGCTTCTTTCTTCAACTCACTTTCTTGTGAGCTGGCCGCAACACCGCAGGATTGCTTCAGGCCCTAGTGTAGTTTCGGCATGGCTCGCTGAGCCTTTGGTTAATTCCTCTTCCTGGTGGGAAATGAGAGTTAAATTTGCCCGTCCAGACACCTCCAGCTAGTCTCTCATTGGTTCTCCCTATTCCTGTTCATTTTCCACAGAAATTGCAAACTGGGCCAAACAGGAGGTTAAAGGCACTGACTCTCCAAGTGGGGAGAGTGTTAGTAAAGCGTCTGGAATGTTGCACCCGAGTACCAGGGGACGAAAACTGAGACACATATGAACACGTTTCCCGATCACATGGTGGATCATACTCTGGGTTCCACATGCATGTTTTAGCTGAAGGAAGAATCCCTTACCTGGAGAGTTGAGAACCATGGAATGGGTACCATGCAATATGACTTCAAAGGGTCTGCATTTGCTCACCGAACCTCACCAATCCTATCACTGCTGCGTTTATACCGCTGTACACACGCTTGATTCTCTTTTGGAGACATATAAATTCATAGGCTTTAAGATTCTTACTAGTCAGGTATATTCTTAGGCGTTTAATATGGGGTGTTGAGTCCACTTCGTTGAGCAAGCAGTAGCTCTTGTCTATTACATATTTGACTTATGGAAAGGTATCTATGCCAATTTCAATCTCTGGTTTTATGCAGCACCCCAACTCACCTTTCCCCTTAAGCAAGCATAAGTTGGTTTTCTACATTTGAGACCCTATTCTGTTTTGTAATTCAGTTCCTGTGTAGCCAAGGTTACATTCCGTGTATTAGTGATACCTTATGATGTTTCTTTTTCTGTGTGACTTATTTTACTTAGAATCATTGTACCTGAATCCACTTATTATGCTGCTACTGGCCTGATGACATAGATTTCATTGCTGAGTGATATTTCATTGTACGTAAGTACCACAACTTCTTTATCCATTTTTCGCTTTCTGCGATATTGAACTTGTACCGTAAATGAGGTTCTTGTAAACAGAGCCGTCCCAAACTTTGGGGTGGCTGTGTCTTTTTGATTTTAATTTCCCTAATCTATAGGACCATAAGTGGAAGTGCCCTAGGCTCTGTTGCTTTGGTTTTTAGATGTTTCAGGAAACACCATACACTTCTCCAGAGTGGCTGTTTGCAATTTACATCCCACCCATCAGCATAAGAAGGCTCCCAGTTCTCCATGGCCTGTCCTGCCTTTCTGGATTTTACACTATTTCAGATGGCCCTTTTGACCGGGGGGCAGTGAGACTTCATTGTAGTGCAGATTTCCTTTGCAAGCTTGCTTCGTTGGCCAAAAAGGGACGTATGCGTTTTTTCCTGAATATATTCAGGAAAAAACGCATACGCCCTTTTTGGCCAAGTGCATCATTGTGGACGTTCTGCCTCTTTTCCTATGCTTTTCATGCAATTCCAGTCTACCTCCTGAAATCGGTTTCCTGCAATTCTGCCCCGCTTTCAAGTCCTCTTGGCAGCCTTACTTCAATATATTTTTGGATGATAGCTGTCATTTATAACTCTGCAGGTTTGTGAATTACAGTGCCCCTGAGCTTCTTTCTTCAACTCACTTTCTTGTGAGCTGGCCGCAACACCGCAGGATTGCTTCAGGCCCTAGTGTAGTTTCGGCATGGCTCGCTGAGCCTTTGGTTAATTCCTCTTCCTGGTGGGAAATGAGAGTTAAATTTGCCCGTCCAGACACCTCCAGCTAGTCTGTCATTGGTTCTCCCTATTCCTGTTCATTTTCCACAGAAATTGCAAACTGGGCCAAACAGGAGGTTAAAGGCACTGACTCTCCAAGTGGGGAGAGTGTTAGTAAAGCGTCTGGAATGTTGCACCCGAGTACCAGGGGACGAAAACTGAGACACATATGAACACGTTTCCCGATCACATGGTGGATCATACTCTGGGTTCCACATGCATGTTTTAGCTGAAGGAAGAATCCCTTACCTGGAGAGTTGAGAACCATGGAATGGGTACCATGCAATATGACTTCAAAGGGTCTGCATTTGCTCACCGAACCTCACCAATCCTATCACTGCTGCGTTTATACCGCTGTACACACGCTTGATTCTCTTTTGGAGACATATAAATTCATAGGCTTTAAGATTCTTACTAGTCAGGTATATTCTTAGGCGTTTAATATGGGGTGTTGAGTCCACTTCGTTGAGCAAGCAGTAGCTCTTGTCTATTACATATTTGACTTATGGAAAGGTATCTATGCCAATTTCAATCTCTGGTTTTATGCAGCACCCCAACTCACCTTTCCCCTTAAGCAAGCATAAGTTGGTTTTCTACATTTGAGACCCTATTCTGTTTTGTAATTCAGTTCCTGTGTAGCCAAGGTTACATTCCGTGTATTAGTGATACCTTATGATGTTTCTTTTTCTGTGTGACTTATTTTACTTAGAATCATTGTACCTGAATCCACTTATTATGCTGCTACTGGCCTGATGACATAGATTTCATTGCTGAGTGATATTTCATTGTACGTAAGTACCACAACTTCTTTATCCATTTTTCGCTTTCTGCGATATTGAACTTGTACCGTAAATGAGGTTCTTGTAAACAGAGCCGTCCCAAACTTTGGGGTGGCTGTGTCTTTTTGATTTTAATTTCCCTAATCTATAGGACCATAAGTGGAAGTGCCCTAGGCTCTGTTGCTTTGGTTTTTAGATGTTTCAGGAAACACCATACACTTCTCCAGAGTGGCTGTTTGCAATTTACATCCCACCCATCAGCATAAGAAGGCTCCCAGTTCTCCATGGCCTGTCCTGCCTTTCTGGATTTTACACTATTTCAGATGGCCCTTTTGACCGGGGGGCAGTGAGACTTCATTGTAGTGCAGATTTCCTTTGCAAGCTTGCTTCGTTGGCCAAAAAGGGACGTATGCGTTTTTTCCTGAATATATTCAGGAAAAAACGCATACGCCCTTTTTGGCCAAGTGCATCATTGTGGACGTTCTGCCTCTTTTCCTATGCTTTTCATGCAATTCCAGTCTACCTCCTGAAATCGGTTTCCTGCAATTCTGCCCCGCTTTCAAGTCCTCTTGGCAGCCTTACTTCAATATATTTTTGGATGATAGCTGTCATTTATAACTCTGCAGGTTTGTGAATTACAGTGCCCCTGAGCTTCTTTCTTCAACTCACTTTCTTGTGAGCTGGCCGCAACACCGCAGGATTGCTTCAGGCCCTAGTGTAGTTTCGGCATGGCTCGCTGAGCCTTTGGTTAATTCCTCTTCCTGGTGGGAAATGAGAGTTAAATTTGCCCGTCCAGACACCTCCAGCTAGTCTGTCATTGGTTCTCCCTATTCCTGTTCATTTTCCACAGAAATTGCAAACTGGGCCAAACAGGAGGTTAAAGGCACTGACTCTCCAAGTGGGGAGAGTGTTAGTAAAGCGTCTGGAATGTTGCACCCGAGTACCAGGGGACGAAAACTGAGACACATATGAACACGTTTCCCGATCACATGGTGGATCATACTCTGGGTTCCACATGCATGTTTTAGCTGAAGGAAGAATCCCTTACCTGGAGAGTTGAGAACCATGGAATGGGTACCATGCAATATGACTTCAAAGGGTCTGCATTTGCTCACCGAACCTCACCAATCCTATCACTGCTGCGTTTATACCGCTGTACACACGCTTGATTCTCTTTTGGAGACATATAAATTCATAGGCTTTAAGATTCTTACTAGTCAGGTATATTCTTAGGCGTTTAATATGGGGTGTTGAGTCCACTTCGTTGAGCAAGCAGTAGCTCTTGTCTATTACATATTTGACTTATGGAAATGTATCTGTGCTAATTTCAATCTCTGGTTTTATGCAGCACCCCAACTCACCTTTCCCCTTAAGCAAGCATAAGTTGGTTTTCTACATTTGAGACCCTATTCTGTTTTGTAATTCAGTTCCTGTGTAGCCAAGTTTACATTCCGTGTATTAGTGATACCTTATGATGTTTCTTTTTCTCTGTGACTTATTTTACTTAGAAACATCGTACCTGAATTCACTCATTATGCTGCTACTGGCCTGATGACATAGATTTCATTGCTGAGTGATATTGCATTGTACGTAAGTACCACAACTTCTTTATCCATTTTTCGCTTTCTGCGATATTGAACTTGTACCGTAAATGAGGTTCTTGTAAACATAGCCGTCCCAAACTTTGGGGTGGCTGTTTCTTTTTGATTTTAATTTCCCTAATCTATAGGACCATAAGTGGAAGTGTCCTAGGCTCTGTTGCTTTGTTTTTTAGATGTTTCAGGAAACACCATACACTTCTCCAGAGTGGCTGTTGGCAATTTACATCCCGCCCATCAGCATAACAAGGCTCCCAGTTCTCCATGGCCTGTCCTGCCTTTCTGGATTTTACACTTTTTTCAGATGGCCCTTTTGACCGGGGGGCAGTGAGACTTCATTGTAGTGCAGATTTCCTTTGCAAGCTTGCTTGGTTGGCCAAAAAGAGCGTATGCGTTTTTTCCTGAATATATTCAGGAAAAAACGCATACGCCCTTTTTGGCCAAGTGCATCATTGTGGACGTTCTGCCTCTTTTCCTATGCTTTTCATGCAATTCCAGTCTACCTCCTCAAATCGGTTTCCTGCAATTCTGCCCCGCTTTCAAGTCCTCTTGGCAGCCTTACTTCAATATATTTTTGGATGATAGCTGTCATTTATAACTCTGCAGGTTTGTGAATTACAGTGCCCCTGAGCTTCTTTCTTCAACTCGCCTTCTTGTGAGCTGGCCGCAACACCGCAGGATTGCTTCAAACCCTAGTGTAGTTTCGGCATGGCTCGCTGAGCCTTTGGTTAATTCCTCTTCCTGGTGGGAAATGAGAGTTAAATTTGCCCGTCCAGACACCTCCAGCTAGTCTGTCATTGGTTCTCCCTATTCCTGTTAATTTTCCACAGAAATTGCAAACTGGGCCAAACAGGAGGTTAAAGGCACTGACTCTCCAAGTGGGGAGAGTGTTAGTAAAGCGTCTGGAATGTTGCACCCGAGTACCAGGGGACGAAAACTGAGACACATATGAACACGTTTCCCGATCACACGGTGGATCATACTCTGGGTTCCACATGCATGTTTTAGCTGAAGGAAGAATCCCTTACCTGGAGAGTTGAGACGCATGGAATGGGTACCATGCAATATGACTTCAAAGGGTCTGCATTTGCTCACCGAACCTCACCAATCCTATCACTGCTGCGTTTATGCCGCTGTACACACGCTTGATTCTCTTTCGGAGACATATAAATCCATACGCTTTAAGATTCTTACTAGTCAGGTATATTCTTAGGCGTTTAATATGGGGTGTTGAGTCCACTTCGTTGAGCAAGCAGTAGCTCTTGTCTATTACATATTTGGCTTATGGAAAGGTATCTGTGCTAATTTCAATCTCTGGTTTTATGCAGCACCCCAACTCATCTTTCCCCTTAAGCAAGCATAAGTTGGTTTTCTACATTTGAGACCCTATTCTGTTTTGTAATTCAGTTCCTGTGTAGGCAAGTTTACATTCCGTGTATTAGTGATATCTTATGATGTTTCTTTTTCTGTGTGACTTATTTCACTTAGAATCATCGTACCTGAATCCACTCATTATGCTGCTACTGGCCTGATGACATAGATTTCATTGCTGAGTGGTATTGCATTGTACGTAAGTACCACAACTTCTTTATCCATTTTTCGCTTTCTGCAATATTGAACTTGTACCGTAAATGAGGTTCTTGTAAACAGAGCCGTCCCAAATTTTGGGGTGGCTGTGTCTTTTTGATTTTAATTTCCCTAATCTATAGGACCATAAGTGGAAGGGCCCTAGGCTCTGTTGCTTTGTTTTTTAGATGTTTCAGGAAACACCATACACTTCTGCAGAGTGGCTGTTGGCAATTTACATCCCACCCATCAGCATAAGAAGGCTCCCAGTTCTCCATGGCCTGTCCTGCCTTTCTGGATTTTACAATTTTTTCAGATGGCCCTTTTGACCGGGGGGCAGTGAGACTTCATTGTAGTGCAGATTTCCTTTGCAAGCTTGCTTCGTTGGCCAAAAAGGGCGTATGCGTTTTTTCCTGAATATATTCAGGAATATATTTAGGAAAAAACGCATACGCCCTTTTTGGCCAAGTGCATCATTGTGGACGTTCTGCCTCTTTTCCTATGCTTTACATGCAATTCCAGTCTACCTCCTGAAATCGGTTTCCTGCAATTCTGCCCCGCTTTCAAGTCCTTTTGGCAGCCTTACTTCAATATATTTTTGGACGATAGCTGTCATTTATAACTCTGAAGGTTTGTGAATTACAGTGCCCCTGAGCTCCTTTTTTCAACTGGCTTTCTTGTGAGCTGGCCGCAACACCGCAGGATTGCTTCAGGCCCTAGTGTGGTTCCGGCATGGCTCGCTGAGCCTTTGGTTAATTCCTCTTCCTGGTGGGAAATGAGAGTTAAATTTGCCCGTTCAGACACCTCCAGCTAGTCTCTCATTGGTTCTCCCTATTCCCGTTCATTTTCCGCAGAAATTGCACACTGGGCCAAACAGGAGGTTAAAGGCGCTGACTCTCCAAGTGGGGAGAGTGTTAGTAAAGCGTCTGGAATGTTGCACCTGAGTACCAGGGGACGAAAACTGAGACACATTTGAACACGTTTCCCGATCACATGGTGGATCATACTCTGGGTTCCACATGCATGTTTTAGCTGAAGGAAGAATCCCTTAAACCTGGAGAGTTGAGAACCATGGAATGGGTACCATGCAATATGACTTCAAAGGGTCTGCATTTGCTCACCGAACCTCACCAATCCTATCACTGCTGCATTTATGCCGCTGTACACACACTGGATTCTCTTTCGGAGACATATAAATCCATAGGTTTTAAGATTCTTACTAGTCAGGTATATTCTTAGGCGTTTAATATGGGGTGTTGAGTCCACTTCGTTGAGCAAGCAGTAGCTCTTGTCTATTACATATTTGACTTATGGAAAGGTATCTATGCTAATTTCAATCTCTGGTTTTATGCAGCACCCCAACTCACCTTTCCCCTTAAGCAAGCATAAGTTGGTTTTCTACATTTGAGACCCTATTCTGTTTTGTAATTCAGTTCCTGTGTAGCCAAGTTTACATTCTGTGTATTAGTGATACCTTATGATGTTTCTTTTTCTGTGTGACTTATTTTACTTAGAATCATCGTACCTGAATCCATTCATTATGCTGCTACTGGCCTGATGACATAGATTTCATTGCTGTGTGATATTGCATTGTACGTAAGTACCACAACTTCTTTATCCATTTTTCGCTTTCTGCGATATTGAACTTGTACCGTAAATGAGGTTCTTGTAAACATAGCCATCCCAAACTTTGGGGTGGCTGTGTCTTTTTGATTTTAATTTCCCTAATCTATAGGATCATAAGTGGAAGTGCCCTAGGCTCTGTTGCTTTGGTTTTTTAGATGTTTCGGGAAACACCATACACTTCTCCAGAGTGGCTGTTGGCAATTTACATGCCGCCCATCAGCATAACAAGGCTCCCAGTTCTCCATGGCCTGTCCTGCCTTTCTGGATTTTACACATTTTTCAGATGGCCCTTTTGACAGGGGGACAGTGAGACTTCATTGTAGTGCAAATTTCCTTTGCAAGCTTGCTTGGTTGGCCAAAAAGGGCGTATGCGTTTTTTCCTGAATATATTCAGGAAAAAACGCATACGCCCTTTTTGGCCAAGTGCATCATTGTGGACGTTCTGCCTCTTTTCCTATGCTTTACATGCAATTCCAGTCTACCTCCTGAAATCAGTTTCCTGCAATTCTGCCCCGCTTTCAAGTCCTCTTGGCAGCCTTACTTCAATATATTTTTGGACGATAGCTGTCATGTATAACTCTGCAGGTTTGTGAATTACAGGGCCCCTGAGCTCCTTTCTTCAACTCGATTTCTTGTGAGCTGGCCGCAACACCGCAGGATTGCTTCAGGCCCTAGTGTGGTTCCGGCATGGCTCGCTGAGCCTTTGGTTAATTCCTCTTCCTGGTGGGAAATGAGAGTTAAATTTGCCCTTCCAGACACCTCCAGCTAGTCTCTCATTGGTTCTCCCTATTCCTGTTCATTTTCCGCAGAAATTGCACACTGGGCCAAACAAGAGGATAAAGGCGCTGACTCTCCAAGTGGGGAGAGTGTTAGTAAAGCGTCTGGAATGTTGCACCCGAGTACCAGGGGACGAAAACTGAGACACATTTGAAAACGTTTCCCGATCACATGGTGGATCATACTCTGGGTTCCACATGCATGTTTTAGCTGAAGGAAGAATCCCATAAACCTGGGGAGTTGAGACGCATGGAATGGGTACCATGCAATATGACTTCAAAGGTTCTGCATTTGCTCACCGAACCTCACCAATCCTATCACTGCTGCGTTTATGCCGCTGTACACACGCTGGATTCTCTTTCAGAGACATATAAATCCATAGGTTTTAAGATTCTTACTAGTCAGGTATATTCTTAGGCGTTTAATATGGGGTGTTGAGTCCACTTCGTTGAGCAAGCAGTAGCTCTTGTCTATTACATATTTGACTTATGGAAAGGTATCTATGCCAATTTCAATCTCTGGTTTTATGCAGCACCCCAACTCACCTTTCCCCTTAAGCAAGCATAAGTTGGTTTTCTACATTTGAGACCCTATTCTGTTTTGTAATTCAGTTCCTGTGTAGCCAAGGTTACATTCCGTGTATTAGTGATACCTTATGATGTTTCTTTTTCTGTGTGACTTATTTTACTTAGAATCATTGTACCTGAATCCACTTATTATGCTGCTACTGGCCTGATGACATAGATTTCATTGCTGAGTGATATTTCATTGTACGTAAGTACGACAACTTCTTTATCCATTTTTCGCTTTCTGCGATATTGAACTTGTACCGTAAATGAGGTTCTTGTAAACAGAGCCGTCCCAAACTTTGGGGTGGCTGTGTCTTTTTGATTTTAATTTCCCTAATCTATAGGACCATAAGTGGAAGTGCCCTAGGCTCTGTTGCTTTGGTTTTTAGATGTTTCAGGAAACACCATACACTTCTCCAGAGTGGCTGTTTGCAATTTACATCCCACCCATCAGCATAAGAAGGCTCCCAGTTCTCCATGGCCTGTCCTGCCTTTCTGGATTTTACACTATTTCAGATGGCCCTTTTGACCGGGGGGCAGTGAGACTTCATTGTAGTGCAGATTTCCTTTGCAAGCTTGCTTCGTTGGCCAAAAAGGGCGTATGCGTTTTTTCCTGAATATATTCAGGAAAAAACGCATACGCCCTTTTTGGCCAAGTGCATCATTGTGGACGTTCTGCCTCTTTTCCTATGCTTTACATGCAATTCCAGTCTACCTCCTGAAATCGGTTTCCTGCAATTCTGCCCCGCTTTCAAGTCCTCTTGGCAGCCTTACTTCAATATATTTTTGGATGATAGCTGTCATTTATAACTCTGCAGGTTTGTGAATTACAGTGCCCCTGAGCTTCTTTCTTCAACTCACTTTCTTGTGAGCTGGCCGCAACACCGCAGGATTGCTTCAGGCCCTAGTGTAGTTTCGGCATGGCTCGCTGAGCCTTTGGTTAATTCCTCTTCCTGGTGGGAAATGAGAGTTAAATTTGCCCGTCCAGACACCTCCAGCTAGTCTGTCATTGGTTCTCCCTATTCCTGTTAATTTTCCACAGAAATTGCAAACTGGGCCAAACAGGAGGTTAAAGGCACTGACTCTCCAAGTGAGGAGAGTGTTAGTAAAGCGTCTGGAATGTTGCACCCGAGTACCAGGGGACGAAAACTGAGACACATATGAACACGTTTCCCGATCACATGGTGGATCATACTCTGGGTTCCACATGCATGTTTTAGCTGAAGGAAGAATCCCTTACCTGGAGAGTTGAGAACCATGGAATGGGTACCATGCAATATGACTTCAAAGGGTCTGCATTTGCTCACCGAACCTCACCAATCCTATCACTGCTGCGTTTATACCGCTGTACACACGCTTGATTCTCTTTTGGAGACATATAAATTCATAGGCTTTAAGATTCTTACTAGTCAGGTATATTCTTAGGCGTTTAATATGGGGTGTTGAGTCCACTTCGTTGAGCAAGCAGTAGCTCTTGTCTATTACATATTTGACTTCTGGAAATGTATCTGTGCTAATTTCAATCTCTGGTTTTATGCAGCACCCCAACTCACCTTTCCCCTTAAGCAAGCATAAGTTGGTTTTCTACATTTGAGACCCTATTCTGTTTTGTAATTCAGTTCCTGTGTAGCCAAGTTTACATTCCGTGTATTAGTGATACCTTATGATGTTTCTTTTTCTCTGTGACTTATTTTACTTAGAAACATCGTACCTGAATTCACTCATTATGCTGCTACTGGCCTGATGACATAGATTTCATTGCTGAGTGATATTGCATTGTACGTAACTACCACAACTTCTTTATCCATTTTTCGCTTTCTGCGATATTGAACTTGTACCGTAAATGAGGTTCTTGTAAACATACCGTCCGAAACTTTGGGGTGGCTGTTTCTTTTTGATTTTAATTTCCCTAATCTATAGGACCATAAGTGGAAGTGTCCTAGGCTCTGTTGCTTTGTTTTTTAGATGTTTCAGGAAACACCATACACTTCTCCAGAGTGGCTGTTGGCAATTTACATCCCGCCCATCAGCATAACAAGGCTCCCAGTTCTCCATGGCCTGTCCTGCCTTTCTGGATTTTACACTTTTTTCAGATGGCCCTTTTGACCGGGGGGCAGTGAGACTTCATTGTAGTGCAGATTTCCTTTGCAAGCTTGCTTGGTTGGCCAAAAAGGGCGTATGCGTTTTTTCCTGAATATATTCAGGAAAAAACGCATACGCCCTTTTTGGCCAAGTGCATCATTGTGGACGTTCTGCCTCTTTTCCTATGCTTTACATCCAATTCCAGTCTACCTCCTGAAATCGGTTTCCTGCAATTCTGCCCCGCTTTCAAGTCCTCTTGGCAGCCTTACTTCAATATATTTTTGGACGATAGCTGTCATTTATAACTCTGCAGGTTTGTGAATTACAGTGCCCCTGAGCTCCTTTCTTCAACTCGCTTTCTTGTGAGCTGGCCACAACACCGCAGGATTGCTTCAGGCCCTAGTGTGGTTCCGGCATGGCTCGCTGAGCCTTTGGTTAATTCCTCTTCCTGGTGGGAAATGAGAGTTAAATTTGCCCGTCCAGACACCTCCAGCTAGTCTCTCATTGGTTCTCCGTATTCCTGTTCATTTTCCGCAGAAATTGCAAACTGGGCCAAATAGGAGGTTAAAGGCACTGACTCTCCAAGTGGGGAGAGTGTTAGTAAAGCGTCTGGAATGTTGCACCCGAGTACCAGGGGACGAAAACTGAGACACATTTGAACACGTTTCCCGATCACACGGTGGATCATACTCTGGGTTCCACATGCATGTTTTAGCTGAAGGAAGAATCCCTTAAACCTGGAGAGTTGAGACCCATGGAATGGGTACCATGCAATATGACTTCAAAGGGTCTGCATTTGCTCACCGAACCTCACCAATCCTATCACTGCTGCGTTTATGCCGCTGTACACATGCTGGATTCTCTTTCGGAGACATATAAATCCATAGGTTTTAAGATTCTTACTAGTCAGGTATATTCTTAGGCGTTTAATATGGGGTGTTGAGTCCACTTCATTGAGCAAGCAGTAGCTCTTGTCTATTACATATTTGACTTATGGAAAGGTATCTATGCTAATTTCAATCTCTGGTTTTATGCAGCACCCCAACTCACCTTTCCCCTTAAGCAAGCATAAGTTGGTTTTCTACATTTGAGACCCTATTCTGTTTTGTAATTCAGTTCCTGTGTAGCCAAGTTTACATTCCGTGTATTAGTGATACCTTATGATGTTTCTTTTTCTGTGTGACTTATTTTACTTAGAATCATCGTACCTGAATCCATTCATTATGCTGCTACTGGCCTGATGACATAGATTTCATTGCTGAGTGATATTGAATTGTACGTAAGTACCACAACTTCTTTATCCATTTTTCCCTTTCTGCGATATTGAACTTGTACCGTAAATGAGGTTCTTGTAAACAGAGCCGTCCCAAACTTTGAGGTGGCTGTGTCTTTTTGATTTTAATTTCCCTAATCTATAGGACCATAAGTGGAAGTGCCCTAGGCTCTGTTGTTTTGTTTTTTAGATGTTTCAGGAAACACCATACACTTCTCCAGAGTGGCTGTTGGCAATTTACATCCCGCCCATCAGCATAACAAGGCTCCCAGTTCTCCATGGCCTGTCCTGCTTTTCTGGATTTTACACTTTTTTCAGATGGCCCTTTTGACCGGGGGGCAGTGAGACTTCATTGTAGTGCAGATTTCCTTTGCAAGCTTGCTTGGTTGGCCAAAAAGGGCGTATGCGATTTTTCCTGAATATATTCAGGAAAAAACGCATACGCCCTTTTTGGCCAAGTGCATCATTGTGGACGTTCTGCCTCTTTTCCTATGCTTTACATGCAATTCCAGTCTACCTCCTGAAATCGGTTTCCTGCAATTCTGCCCCGCTTTCAAGTCCTCTTGGCAGCCTTACTTCAATATATTTTTGGACGATAGCTGTCATTTATAACTCTGCAGGTTTGTGAATTACAGTGCCCCTGAGCTCCTTTCTTCAACTCGCTTTCTTGTGAGCTGGCCACAACACCGCAGGATTGCTTCAGGCCTAGTGTGGTTCCGGCATGGCTCGCTGAGCCTTTGGTTAATTCCTCTTCCTGGTGGGAAATGAGAGTTAAATTTGCCCGTCCAGACACCTCCAGCTAGTCTCTCATTGGTTCTCCCTATTCCTGTTCATTTTCCGCAGAAATTGCAAACTGGGCCAAATAGGAGGTTAAAGGCACTGACTCTCCAAGTGGGGAGAGTGTTACTAAAGCGTCTGGAATGTTGCACCCGAGTACCAGGGGACGAAAACTGAGACACATTTGAACACGTTTCCCGATCACACGGTGGATCATACTCTGGGTTCCACATGCATGTTTTAGCTGAAGGAAGAATCCCTTAAACCTGGAGAGTTGAGACCCATGGAATGGGTACCATGCAATATGACTTCAAAGGGTCTGCATTTGCTCACCGAACCTCACCAATCCTATCACTGCTGCGTTTATGCCGCTGTACACACGCTGGATTCTCTTTCGGAGACATATAAATCCATAGGTTTTAAGATTCTTACTAGTCAGGTATATTCTTAGGCGTTTAATATGGGGTGTTGAGTCCACTTCGTTGAGCAAGCAGTAGCTCTTGTCTATTACATATTTGGCTTATGGAAAGGTATCTGTGTTAATTTCAATCTCTGGTTTTATGCAGCACCCAACTCACCTTTCCCCTTAAGCAAGCATAAGTTGGTTTTCTACATTTGAGACCCTATTCTGTTTTGTAATTCAGTTCCTGTGTAGCCAAGTTTACATTCCGTGTATTAGTGATACCTTATGATGTTTCTTTTTCTGTGTGACTTATTTCACTTAGAATCATCGTACCTGAATCCACTCATTATGCTGCTACTGGCCTGATGACATAGATTTCATTGCTGAGTGGTATTGCATTGTACGTAAGTACCACAACTTCTTTATCCATTTTTCGCTTTCTGCAATATTGAACTTGTACCGTAAATGAGGTTCTTGTAAACATAGCCATCCCAAACTTTGGGGTGGCTGTGCTTTTAGATTTTAATTTCCCTAATCTATAGGACCATAAGTGGAAGTGCCCTAGGCTCTGTTGCTTTGTTTTTTAGATGTTTCAGGAAACACCATACACTTCTCCAGAGTGGCTGTTGGCAATTTACATCCCGCCCATCAGCATAACAAGGCTCCCAGTTCTCCATGGCCTGTCCTGCCTTTCTGGATTTTACACTTTTTTCAGATGGCCCTTTTGACCGGGGGGCAGTGAGACTTCATTGTAGTGCAGATTTCCTTTGCAAGCTTGCTTGGTTGGCCAAAAAGGGCGTATGCGTTTTTTCCTGAATATATTCAGGAAAAAACGCATACGTCCTTTTTGGCCAAGTGCATCATTGTGGACGTTCTGCCTCTTTTCCTATGCTTTTCATGCAATTCCAGTCTACCTCCTGAAATCGGTTTCCTGCAATTCTGCCCCGCTTTCAAGTCCTCTTGGCAGCCTTACTTCAATATATTTTTGGATGATAGCTGTCATTTATAACTCTGCAGGTTTGTGAATTACAGTGCCCCTGAGCTTCTTTCTTCAACTCGCTTTCTTGTGAGCTGGCCGCAACACCGCAGGATTGCTTCAAGCCCTAGTGTAGTTTCGGCATGGCTCGCTGAGCCTTTGGTTAATTCCTCTTCCTGGTGGGAAATGAGAGTTAAATTTGCCCGTCCAGACACCTCCAGCTAGTCTGTCATTGGTTCTCCCTATTCCTGTTAATTTTCCACAGAAATTGCAAACTGGGCCAAACAGGAGGTTAAAGGCACTGACTCTCCAAGTGGGGAGAGTGTTAGTAAAGCGTCTGGAATGTTGCACCCGAGTACCAGGGGACGAAAACTGAGACACATATGAACACGTTTCCCGATCACACGGTAGGTCATACTCTGGGTTCCACATGCATGTTTTAGATGAAGGAAGAATCCCTTACCTGGAGAGTTGAGACGCATGGAATGGGTACCATGCAATATGACTTCAAAGGGTCTGCATTTGCTCACCGAACCTTACCAATCCTATCACTGCTGCGTTTATGCCGCTGTACACACGCTTGATTCTCTTTCGGAGACATATAAATCCATACACTTTAAGATTCTTACTAGTCAGGTATATTCTTAGGCGTTTAATATGGGGTGTTGAGTCCACTTCGTTGAGCAAGCAGTAGCTCTTGTCTATTACATATTTGGCTTATGGAAAGGTATCTGTGCTAATTTCAATCTCTGGTTTTATGCAGCACCCCAACTCACCTTTCCCCTTAAGCAAGCATAAGTTGGTTTTCTACATTTGAGACCCTATTCTGTTTTGTAATTCAGTTCCTGTGTAGGCAAGTTTACATTCCGTGTATTAGTGATATCTTATGATGTTTCTTTTTCTGTGTGACTTATTTCACTTAGAATCATCGTACCTGAATCCACTCATTATGCTGCTACTGGCCTGATGACATAGATTTCATTGCTGAGTGGTATTGCATTGTACGTAAGTACCACAACTTCTTTATCCATTTTTCGCTTTCTGCAATATTGAACTTGTACCGTAAATGAGGTTCTTGTAAACAGAGCGGTCCCAAATTTTGGGGTGGCTGTGTCTTTTTGATTTTAATTTCCCTAATCTATAGGACCATAAGTGGAAGGGCCCTAGGCTCTGTTGCTTTGTTTTTTAGATGTTTCAGGAAACACCATACACTTCTGCAGAGTGGCTGTTGGCAATTTACATCCCACCCATCAGCATAAGAAGGCTCCCAGTTCTCCATGGCCTGTCCTGCCTTTCTGGATTTTACAATTTTTTCAGATGGCCCTTTTGACCGGGGGGCAGTGAGACTTCATTGTAGTGCAGATTTCCTTTGCAAGCTTGCTTCGTTGGCCAAAAAGGGCGTATGCGTTTTTTCCTGAATATATTCAGGAATATATTTAGGAAAAAACGCATACGCCCTTTTTGGCCAAGTGCATCATTGTGGACGTTCTGCCTCTTTTCCTATGCTTTACATGCAATTCCAGTCTACCTCCTGAAATCGGTTTCCTGCAATTCTGCCCCGCTTTCAAGTCCTCTTGGCAGCCTTACTTCAATATATTTTTGGACGATAGCTGTCATTTATAACTCTGAAGGTTTGTGAATTACAGTGCCCCTGAGCTCCTTTTTTCAACTGGCTTTCTTGTGAGCTGGCCGCAACACCGCAGGATTGCTTCAGGCCCTAGTGTGGTTCCGGCATGGCTCGCTGAGCCTTTGGTTAATTCCTCTTCCTGGTGGGAAATGAGAGTTAAATTTGCCCGTTCAGACACCTCCAGCTAGTCTCTCATTGGTTCTCCCTATTCCCGTTCATTTTCCGCAGAAATTGCACACTGGGCCAAACAGGAGGTTAAAGGCGCTGACTCTCCAAGTGGGGAGAGTGTTAGTAAAGCGTCTGGAATGTTGCACCCGAGTACCAGGGGACGAAAACTGAGACACATTTGAACACGTTTCCCGATCACATGGTGGATCATACTCTGGGTTCCACATGCATGTTTTAGCTGAAGGAAGAATCCCTTAAACCTGGAGAGTTGAGAACCATGGAATGGGTACCATGCAATATGACTTCAAAGGGTCTGCATTTGCTCACCGAACCTCACCAATCCTATCACTGCTGCATTTATGCCGCTGTACACACACTGGATTCTCTTTCGGAGACATATAAATCCATAGGGTTTAAGATTCTTACTAGTCAGGTATATTCTTAGGCGTTTAATATGGGGTGTTGAGTCCACTTCGTTGAGCAAGCAGTAGCTCTTGTCTATTACATATTTGACTTATGGAAAGGTATCTATGCTAATTTCAATCTCTGGTTTTATGCAGCACCCCAACTCACCTTTCCCCTTAAGCAAGCATAAGTTGGTTTTCTACATTTGAGACCCTATTCTGTTTTGTAATTCAGTTCCTGTGTAGCCAAGTTTACATTCCGTGTATTAGTGATACCTTATGATGTTTCTTTTTCTGTGTGACTTATTTTACTTAGAATCATCGTACCTGAATCCATTCATTATGCTGCTACTGGCCTGATGACATAGATTTCATTGCTGAGTGATATTGCATTGTACGTAAGTACCACAACTTCTTTATCCATTTTTCGCTTTCTGCCATATTGAACTTGTACCGTAAATGAGGTTCTTGTAAACATAGCCATCCCAAACTTTGGGGTGGCTGTGTCTTTTTGATTTTAATTTTCCTAATCTATAGGATCATAAGTGGAAGTGCCCTAGGCTCTGTTGCTTTGGTTTTTTAGATGTTTCAGGAAACACCATACACTTCTCCAGAGTGGCTGTTTGCAATTTACATGCCGCCCATCAGCATAACAAGGCTCCCAGTTCTCCATGGCCTGTCCTGCCTTTCTGGATTTTACACTTTTTTCAGATTGCCCTTTTGACAGGGGGACAGTGAGACTTCATTGTAGTGCAAATTTCCTTTGCAAGCTTGCTTGGTTGGCCAAAAAGGGCGTATGCGTTTTTTCCTGAATATATTCAGGAAAAAACGCATACGCCCTTTTTGGCCAAGTGCATCATTGTGGACGTTCTGCCTCTTTTCCTATGCTTTACATGCAATTCCAGTCTACCTCCTGAAATCGGTTTCCTGCAATTCTGCCCCGCTTTCAAGTCCTCTTGGCAGCCTTACTTCAATATATTTTTGGACGATAGCTGTCATGTATAACTCTGCAGGTTTGTGAATTACAGGGTCCCTGAGCTCCTTTCTTCAACTCGATTTCTTGTGAGCTGGCCGCAACACCGCAGGATTGCTTCAGGCCCTAGTGTGGTTCCGGCATGGCTCGCTGAGCCTTTGGTTAATTCCTCTTCCTGGTGGGAAATGAGAGTTAAATTTGCCCGTCCAGACACCTCCAGCTAGTCTCTCATTGGTTCTCCCTATTCCTGTTCATTTTCCGCAGAAATTGCACACTGGGCCAAACAAGAGGATAAAGGCGCTGACTCTCCAAGTGGGGAGAGTGTTAGTAAAGCGTCTGGAATGTTGCACCCGAGTACCAGGGGACGAAAACTGAGACACATTTGAAAACGTTTCCCGATCACATGGTGGATCATACTCTGGGTTCCACATGCATGTTTTAGCTGAAGGAAGAATCCCATAAACCTGGAGAGTTGAGACGCATGGAATGGGTACCATGCAATATGACTTCAAAGGGTCTGCATTTGCTCACCGAACCTCACCAATCCTATCACTGCTGCGTTTATGCCGCTGTACACACGCTGGATTCTCTTTCAGAGACATATAAATCCATAGGTTTTAAGATTCTTACTAGTCAGGTATATTCTTAGGCGTTTAATATGGGGTGTTGAGTCCACTTCGTTGAGCAAGCAGTAGCTCTTGTCTATTACATATTTGACTTATGGAAAGGTATCTATGCTAATTTCAATCTCTGGTTTTATGCAGCACCCCAACTCACCTTTCCCCTTAAGCAAGCATAAGTTGGTTTTCTACATTTGAGACCCTATTCTGTTTTGTAATTCAGTTCCTGTGTAGCCAAGGTTACATTCCGTGTATTAGTGATACCTTATGATGTTTCTTTTTCTGTGTGACTTATTTTACTTAGAATCATCGTACCTGAATCCACTTATTATGCTGCTACTGGCCTGATGACATAGATTTCATTGCTGAGTGATATTGCATTGTACGTAAGTACCACAACTTCTTTATCCATTTTTCGCTTTCTGCGATATTGAACTTGTACCGTAAATGAGGTTCTTGTAAACAGAGCCGTCCCAAACTTTGGGGTGGCTGTGTCTTTTTGATTTTAATTTCCCTAATCTATAGGACCATAAGTGGAAGTGCCCTAGGCTCTGTTGCTTTGTTTTTTAGATGTTTCAGGAAACACCATACACTTCTCCAGAGTGGCTGTTGGCAATTTACATCCCGCCCATCAGCATAACAAGGCTCCCAGTTCTCCATGGCCTGTCCTGGTTTTCTGGATTTTACACTTTTTTCAGATGGCCCTTTTGACCGGAGGGCAGTGAGACTTCATTGTAGTGCAGATTTCCTTTACAAGCTTGCTTGGTTGGCCAAAAAGGGCGTATGCGTTTTTTCCTGAATATATTCAGGAAAAAACGCATACGCCCTTTTTGGCCAAGTGCATCATTGTGGACGTTCTGCCTCTTTTCCTATGCTTTACATCCAATTCCAGTCTACCTCCTGAAATCGGTTTCCTGCAATTCTGCCCCGCTTTCAAGTCCTCTTGGCAGCCTTACTTCAATATATTTTTGGACGATAGCTGTCATTTTTAACTCTGCAGGTTTGTGAATTACAGTGCCCCTGAGTTCCTTTCTTCAACTCGCTTTCTTGTGAGCTGGCCACAACACCGCAGGATTGCTTCAGGCCCTAGTGTGGTTCCGGCATGGCTCGCTGAGCCTTTGGTTAATTCCTCTTCCTGGTGGGAAATGAGAGTTAAATTTGCCCGTCCAGACACCTCCAGCTAGTCTGTCATTGGTTCTCCCTATTCCTGTTCATTTTCCACAGAAATTGCAAACTGGGCCAAACAGGAGTTTAAAGGCACTGGCTCTCCAAGTGGGGAGAGTGTTAGTAAAGCATCTGGAATGTTGCACCCGAGTACCAGGGGACGAAAACTGAGACACATTTGAACACGTTTCCCGATCACACGGTGGATCATACTCTGGGTTCCACATGCATGTTTTAGCTGAAGGAAGAATCCCTTAAACCTGGAGAGTTGAGAACTATGGAATGGGTACCATGCAATATGACTTCAAAGGGTCTGCATTTGCTCACCGAACCTCACCAATCCTATCACTGCTGCGTTTATGCCGCTGTACACACGCTTGATTCTCTTTCGTAGACATATCAATCCATAGGTTTTAAGATTCTTACTAGTCAGGTATATTCTTAGGCGTTTAATATGGGGTGTTGAGTCCACTTCGTTGAGCAAGCAGTAGCTCTTGTCTATTACATATTTGGCTTATGGAAAGGTATCTGTGCTAATTTCAATCTCTGGTTTTATGCAGCACCCCAACTCACCTTTCCCCTTAAGCAAGCATAAGTTGGTTTTCTACATTTGAGACCCTATTCTGTTTTGTAATTCAGTTCCTGTGTAGGCAAGTTTACATTCCGTGTATTAGTGATATCTTATGATGTTTCTTTTTCTGTGTGACTTATTTCACTTAGAATCATCGTACCTGAATCCACTCATTATGCTGCTACTGGCCTGATGACATAGATTTCATTGCTGAGTGGTATTGCATTGTACGTAAGTACCACAACTTCTTTATCCATTTTTCGCTTTCTGCAATATTGAACTTGTACCGTAAATGAGGTTCTTGTAAACAGAGCCGTCCCAAACTTTGGGGTGGCTGTGTCTTTTTGATTTTAATTTCCCTAATCTATAGGACCATAAGTGGAAGTGCCCTAGGCTCTGTTGCTTTGTTTTTTAGATGTTTCAGGAAACACCATACACTTCTCCAGAGTGGCTGTTGGCAATTTACATCCCGCCCATCAGCATAAGAAGGCTCCCAGTTCTCCATGGCCTGTCCTGCCTTTCTGGATTTTACACTTTTTTCAGATGGCCCTTTTGACCGGGGGGCAGTGAGACTTCATTGTAGTGCAGATTTCCTTTGCAAGCTTGCTTGGTTGGCCAAAAAGGGCGTATGCGTTTTTTCCTGAATATATTCAGGAAAAAACGCATACGCCCTTTTTGGCCAAGTGCATCATTGTGGACGTTCTGCCTCTTTTCCTATGCTTTACATGCAATTCCAGTCTACCTCCTGAAATCGGTTTCCTGCAATTCTGCCCCGCTTTCAAGTCCTCTTGGCAGCCTTACTTCAATATATTTTTGGACGATAGCTGTCATTTAGAACTCTGCAGGTTTGTGAATTACAGTGCCCCTGAGCTCCTGTCTTCAACTCGCTTTCTTGTGAGCTGGCAGCAACACCGCAGGAGTGCTTCAGGCCCTAGTGTGGTTCCGGCATGGCTCGCTGAGCCTTTGGTTAATTCCTCTTCTTGTTGGGAAATGAGAGTTAAATTTGCCCGTCCAGACACCTCCAGCTAGTCTCTCATTGGTTCTCCCTATTCCTGTTCATTTTCCGCAGAAATTGCCAACTGGGCCAAACAGGAGGTTAAAGGCACTGACTCTCCAAGTGGGGAGAGTGTTAGTAAAGCGTCTGGAATGTTGCACCCGAGTACCAGGGGACGAAATCTGAGACACATTTGAACACGTTTCCCGATCACACGGTGGATCATACTCTGGGTTCCACATGCATGTTTTAGCTGAAGGAAGAATCCCTTAAACCTGGAGAGTTGAGAACCATGGAATGGGTACCATGCAATATGACTTCAAAGGGTCTGCATTTGCTCACCGAACCTCACCAATCCTATCACTGCTGCATTTATCCCGCTGTACACACGCTTGATTCTCTTTCGGAGACATATAAATCCATGGGTTTTAAGATTCTTACTAGTCAGGTATATTCTTAGGCGTTTAATATGGGGTGTTGAGTCCACTTCGTTGAGCAAGCAGTAGCTCTTGTCTATTACATATTTGGCTTATGGAAAGGTATCTGTGCTAATTTCAATCTCTGGTTTTATGCAGCACCCCAACTCACCTTTCCCCTTAAGCAAGCATAAGTTGGTTTTCTACATTTGAGACCCTATTCTGTTTTGTAATTCAGTTCCTGTGTAGGCAAGTTTACATTCCGTGTATTAGTGATATCTTATGATGTTTCTTTTTCTGTGTGACTTATTTCACTTAGAATCATCGTACCTGAATCCACTCATTATGCTGCTACTGGCCTGATGACATAGATTTCATTGCTGAGTGGTATTGCATTGTACGTAAGTACCACAACTTCTTTATCCATTTTTCGCTTTCTGCAATATTGAACTTGTACCGTAAATGAGGTTCTTGTAAACAGAGCCGTCCCAAACTTTGGGGTGGCTGTGTCTTTTTGATTTTAATTTCCCTAATCTATAGGACCATAAGTGGAAGTGCCCTAGGCTCTGTTGCTTTGTTTTTTAGATGTTTCAGGAAACACCATACACTTCTCCAGAGTGGCTGTTGGCAATTTACATCCCGCCCATCAGCATAAGAAGGCTCCCAGTTCTCCATGGCCTGTCCTGCCTTTCTGGATTTTACACTTTTTTCAGATGGCCCTTTTGACCGGGGGGCAGTGAGACTTCATTGTAGTGCAGATTTCCTTTGCAAGCTTGCTTGGTTGGCCAAAAAGGGCGTATGCGTTTTTTCCTGAATATATTCAGGAAAAAACGCATACGCCCTTTTTGGCCAAGTGCATCATTGTGGACGTTCTGCCTCTTTTCCTATGCTTTACATGCAATTCCAGTCTACCTCCTGAAATCGGTTTCCTGCAATTCTGCCCCGCTTTCAAGTCCTCTTGGCAGCCTTACTTCAATATATTTTTGGACGATAGCTGTCATTTAGAACTCTGCAGGTTTGTGAATTACAGTGCCCCTGAGCTCCTGTCTTCAACTCGCTTTCTTGTGATCTGGCAGCAACACCGCAGGAGTGCTTCAGGCCCTAGTGTGGTTCCGGCATGGCTCGCTGAGCCTTTGGTTAATTCCTCTTCTTGTTGGGAAATGAGAGTTAAATTTGCCCGTCCAGACACCTCCAGCTAGTCTCTCATTGGTTCTCCCTATTCCTGTTCATTTTCCGCAGAAATTGCCAACTGGGCCAAACAGGAGGTTAAAGGCACTGACTCTCCAAGTGGGGAGAGTGTTAGTAAAGCGTCTGGAATGTTGCACCCGAGTACCAGGGGACGAAATCTGAGACACATTTGAACACGTTTCCCGATCACACGGTGGATCATACTCTGGGTTCCACATGCATGTTTTAGCTGAAGGAAGAATCCCTTAAACCTGGAGAGTTGAGAACCATGGAATGGGTACCATGCAATATGACTTCAAAGGGTCTGCATTTGCTCACCGAACCTCACCAATCCTATCACTGCTGCATTTATCCCGCTGTACACACGCTTGATTCTCTTTCGGAGACATATAAATCCATGGGTTTTAAGATTCTTACTAGTCAGGTATATTCTTAGGCGTTTAATATGGGGTGTTGAGTCCACTTCGTTGAGCAAGCAGTAGCTCTTGTCTATTACATATTTGGCTTATGGAAAGGTATCTGTGCTAATTTCAATCTCTGGTTTTATGCAGCACCCCAACTCACCTTTCCCCTTAAGCAAGCATAAGTTGGTTTTCTACATTTGAGACCCTATTCTGTTTTGTAATTCAGTTCCTGTGTAGGCAAGTTTACATTCCGTGTATTAGTGATATCTTATGATGTTTCTATTTCTGTGTGACTTATTTCACATAGAATCATCGTACCTGAATCCACTCATTATGCTGCTACTGGCCTGATGACATAGATTTCATTGCTGAGTGGTATTGCATTGTACGTTAGTACCACAACTTCTTTATCCATTTTTCGCTTTCTGCAATATTGAACTTGTACCGTAAATGAGGTTCTTGTAAACAGAGCCGTCCCAAACTTTGGGGTGGCTGTGTCTTTTTGATTTTAATTTCCCTAATCTATAGGACCATAAGTGGAAGTGCCCTAGGCTCTGTTGCTTTGTTTTTTAGATGTTTTAGGAAACACCATACACTTCTCCAGAGTGGCTGTTGGCAATTTACATCCCGCCCATCAGCATAAGAAGGCTCCCAGTTCTCCATGGCCTGTCCTGCCTTTCTGGATTTTACACTTTTTTCAGATGGCCCTTTTGACCGGGGGGCAGTGAGACTTCATTGTAGTGCAGAT
This sequence comes from Pseudorca crassidens, assembly GCF_039906515.1. Lineage (NCBI taxonomy): Eukaryota > Metazoa > Chordata > Mammalia > Artiodactyla > Delphinidae > Pseudorca > Pseudorca crassidens. The sequence goes on from NW_027135940.1 coordinate 2,652,503, forward strand.
TTCCTTTGCAAGCTTGCTTGGTTGGCCAAAAAGGGCGTATGCGTTTTTTCCTGAATATATTCAGGAAAAAACGCATACGCCCTTTTTGGCCAAGTGCATCATTGTGGACGTTCTGCCTCTTTTCCTATGCTTTTCATGCAATTCCAGTCTACCTCCTCAAATCGGTTTCCTGCAATTCTGCCCCACTTTCAAGTCCTCTTGGCAGCCTTACTTCAATATATTTTTGGATGATAGCTGTCATTTATAACTCTGCAGGTTTGTGAATTACAGTGCCCCTGAGCTTCTTTCTTCAACTCGCTTTCTTGTGAGCTGGCCGCAACACCGCAGGATTGCTTCAAGCCCTAGTGCAGTTTCGGCATGGCTCGCTTAGCCTTTGGTTAATTCCTCTTCCTGGTGGGAAATGAGAGTTAAATTTGCCCGTCCAGACACCTCCAGCTAGTCTGTCATTGGTTCTCCCTATTCCTGTTAATTTTCAACAGAAATTGCAAACTGCGCCAAACAGGAGGTTAAAGGCACTGACTCTCCAAGTGGGGAGAGTGTTAGTAAAGCGTCTGGAATGTTGCACCCGAGTACCAGGGGACGAAAACTGAGACACATATGAACACGTTTCCCGATCACACGGTGGATCATACTCTGGGTTCCACATGCATGTTTTAGCTGAAGGAAGAATCCCTTACCTGGAGAGTTGAGACGCATGGAATGGGTACCATGCAATATGACTTCAAAGGGTCTGCATTTGCTCACCGAACCTCACCAATCCTATCACTGCTGCGTTTATGCCGCTGTACACACGCTTGATTCTCTTTCGGAGACATATAAATCCATAGGCTTTAAGATTCTTACTAGTCAGGTATATTCTTAGGCGTTTAATATGGGGTGTTGAGTCCACTTCGTTGAGCAAGCAGTAGCTCTTGTCTATTACATATTTGACTTATGGAAATGTATCTGTGCTAATTTCAATCTCTGGTTTTATGCAGCACCCCAACTCACCTTTCCCCTTAAGCAAGCATAAGTTGGTTTTCTACATTTGAGACCCTATTCTGTTTTGTAATTCAGTTCCTGTGTAGCCAAGTTTACATTCCGTGTATTAGTGATACCTTATGATGTTTCTTTTTCTGTGTGACTTATTTCACTTAGAATCATCGTACCTGAATCCACTCATTATGCTGCTACTGGCCTGATGACATAGATTTCATTGCTGAGTGATATTGCATTGTACGTAAGTACCACAACTTCTTTATCCATTTTTCGCTTTCTGCGATATTGAACTTGTACCGTAAACGAGGTTCTTGTAAACAGAGCCGTCCCAAACTTTGTGGTGGCTGTGTCTTTTTGATTTTAATTTCCCTAATCTATAGGACCAAAAATGAAGTGCCCTAGGCTCTGTTGCTTTGTTTTTCAGATGTTTCAGGAAACACCATACACTTCTCCAGAGTGGCTGTTGGCAATTTACATCCCGCCCATCAGCCTAAGTAGGCTCCCAGTTCTCCATGGCCTGTCCTGCCTTTCTGGATTTTACACTTTTTTCAGATGGTCCTTTTGACCGGGGGGCAGTCAGACTTCATTGTAGTGCAGATTTCCTTTGCAAGCTTGCTTTGTTGGCCAAAAAGGGCGTATGCGTTTTTTCCTGAATATATTCAGGAAAAAACGCATACGCCCTTTTTGGCCAAGTGCATCATTGTGGACGTTCTGCCTCTTTTCCTATGCTTTACATGCAATTCCAGTCTACCTCCTGAAAACGGTTTCCTGCAATTCTGCCCCGCTTTCAAGTCCTCTTGGCAGCCTTACTTCAATATATTTTTGGACGATAGCTGTCATTTAGAACTCTGAAGGTTTGTGAATTACAGTGCCCCTGAGCTACTTTCTTCAACTCGCTTTCTTGTGAGCTGTCCGCAACACCGCAGGATTGCTTCAGGCCCTAGTGTGGTTCCGGCACGGCTCACTGAGCCTTTGGTTAATTCCTCTTCCTGGTGGGAAATGAGAGTTAAATTTGCCCGTCCAGACACCTCCAGCTAGTCTCTCATTGGTTCTCCCTATTCCTGTTCATTTTCTGCAGAAATTGCAAACTGGGCCAAATAGGAGGTTAAAGGCACTGACTCTCCAAGTGGGGAGAGTGTTAGTAAAGCGTCTGGAATGTTGCACCCGAGTACCAGGGGATGAAAACTGAGACACATTTGAACACGTTTCCCAATCACAAGGTGGATCATACTCTGGGTTCCACATGCATGTTTTAACTGAAGGAAGAATCCCTTAAACCTGGAGAGTTGAGAACCATGGAATGGGTACCATGCAATATGACTTCAAAGGGTCTGCATTTGCTCACCGAACCTCACCAATTCTATCACTGCTGCGTTTATGCTGCTGTACACACGCTTGATTCTCTTTCGGAGACATATAAATCCATAGGTTTTAAGATTCTTACTAGTCAGGTATATTCTTAGGCTTTTAATATGGGGTGTTGAGTCCACTTCGTTGAGCAAGCAGTAGCTCTTGTCTATTACATATTTGGCTTATGGAAAGGTATCTGTGCTAATTTCAATCTCTGGTTTTATGCAACACCCAACTCACCTTTCCCCTTAAGCAAGCATAATTTGGTTTTCCACATTTGAGACCCTATTCTGTTTTGTAATTCAGTTCCTGTGTAGCCAAGTTTACACTCCGTGTATTAGTGATACCTTATGATGTTTCTTTTTCTCTGTGACTTATTTCACTTAGAATCATCGTACGTGAATCCACTCATTATGCTGCTACTGGCCTGATGACATAGATTTCATTGCTGAGTGATATTGCATTGTATGTAAGTACCACAACTACTTTATCCATTTTTCGCTTTCTGCGATATTGAACTTGTACCGTAAACGAGGTTCTTGTAAACAGAGCCGTCCCAAACTTTGGGGTGGCTGTGTCTTTTTGATTTTAATTTCCCTAATCTCTAGGACCATAAGTGGAAGTGCCCTAGGCTCTGTTGCTTTGTTTTTTAGATGTTTCAGGAAACACCATACACTTCTCCAGAGTGGCTGTTGGCAATTTACATCCCGCCCATCAGCATAAGAAGGCTCCCAGTTCTCCATGGCCTGTCCTGCCTTTCTGGATTTTACACTTTTTACAGATGGCCCTTTTAACCGGGGGGCAGTGAGACTTCATTGTAGTGCAGATTTCCTTTGCAAGCTTGCTTGGTTGGCCAAAAAGCGCGTACGCGTTTTTTCCTAAATATATTCAGGATAAAACGCATACGCCCTTTTGGCCAAGTGCATCATTGTGGACGTTCTGCCTCTTTTCCTATGCTTTACATGCAATTCCAGTCTACCTCCTGAAATCGGTTTCCTGCAATTCTGCCCCGCTTTCAAGTCCTCTTGGCAGCCTTACTTCAATATATTTGTGGACGATAGCTGTCATTTATAACTCTGCAGGTTTGTGAATTACAGTGCCCCTGAGCTCCTTTCTTCAACTCGCTTTCTTGTGAGCTGGCCACAACACCGCAGGATTGCTTCAGGCCTATTGTGGTTCCGGCATGGCTCGCTGAGCCTTTGGTTAATTCCTCTTCCTGGTGGGAAATGAGAGTTAAATTTGCCCGTCCAGACACCTCCAGCTAGTCTCTCATTGGTTCTCCCTATTCCTGTTCATTTTCCGCAGAAATTGCAAACTGGGCCAAATAGGAGGTTAAAGGCACTGACTCTCCAAGTGGGGAGAGTGTTACTAAAGCGTCTGGAATGTTGCACCCGAGTACCAGGGGACGAAAACTGAGACACATTTGAACACGTTTCCCGATCACACGGTGGATCATACTCTGGGTTCCACATGCATGTTTTAGCTGAAGGAAGAATCCCTTAAACCTGGAGAGTTGAGACCCATGGAATGGGTACCATGCAATATGACTTCAAAGGGTCTGCATTTGCTCACCGAACCTCACCAATCCTATCACTGCTGCGTTTATGCCGCTGTACACACGCTGGATTCTCTTTCGGAGACATATAAATCCATAGGTTTTAAGATTCTTACTAGTCAGGTATATTCTTAGGCGTTTAATATGGGGTGTTGAGTCCACTTCGTTGAGCAAGCAGTAGCTCTTGTCTATTACATATTTGGCTTATGGAAAGGTATCTGTGTTAATTTCAATCTCTGGTTTTATGCAGCACCCAACTCACCTTTCCCCTTAAGCAAGCATAAGTTGGTTTTCTACATTTGAGACCCTATTCTGTTTTGTAATTCAGTTCCTGTGTAGCCAAGGTTACATTCCGTGTATTAGTGATACCTTATGATGTTTCTTTTTCTGTGTGACTTATTTCACTTAGAATCATCGTACCTGAATCCACTCATTATGCTGCTACTGGCCTGATGACATAGATTTCATTGCTGAGTGGTATTGCATTGTACGTAAGTACCACAACTTCTTTATCCATTTTTCGCTTTCTGCAATATTGAACTTGTACCGTAAATGAGGTTCTTGTAAACAGAGCCGTCCCAAACTTTGGGGTGGCTGTGTCTTTTAGATTTTAATTTCCCTAATCTATAGGACCATAAGTGGAAGTGCCCTAGGCTCTGTTGCTTTGTTTCTTAGATGTTTCAGGAAACACCATACACTTCTCCAGAGTGGCTGTTGGCAATTTACATCCTGCCCATCAGCATAACAAGGCTCCCAGTTCTCCATGGCCTGTCCTGCCTTTCTGGATTTTACACTTTTTTCAGATGGCCCTTTTGACCGGGGGGCAGTGAGACTTCATTGTAGTGCAGATTTCCTTTGCAAGCTTGCTTGGTTGGCCAAAAAGGGCGTATGCGTTTTTTCCTGAATATATTCAGGAAAAAACGCATACGCCCTTTTTGGCCAAGTGCATCATTGTGGACGTTCTGCCTCTTTTCCTATGCTTTTCATGCAGTTCCAGTCTACCTCCTGAAATCAGTTTCCTGCAATTCTGCCCCGCTTTCAAGTCCTCTTGGCAGCCTTACTTCAATATATTTTTGGATGATAGCTGTCATTTATAACTCTGCAGGTTTGTGAATTACAGTGCCCCTGAGCTTCTTTCTTCAACTCGCTTTCTTGTGAGCTGGCCGCAACACCGCAGGATTGCTTCAAGCCCTAGTGTAGTTTCGGCATGGCTCGCTGAGCCTTTGGTTAATTCCTCTTCCTGGTGGGAAATGAGAGTTAAATTTGCCCGTCCAGACACCTCCAGCTAGTCTGTCATTGGTTCTCCCTATTCCTGTTAATTTTCCACAGAAATTGCAAACTGGGCCAAACAGGAGGTTAAAGGCACTGACTCTCCAAGTGGGGAGAGTGTTAGTAAAGCGTCTGGAATGTTGCACCCGAGTACCAGGGGACGAAAACTGAGACACATATGAACACGTTTCCCGATCACACGGTAGATCATACTCTGGGTTCCACATGCATGTTTTAGCTGAAGGAAGAATCCCTTACCTGGAGAGTTGAGACGCATGGAATGGGTACCATGCAATATGACTTCAAAGGGTCTGCATTTGCTCACCGAACCTCACCAATCCTATCACTGCTGCGTTTATGCCGCTGTACACACGATTGATTCTCTTTCGGAGACATATAAATCCATACGCTTTAAGATTCTTACTAGTCAGGTATATTCTTAGGCGTTTAATATGGGGTGTTGAGTCCACTTCGTTGAGCAAGCAGTAGCTCTTGTCTATTACATATTTGGCTTATGGAAAGGTATCTGTGCTAATTTCAATCTCTGGTTTTATGCAGCACCCCAACTCACCTTTCCCCTTAAGCAAGCATAAGTTGGTTTTCTACATTTGAGACCCTATTCTGTTTTGTAATTCAGTTCCTGTGTAGGCAAGTTTACATTCCGTGTATTAGTGATATCTTATGATGTTTCTTTTTCTGTGTGACTTATTTCACTTAGAATCATCGTACCTGAATCCACTCATTATGCTGCTACTGGCCTGATGACATAGATTTCATTGCTGAGTGGTATTGCATTGTACGTAAGTACCACAACTTCTTTATCCATTTTTCGCTTTCTGCAATATTGAACTTGTACCGTAAATGAGGTTCTTGTAAACAGAGCCGTCCCAAATTTTGGGGTGGCTGTGTCTTTTTGATTTTAATTTCCCTAATCTATAGGACCATAAGTGGAAGGGCCCTAGGCTCTGTTGCTTTGTTTTTTAGATGTTTCAGGAAACACCATACACTTCTGCAGAGTGGCTGTTGGCAATTTACATCCCACCCATCAGCATAAGAAGGCTCCCAGTTCTCCATGGCCTGTCCTGCCTTTCTGGATTTTACAATTTTTTCAGATGGCCCTTTTGACCGGGGGGCAGTGAGACTTCATTGTAGTGCAGATTTCCTTTGCAAGCTTGCTTCGTTGGCCAAAAAGGGCGTATGCGTTTTTTCCTGAATATATTCAGGAATATATTTAGGAAAAAACGCATACGCCCTTTTTGGCCAAGTGCATCATTGTGGACGTTCTGCCTCTTTTCCTATGCTTTACATGCAATTCCAGTCTACCTCCTGAAATAGGTTTCCTGCAATTCTGCCCCGCTTTCAAGTCCTCTTGGCAGCCTTACTTCAATATATTTTTGGACGATAGCTGTCATGTATAACTCTGCAGGTTTGTGAATTACAGGGTCCCTGAGCTCCTTTCTTCAACTCGCTTTCTTGTGAGCTGGCCGCAACACCGCAGGATTGCTTCAGGCCCTAGTGTGGTTCCGGCATGGCTCGCTGAGCCTTTGGTTAATTCCTCTTCCTGGTGGGAAATGAGAGTTAAATTTGCCCGTCCAGACACCTCCAGCTAGTCTCTCATTGGTTCTCCCTATTCCTGTTCATTTTCCGCAGAAATTGCACACTGGGCCAAACAAGAGGATAAAGGCGCTGACTCTCCAAGTGGGGAGAGTGTTAGTAAAGCGTCTGGAATGTTGCACCCGAGTACCAGGGGACGAAAACTGAGACACATTTGAAAACGTTTCCCGATCACATGGTGGATCATACTCTGGGTTCCACATGCATGTTTTAGCTGAAGGAAGAATCCCATAAACCTGGAGAGTTGAGACGCATGGAATGGGTACCATGCAATATGACTTCAAAGGGTCTGCATTTGCTCACCGAACCTCACCAATCCTATCACTGCTGCGTTTATGCCGCTGTACACACGCTGGATTCTCTTTCAGAGACATATAAATCCATAGGTTTTAAGATTCTTACTAGTCAGGTATATTCTTAGGCGTTTAATATGGGGTTTTGAGTCCACTTCGTTGAGCAAGCAGTAGCTCTTGTCTATTACATATTTGACTTATGGAAAGGTATCTATGCTAATTTCAATCTCTGGTTTTATGCAGCACCCCAACTCACCTTTCCCCTTAAGCAAGCATAAGTTGGTTTTCTACATTTGAGACCCTATTCTGTTTTGTAATTCAGTTTCTGTGTAGCCAAGGTTACATTCCGTGTATTAGTGATACCTTATGATGTTTCTTTTTCTGTGTGACTTATTTTACTTAGAATCATTGTACTTGAATCCACTTATTATGCTGCTACTGGCCTGATGACATAGATTTCATTGCTGAGTGATATTGCATTGTACGTAAGTACCACAACTTCTTTATCCATTTTTCGCTTTCTGCGATATTGAACTTGTACCGTAAATGAGGTTCTTGTAAACAGAGCCGTCTCAAACTTTGGGGTGGCTGTGTCTTTTTGATTTTAATTTCCCTAATCTATAGGACCATAAGTGGATGTGCCCTAGGCTCTGTTGCTTTGTTTTTTAGATGTTTCAGGAAACACCATACACTTCTCCAGAGTGGCTGTTGGCAATTTACATCCCGCCCATCAGCATAAGAAGGCTCCCAGTTCTCCATGGCCTGTCCTGCCTTTCTGGATTTTACACTTTTTTCAGATGGCCCTTTTGACCGGGGGGCAGTGAGACTTCATTGTAGTGCAGATTTCCTTTGCAAGCTTGCTTGGTTGGCCAAAAAGGGCGTATGCGTTTTTTCCTGAATATATTCAGGAAAAAACGCATACGCCCTTTTTGGCCAAGTGCATCATTGTGGACGTTCTGCCTCTTTTCCTATGCTTTACATGCAATTCCAGTCTACCTCCTGAAATCGGTTTCCTGCAATTCTTCCCCGCTTTCAAGTCCTCTTGGCAGCCTTGCTTCAATATATTTTTGGACGATAGCTGTAATTTATAACTCTGCAGGTTTGTGAATTACAGTGCCCCTGAGCTCCTTTTTTCAACTGGCTTTCTTGTGAGCTGGCCGCAACACCGCAGGATTGCTTCAGGCCCTAGTGTGGTTCCGGCATGGCTCGCTGAGCCTTTGGTTAATTCCTCTTCCTGGTGGGAAATGAGAGTTAAATTTGCCCGTCCAGACACCTCCAGCTAGTCTCTCATTGGTTCTCCCTATTCCTGTTCATTTTCCGCAGAAATTGCACACTGGGCCAAACAGGAGGTTAAAGGCGCTGACTCTCCAAGTGGGGAGAGTGTTAGTAAAGCGTCTGGAATGTTGCACCCGAGTACCAGGGGACGAAAACTGAGACACATTTGAACACGTTTCCCGATCACATGGTGGATCATACTCTGGGTTCCACATGCATGTTTTAGCTGAAGGAAGAATCCCTTAAACCTGGAGAGTTGAGAACCATGGAATGGGTACCATGCAATATGACTTCAAAGGGTCTGCATTTGCTCACCGAACCTCACCAATCCTATCACTGCTGCGTTTATGCCGCTGTACACACGCTGGATTCTCTTTCGGAGACATATAAATCCATAGGTTTTAAGATTCTTACTAGTCAGGTATATTCTTAGGCGTTTAATATGGGGTGTTGAGTCCTCTTCGTTGAGCAAGCAGTAGCTCTTGTCTATTACATATTTGGCTTATGGAAAGGTATCTGTGTTAATTTCAATCTCTGGTTTTATGCAGCACCCCAACTCACCTTTCCCCTTAAGCAAGCATAAGTTGGTTTTCTACATTTGAGACCCTATTCTGTTTTGTAATTCAGTTCCTGTGTAGCCAAGTTTACATTCCGTGTATTAGTGATACCTTATGATGTTTCTTTTTCTGTGTGACTTATTTTACTTAGAATCATCGTACCTGAATCCACTCATTATGCTGCTACTGGCCTGATGACATAGATTTCATTGCTGAGTGATATTTCATTGTACGTAAGTACCACAACTTCTTTATCCATTTTTTGCTTTCTGCGATATTGAACTTGTATCGTAAATGAGGTTCTTGTAAACAGAGCCTTCCCAAACTTTGGGGTGGCTGTGTCTTTTTGATTTTAATTTCCCTAATCTATAGGACCAAAAATGGAAGTGCCCTAGGCTCTGTTGCTTTGTTTTTCAGATGTTTCAGGAAACACCATACACTTCTCCAGAGTGGCTGTTGGCAATTTACATCCCGCCCATCAGCCTAAGTAGGCTCCCAGTTCTCCATGGTCTGTCCTGCCTTTCTGGATTTTACACTTTTTTCAGATGGCCCTTTTGACCGGGGGGCAGTGAGACTTCATTGTAGTGCAGATTTCCTTTGCAAGCTTGCTTGGTTGGCCAAAAAGGGCGTATGCGTTTTTTCCTGAATATATTCAGGAAAAAACGCATACGCCCTTTTTGGCCAAGTGCATCATTGTGGACGGTCTGCCTCTTTTCTTATGCTTTACATGCAATTCCAGTCTACCTCCTGAAAACGGTTTCCTGCAATTCTGCCCCGCTTTCAAGTCCTCTTGGCAGCCTTACTTCAATATATTTTTGGACGTTAGCTGTCATTTAGAACTCTGAAGTTTTGTGAATTACAGTGCCCCTGAGCTACTTTCTTCAACTCGCTTTCTTGTGAGCTGGCCGCAACACCGCAGGATTGATTCAGGCCCTAGTGTGGTTCCGGCATGGCTCGCTGAGCCTTTGGTTAATTCCTCTTCCTGGTGGGAAATGAGAGTAAAATTTGCCCGTCCAGACACCTCCAGCTAGTCTCTCATTGGTTCTCCCTATTCCTGTTCATTTTCCGCAGAAATTGCAAACTGGGCCAAACAGGAGTTTAAAGGCACTGACTCTCCAAGTGGGGAGAGTGTTAGTAAAGCATCTGGAATGTTGCACCCGAGTACCAGGGGACGAAAACTGAGACACATTTGAACACGTTTCCCGATCACACGGTGGATCATACTCTGGGTTCCACATGCATGTTTTAGCTGAAGGAAGAATCCCTTAAACCTGGAGAGTTGAGACCCATGGAATGGGTACCATGCAATATGACTTCAAAGGGTCTGCATTTGCTCACCGAACCTCACCAATCCTATCACTGCTGCGTTTATGCCGCTGTACACACGCTGGATTCTCTTTCGGAGACATATAAATCCATAGGTTTTAAGATTCTTACTAGTCAGGTATATTCTTAGGCGTTTAATATGGGGTGTTGAGTCCACTTCGTTGAGCAAGCAGTAGCTCTTGTCTATTACATATTTGGCTTATGGAAAGGTATCTGTGCTAATTTCAATCTCTGGTTTTATGCAGCACCCCAACTCACCTTTCCCCTTAAGCAAGCATAAGTTGGTTTTCTACATTTGAGACCCTATTCTGTTTTGTAATTCAGTTCCTGTGTAGGCAAGTTTACATTCCGTGTATTAGTGATATCTTATGATGTTTCTTTTTCTGTGTGACATATTTCACTTAGAATCATCGTACCTGAATCCACTCATTATGCTGCTACTGGCCTGATGACATAAATTTCATTGCTGAGTGGTATTGCATTGTACGTAAGTACCACAACTTCTTTATCCATTTTTCGCTTTCTGCAATATTGAACTTGTACCGTAAATGAGGTTCTTGTAAACAGAGCCGTCCCAAACTCTGGGGTGGCTGTGTCTTTTTGATTTTAATTTCCCTAATCTATAGGACCATAAGTGGAAGTGCCCTAGGCTCTGTTGCTTTGTTTTTTAGATGTTTCAGGAAACACCATACACTTCTCCAGAGTGGCTGTTGGCAATTTACATCCCGCCCATCAGCATAAGAAGGCTCCCAGTTCTCCATGGCCTGTCCTGCCTTTCTGGATTTTACACTTTTTTCAGATGGCCCTTTTGACCGGGGGGCAGTGAGACTTCATTGTAGTGCAGATTTCCTTTGCAAGCTTGCTTGGTTGGCCAAAAAGGGCGTATGCGTTTTTTCCTGAATATATTCAGGAAAAAACGCATACGTCCTTTTTGGCCAAGTGCATCATTGTGGACGTTCTGCCTCTTTTCCTATGCTTTTCATGCAATTCCAGTCTACCTCCTGAAATCGGTTTCCTGCAATTCTGCCCCGCTTTCAAGTCCTCTTGGCAGCCTTACTTCTATATATTTTTGGATGATAGCTGTCATTTATAACTCTGCAGGTTTGTGAATTACAGTGCCCCTGAGCTTCTTTCTTCAACTCGCTTTCTTGTGAGCTGGCCGCAACACCGCAGGATTTCTTCAGGCCCTAGTGTGGTTTCGGCATGGCTCGCTGAGCCTTTGGTTAATTCCTCTTCCTGGTGGGAAATGAGAGTTTAATTTGCCCGTCCAGACACCTCCAGCTAGTCTGTCATTGGTTCTCCCTATTCTTGTTAATTTTCCACAGAAATTGCAAACTGGGCCAAACAGGAGGTTAAAGGCACTGACTCTCCAAGTGGGGAGAGTGTTAGTAAAGCGTCTGGAGTGTTGCACCCGAGTACCAGGGGACGAAAACTGAGACACATATGAACACGTTTCCCGATCACACGGTGGATCATACTCTGGGTTCCACATGCATGTTTTAGCTCAAGGAAGAATCCCTTACCTGGAGAGTTGAGACGCATGGAATGGGTACCATGCAATATGACTTCAAAGGGTCTGCATTTGCTCACCGAACCTCACCAATCCTATCACTGCTGCGTTTATGCCGCTGTACACACGCTTGATTCTCTTTCGGAGACATATAAATCCATAGGCTTTAAGATTCTTACTAGTCAGGTATATTCTTAGGCGTTTAATATGGGGTGTTGAGTCCACTTCATTGAGCAAGCAGTAGCTCTTGTCTATTACATATTTGACTTATGGAAATGTATCTGTGCTAATTTCAATCTCTGGTTTTATGCAGCACCCCAACTCACCTTTCCCCTTAAGCAAGCATAAGTTGGTTTTCTACATTTGAGAACCTATTCTGTTTTGTAATACAGTTCCTGTGTAGCCAAGTTTACATTCCGTGTATTAGTGATACCTCATGATGTTTCTTTTTCTGTGTGACTTATTTTACTTAGAATCATCGTACCTGAATTCACTCATTATGCTGCTACTGGCCTGATGACATAGATTTCATTGCTGAGTGGTATTGCATTGTACGTAAGTACCACAACTTCTTTATCCATTTTTCGCTTTCTGCAATATTGAACTTGTACCGTAAATGAGGTTCTTGTAAACAGAGCCGTCCCAAACTTTGGGGTGGCTGTGTCTTTTTGATTTTAATTTCCCTAATCTATAGGACCATAAGTGGAAGTGCCCTAGCCTCTGTTGCTTTGTTTTTTAGATGTTTCAGGAAACACCATACACTTCTCCAGAGTGGCTGTTGGCAATTTACATCCCGCCCATCAGCATAAGAAGGCTCCCAGTTCTCCATGGCCTGTCCTGCCTTTCTGGATTTTACACTTTTTTCAGATGGCCCTTTTGACCGGGGGGCAGTGAGACTTCATTGTAGTGCAGATTTCCTTTGCAAGCTTGCTTGGTTGGCCAAAAAGGGCGTATGCGTTTTTTCCTGAATATATTCAGGAAAAAACGCATACGCCCTTTTTGGCCAAGTGCATCATTGTGGACATTCTGCCTCTTTTCCTATGCTTTTCATGCAATTCCAGTCTACCTCCTGAAATCGGTTTCCTGCAATTCTGCCCCGCTTTCAAGTCCTCTTGGCAGCCTTACTTCAATATATTTTTGGATGATAGCTGTCATTTATAACTCTGCAGGCTTGTGAATTACAGTGCCCCTGAGCTTCTTTCTTCAACTCGCTTTCTTGTGAGCTGGCCGCAACACCGCAGGATTGCTTCAGGCCCTAGTGTGGTTTCGGCATGGCTCGCTGAGCCTTTGGTTAATTCCTCTTCCTGGTGGGAAATGAGAGTTAAATTTGCCCGTCCAGACACCTCCAGCTAGTCTCTCATTGGTTCTCCCTATTCCTGTTAATTTTCCACAGAAATTGCAAACTGGGCCAAACAGGAGGTTAAAGGCACTGACTCTCCAAGTGGGGAGAGTGTTAGTAAAGCGTCTGGAATGTTGCACCCGAGTACCAGGGGACGAAAACTGAGACACATTTGAACACGTTTCCCGATCACACGGTGGATCATACTCTGGGTTCCACATGCATGTTTTAGCTGAAGGAAGAATCCCTTACCTGGAGAGTTGAGACACATGGAATGGGTACCATGCAATATGACTTCAAAGGGTCTGCATTTGCTCACCGAACCTCACCAATCCTATCACTGCTGCGTTTATGCCGCTGTACACACGCTTGATTCTCTTTCGGAGACATATAAATCCATAGGCTTTAAGATTCTTACTAGTCAGGTATATTCTTAGGCGTTTAATATGGGGTGTTGAGTCCACTTCGTTGAGCAAGCAGTAGCTCTTGTCTATTACATATCTGACTTATGGAAATGTATCTGTGCTAATTTCCATCTCTGGTTTTATGCAGCACCCCAACTCACCTTTCCCCTTAAGCAAGCATAAGTTGGTTTTCTACATTTGAGACCCTATTCTGTTTTGTAATTCAGTTCCTGTGTAGCCAAGTTTACATTCTGTGTATTAGTGATACCTCATGATGTTTCTTTTTCTGTGTGACTTATTTTACTTAGAATCATCGTACCTGAATTCACTCATTATGCTGCTACTGGCCTGATGACATAGATTTCATTGCTGAGTGATATTGCATTGTACGTAAGTACCACAACTTCTTTATCCATTTTTCGCTTTCTGCGATATTGAACTTGTACCGTAAATGAGGTTCTTGTAAACAGAGCCGTCCCAAACTTTGGGGTGGCTGTGTCTTTTTGATTTTAATTTCCCTAATCTATAGGACCATAAGTGGAAGTGCCCTAGGCTCTGTTGCTTTGTTTCTTAGATGTTTCAGGAAACACCATACACTTCTCCAGAGTGGCTGTTGGCAATTTACATCCCTCCCATCAGCATAAAAAGGCTCCCAGTTCTCCATGGCCTGTCCTGACTTACTGGATTTTACACTTTTTTCAGATGGCCCTTTTGACCGGGGGGCAGTGAGACTTCATTGTAGTGCAGATTTCCTTTGCAAGCTTGCTTGGTTGGCCAAAAAGGGCGTATGCGTTTTTTCCTGAATATATTCAGGAATATATTCAGGAAAAAATGCATACGCCCTTTTTGGCCAAGTGCATCATTGTGGAAGGTCTGCCTCTTTTCCTATGCTTTACATGCAATTCCAGTCTACCTCCTGAAATCGGTTTACTGCAATTCTGCCCTGCTTTCAAGTCCTCTTGGCAGCCTTACTTCAATATATTTTTGGACGATAGCTGTCATTTATAACTCTGAAGGTTTGTGAATTACAGTGCCCCTGAGCTCCTTTTTTCAACTGGCTTTCTTGTGAGCTGGCCGCAACACCGCAGGATTGCTTCAGGCCCTAGTGTGGTTCCGGCATGGCTCGCTGAGCCTTTGGTTAATTCCTCTTCCTGGTGGGAAATGAGAGTTAAATTTGCCCGTCCAGACACCTCCAGCTAGTCTCTCATTGGTTCTCCCTATTCCTGTTCATTTTCCACAGAAATTGCAAACTGGGCCAAACAGGAGGTTAAAGGCACTGACTCTCCAAGTGGGGAGAGTGTTAGTAAAGCATCTGGAATGTTGCACCCGAGTACCAGGGGACGAAAACAGAGACACATTTGAACACGTTTCCCGATCACATGGTGGATCATACTCTGGGTTCCACATGCATGTTTTAGCTGAAGGAAGAATCCCTTAAACCTGGAGAGTTGAGACCCATGGAATGGGTACCATGCAATATGACTTCAAAGGGTCTGCATTTGCTCACCGAACCTCACCAATCCTATCACTGCTGCGTTTATGCCGCTGTACACACGCTGGATTCTCTTTCGGAGACATATAAATCCATAGGTTTTAAGATTCTTACTAGTCAGGTATATTCTTAGGCGTTTAATATGGGGTGTTGAGTCCACTTCGTTGAGCAAGCAGTAGCTCTTGTCTATTACATATTTGGCTTATGGAAAGGTATCTGTGCTAATTTCAATCTCTGGTTTTATGCAGCACCCCAAGTCACCTTTCCCCTTAAGCAAGCATAAGTTGGTTTTCTACATTTGAGACCCTATTCTGTTTTGTAATTCAGTTCCTGTGTAGCCAAGTTTACATTCCGTGTATTAGTGATATCTTATGATGCTTCTTTTTATGTGTGACTTATTTCACTTAGAATCATCGTACCTGAATCCACTCATTATGCTGCTACTGGCCTGATGACATAGATTTCATTGCTGAGTGATATTGCATTGTACGTAAGTACCACAACTTCTTTATCCATTTTTCGCTTTCTGCGATATTGAACTTGTACCGTAAACGAGGTTCTTGTAAACACAGCCATCCCAAATTTTGGGGTGGCTGTGTCTTTTTGATTTTAATTTCCCTAATCTATAGGACCATAAGTGGAAGTGCCCTAGGCTCTGTTGCTTTGTTTTTTAGATGTTTCAGGAAACACCATACACTTCTCCAGAGTGGCTGTTGGCAATTTACATCCCGCCCATCAGCATAAGAAGGCTCCCAGTTCTCCATGGCCTGTCCTGCCTTTCTGGATTTTACACTTTTTTCAGATGGCCCTTTTGACCGGGGGGCAGTGAGACTTCATTGTAGTGCAGATTTCCTTTGCAAGCTTGCTTGGTTGGCCAAAAAGGGCGTATGCGTTTTTTCCTGAATATATTCAGGAAAAAATGCATACGCCCTTTTTGGCCAAGTGCATCATTGTGGACGTTCTGCCTCTTTTCCTATGCTTTACATGCAATTCCAGTCTACCTCCTGAAATCGGTTTCCTGCAATTCCGCCCCGCTTTCAAGTCCTCTTGGCAGCCTTACTTCAATATATTTTTGGACGATAGCTGTCATTTATAACTCTGAAGGTTTGTGAATTACAGTGCCCCTGAGCTCCTTTCTTCAACTCGCTTTCTTGTGAGCTGGCCACAAACCGCAGGATTGCTTGAGGCCCTAGTGTGGTTCCGGCATGGCTCGCTGAGCCTTTGGTTAATTCCTCTTCCTGGTGGGAAATGAGAGTTAAATTTGCCCGTCCAGACACCTCCAGCTAGTCTCTCATTTGTTCTCCCTATTCCTGTTCATTTTCCGCAGAAATTGCCAACTGGGCCAAACAGGAGGTTAAAGGCACTGACTCTCCAAGTGGGGAGAGTGTTAGTAAAGCGTCTGGAATGTTGCACCCGAGTACCAGGGGACGAAAACTGAGACACATTTGAACACGTTTCCCGATCACACGGTGGATCATACTCTGGGTTCCACATGCATGTTTTAGCTGAAGGAAGAATCCCTTAAACCTGGAGAGTTGAGAACCATGGAATGGGTACCATGCAATATGACTTCAAAGGGTCTGCATTTGCTCACCGAACCTCACCAATCCTATCACTGCTGCGTTTATGCCGCTGTACACATGCTTGATTCTCTTTCGGAGACATATAAATCCATAGGTTTTAAGATTCTTACTAGTCAGGTATATTCTTAGGCGTTTAATATGGGGTGTTGAGTCCACTTCGTTGAGCAAGCAGTAGCTCTAGTCTATTACATATTTTGCTTATGGAAAGGTATCTGTGCTAATTTCAATCTCTGGTTTTATGCAGCACCCCAACTCACCTTTCCCCTTAAGCAAGCATAAGTTGGTTTTCTACATTTGAGACCCTATTCTGTTTTGTAAGTCAGTTCCTGTGTAGCCAAGTTTACATTCCGTGTATTAGTGATACCTTATGATGTTTCTTTTTCTGTGTGACTTATTTCACTTAGAATCATCGTACCTGAATCCACTCATTATGCTGCTACTGGCCTGATGACATAGATTTCATTGCTGAGTGATATTGCATTGTACGTAAGTACCACAACTTCTTTATCCATTTTTCGCTTTCTGCGATATTGAACTTGTACCGTAAACGAGGTTCTTGTAAACAGAGCCTTCCCAAACTTTGGGGTGGCTGTGTCTTTTTGATTTTAATTTCCCTAATCTATAGGACCAAAAATAGAAGTGCCCTAGGCTCTGTTGCTTTGTTTTTCAGATGTTTCAGGAAACACCATACACTTCTCCAGAGTGGCTGTTGGAAATTTACATCCCGCACATCAGTCTAACTAGGCTCCCAGTTCTCCATGGCCTGTCCTGCCTTTCTGGATTTTACACTTTTTTCAGATGGCCCTTTTGACCGGGGGGCAGTGAGACTTCATTGTAGTGCAGATTTCCTTTGCAAGCTTGCTTGTTGGCCAACAAGGGCATATGCGTTTTTTCCTGAATATATTCAGGAAAAAAAGCATACGTCCTTTTTGGCCAAGTGCATCATTGTGGACGTTCTGCCTCTTTTCCTATGCTTTACATGCAATTCCAGTCTACCTCCTGAAATCGGTTTCCTGCAATTCTTCCCCGCTTTCAAGTCCTCTTGGCAGCCTTACTTCAATATATTTTTGGACGATAGCTGTCATTTATAACTCTGAAGGTTTGTGAATTACAGTGCCCCTGAGCTCCTTTCTTCAACTCGCTTTCTTGTGAGCTGGCCACAACACCGCAGGATTGCTTCAGGCCCTAGTGTGATTCCACCATGGCTCGCTGAGCCTTTGGTTAATTCCTCTTCCTGGTGGGAAATGAGAGTTAAATTTGCCCGTCCAGACACCTCCAGCTAGTCTCTCATTGGTTCTCCCTATTCCTGTTCATTTTCCACAAAAATTGCAAACTGGGCCAAATAGGAGGTTAAAGGCACTGACTCTCCAAGTGGGGAGAGTGTTAGTAAAGCGTCTGGAATGTTGCATCCGAGTACCAGGGGACAAAAACTGAGACACATTTGAACACGTTTCCCGATCACACGGTGGATCATACTCTGGGTTCCACATGCATGTTTTAGCTGAAGGAAGAATCCCTTAAACCTGGAGAGTTGAGACCCATGGAATGGGTACCATGCAATATGACTTCAAAGGGTCTGCATTTGCTCACCGAACCTCACCAATCCTATCACTGCTGCGTTTATGCCGCTGTACACACGCTGGATTCTCCTTCGGAGACATATAAATCCATAGGTTTTAAGATTCTTACTACTCAGGTATATTCTTAGGCGTTTAATATGGGGTGTTGAGTCCACTTCGTTGAGGAAGCAGTAGCTCTTCTCTATTACATATTTGGCTTATGGAAAGGTATCTGTGCTAATTTCAATCTCTGGTTTTATGCAGCACCCCAACTCACCTTTCCCCTTAAGGAAGCATAAGTTGGTTTTCTACATTTGAGACCCTATTCTGTTTTGTAATTCAGTTCCTGTGTAGCCAAGTTTACATTCCGTGTATTAGTGATACCTTATGATGTTTCCTTTTCTCTGTGACTTATTTCACTTAGAATCATCGTACCTGAATCCACTCATTATGCTGCTACTGGCCTGATGACATAGATTTCATTGCTGAGTGATATTGCATTGTACGTAAGTACCGCAACTTCTTTATACATTTTTCGCTTTCTGCGATATTGAACTTGTACCAGAAACAAGGTTCTTGTAAACAGAGCCGTCCCAAACTTTGGGGTGGCTGTGTCTTTTTGATTTTAATTTCCCTAATCTATAGGACCATAAGTTGAAGTGCCCTAGGCTCTGTTGCTTTGGTTTTTTAGATGTTTCAGGAAACACCATACACTTCTCCAGAGTGGCTGTTGGCAATTTACATCCCGCCCATCAGCATAATAAGGCTCCCAGTTCTCCATGGCCTGTCCTGCCTTTCTGGATTTTACACTTTTTTCAGATGGCCCTTTTGACCGGGGGGCAGTGAGACTTCATTGTAGTGCAGATTTCCTTTGCAAGCTTGCTTGGTTGGCCAAAAAGGGCGTATGCGTTTTTTCCTGAATATATTCAGGAAAAAACGCATACGCCCTTTTTGGCCAAGTGCATCATTGTGGACGTTCTGCCTCTTTTCCTATGCTTTACATGCAATTCCAGTCTACCTCCTGAAATCGGTTTCCTGCAATTCTGCCCCGCTTTCAAGTCCTCTTGGCAGCCTTACTTCAATATATTTTTGGAAGATAGCTGTCATTTATAACTCTGAAGATTTGTGAATTACAGTGCCCCTGAGCTCCTTTTTACAACTGGCTTTTTTGTGAGCTGGCCGCAACACCGCAGGATTGCTTCAGGCCCTAGTGTGGTTCCGGCATGGCTCGCTGAGCCTTTGGTTAATTCCTCTTCCTGGTGGGAAATGAGAGTTAAATTTGCCCGTCCAGACACCTCCAGCTAGTCTCTCATTGGTTCTCCCTATTCCTGTTCATTTTCCGCAGAAATTGCAAACTGGGCCAAACAGGAGGTTAAAGGCACTGACTCTCCAAGTGGGGAGAGTGTTAGTAAAGCGTCTGGAATGTTGCATCCGAGTACCAGGGGACGAAAACTGAGACACATTTGAACACGTTTCCCGATCACACGGTGGATCATACTCTGGGTTCCACATGCATGTTTTAGCTGAAGGAAGAATCCCTTAAACCTGGAGAGTTGAGAACCATGGAATGGGTACCATGCAATATGACTTCAAAGGGTCTGCATTTGCTCACCGAACCTCACCAATCCTATCACTGCTGCGTTTATGCCGCTGTACACACGCTGGATTCTCTTTTGGAGACATATAAATCCATAGGTTTTAAGATTCTTACTAGTCAGGTATATTCTTAGGCGTTTAATATGGGGTGTTGAGTCCACTTCGTTGAGGAAGCAGTAGCTCTTGTCTATTACATATTTGACTTATGGAAAGGTATCTGTGCTAATTTCAATCTCTGGTTTTATGCAGCACCCCAACTCACCTTTCCCCTTAAGCAAGCATAAGTTGGTTTGCTACATTTGAGACCCTATTCTGTTTTGTAATTCAGTTCCTGTGTAGCCAAGTTTACATTTCGTGTATTAGTGATACCTTATGATGTTTTCTTTTCTGTGTGACTTATTTCACTTAGAATCATCGTACCTGAATCCACTCATTATGCTGCTACTGGCCTGATGACATAGATTACATTGCTGAGTGATATTGCATTGTACGTAAGTACCACAACTTATTTATCCATTTTTCGCTTTCTGCGATATTGAACTTCTACCGTAAATGAGGTTCTTGTAAAAGAGCCGTCCCAAACTTTGGGGTGGCTGTGTCTTTTTGATTTTAATTTCCCTAATCTATAGGACCATAAGTGGAAGTGCCCTAGGCTCTGTTGCTTTGTTTTTTAGATGTTTCAGGAAACACCATACACTTCTCCAGAGTGGCTGTTGGAAATTTACATCCCGCACATCAGTCTAACTAGGCTCCCAGTTCTCCATGGCCTGTCCTGCCTTTCTGGATTTTACACTTTTTTCAGATGGCCCTTTTGACCGGGGGGCAGTGAGACTTCATTGTAGTGCAGATTTCCTTTGCAAGCTTGCTTGTTGGCCAAAAAGGGCATATGCGTTTTTTCCTGAATATATTCAGGAAAAAAAGCATACGTCCTTTTTGGCCAAGTGCATCATTGTGGACGTTCTGCCTCTTTTCCTATGCTTTACATGCAATTCCAGTCTACCTCCTGAAATCGGTTTCCTGCAATTCTTCCCCGCTTTCAAGTCCTCTTGGCAGCCTTACTTCAATATATTTTTGGTCGATAGCTGTCATTTATAACTCTGAAGGTTTGTGAATTACAGTGCCCCTGAGCTCCTTTCTTCAACTCGCTTTCTTGTGAGCTGGCCACAACACCGCAGGATTGCTTCAGGCCCTAGTGTGGTTCCAGCATGGCTCGCTGAGCCTTTGGTTAATTCCTCTTCCTGGTGGGAAATGAGAGTTAAATTTGCCCGTCCAGACACCTCCAGCTAGTCTCTCATTGGTTCTCCCTATTCCTGTTCATTTTCCACAAAAATTGCAAACTGGGCCAAATAGGAGGTTAAAGGCACTGACTCTCCAAGTGGGGAGAGTGTTAGTAAAGCGTCTGGAATGTTGCATCCGAGTACCAGGGGACGAAAACTGAGACACATTTGAACACGTTTCCCGATCACACGGTGGATCATACTCTGGGTTCCACATGCATGTTTTAGCTGAAGGAAGAATCCCTTAAACCTGGAGAGTTGAGACCCATGGAATGGGTACCATGCAATATGACTTCAAAGGGTCTGCATTTGCTCACCGAACCTCACCAATCCTATCACTGCTGCGTTTATGCCGCTGTACACACGCTGGATTCTCTTTCGGAGACATATAAATCCATAGGTTTTAAGATTCTTACTAGTCAGGTATATTCTTAGGCGTTTAATATGGGGTGTTGAGTCCACTTCGTTGAGCAAGCAGTAGCTCTTGTCTATTACATATTTGGCTTATGGAAAGGTATCTGTGCTAATTTCAATCTCTGGTTTTATGCAGCACCCCAACTCACCTTTCCCCTTAAGCAAGCATAAGTTGGTTTTCTACATTTGAGACCCTATTCTGTTTTGTAATTCAGTTCCTGTGTAGCCAAGTTTACATTCCGTGTATTAGTGATACCTTATGATGTTTCTTTTTCTGTGTGACTTATTTCACATAGAATCATCGTACCTGAATCCACTCATTATGCTGCTACTGGCCTGATGACATAGATTTCATTGCTGAGTGATATTGCATTGTACGTAAGTACCACAACTTCTTTATCCATTTTTCGCTTTCTGCGATATTGAACTTGTACCATAAACGAGGTTCTTGTAAACAGAGCCGACCCCAACTTTGGGGTGGCTGTGTCTTTTTGATTTTAATTTCCCTAAGCTATAGGACCAAAAGTGGAAGTGCCCTAGGCTCTGTTGCTTTGTTTTTTAGATGTTTCAGGAAACACCATACACTTCTCCAGAGTGGCTGTTGGCAATTTACATCCCACCCATCAGCATAAGAAGGCTCCCAGTTCTCCATGGCCTGTCCTGCCTTTCTGGATTTTACACTTTTTTCAGATGGCCCTTTTGACCGGGGGGCAGTGAGACTTCATTGTAGTGCAGATTTCCTTTGCAAGCTTGCTTGGTTGGCCAAAAAGGGCGTATGCGTTTTTTCCTGAATATATTCAGGAAAAAACGCATACGCCCTTTTTGGCCAAGTGCATCATTGTGGACGTTCTGCCTCTTTTCCTATGCTTTACATGCAATTCCAGTCTACCTCCTGAAATCGTTTTACTGCAATTCTGCCCTGCTTTCAAGTCCTCTTGGCAGCCTTACTTCAATATATTTTTGGACGATAGCTGTCATTTATAACTCTGCAGGTTTGTGAATTACAGAGACCCTGAGCTCCTTTCTTCAACAGGCTTTCTTGTGAGCTGGCCACAACACCGCAGGATTGCTTCAGGCCCTAGTGTGGTTCCAGCATGGCTCGCTGAGCCTTTGGTTAATTCCTCTTCCTGGTGGGAAATGAGAGTTAAATTTGCCCGTCCAGACACCTCCAGCTAGTCTCTCATTGGTTCTCCCTATTCCTGTTCATTTTCCGCAGAAATTGCACACTGGGCCAAACAGGAGGTTAAAGGCACTGACTCTCCAAGTGGGGAGAGTGTTAGTAAAGCGTCTGGAATGTTGCACCCGAGTACCAGGGGACGAAAACTGAGACACATTTGAACACGTTTCCCGATCACACGGTGGATCATACTCTGGGTTCCACATGCATGTTTTAGCTGAAGGAAGAATCCCTTAAACCTGGAGAGTTGAGACCCATGGAATGGGTACCATGCAATATGACTTCAAAGGGTCTGCATTTGCTCACCGAACCTCACCAATCCTATCACTGCTGCGTTTATGCCGCTGTACACACGCTGGATTCTCTTTCGGAGACATATAAATCCATAGGTTTTAAGATTCTTACTAGTCAGGTATATTCTTAGGCGTTTAATATGGGGTGTTGAGTCCACTTCGTTGAGCAAGCAGTAGCTCTTGTCTATTACATATTTGGCTTATGGAAAGGTATCTGTGTTAATTTCAATCTCTGGTTTTATGCAGCACCCAACTCACCTTTCCCCTTAAGCAAGCATAAGTTGGTTTTCTACATTTGAGACCCTATTCTGTTTTGTAATTCAGTTCCTGTGTAGCCAAGTTTACATTCCGTGTATTAGTGATATCTTATGATGCTTCTTTTTATGTGTGACTTATTTCACTTAGAATCATCGTACCTGAATCCACTCATTATGCTGCTACTGGCCTGATGACATAGATTTAATTGCTGAGTGATATTGCATTGTACGTAAGTACCACAACTTCTTTATCCATTTTTCGCTTTCTGCGATATTGAACTTGTACCGTAAACGAGGTTCTTGTAAACACAGCCGTCCCAAATTTTGGGGTGGCTGTGTCTTTTTGATTTTAATTTCCCTAATCTATAGGACCATAAGTGGAAGTGCCCTAGGCTCTGTTGCTTTGTTTTTTAGATGTTTCAGGAAACACCATACACTTCTCCAGAGTGGCTGTTTGCAATTTACATCCTGCCCATCAGCATAAGAAGGCTCCCAGTTCTCCATGGCCTGTCCTGCCTTTCTGGATTTTACACTTTTTTCAGATGGCCCTTTTGACCGGGGGGCAGTGAGACTTCATTGTAGTGCAGATTTCCTTTGCAAGCTTGCTTGGTTGGCCAAAAAGGGCGTATGCGTTTTTTCCTGAATATATTCAGGAAAAAACGCATACGCCCTTTTTGGCCAAGTGCATCATTGTGGACGTTCTGCCTCTTTTCCTATGCTTTACATGCAATTCCAGTCTACCTCCTGAAATCGGTTTCCTGCAATTCCGCCCCGCTTTCAAGTCCTCTTGGCAGCCTTACTTCAATATATTTTTGGACGATAGCTGTCATTTATAACTCTGAAGGTTTGTGAATTACAGTGCCCCTGAGCTCCTTTCTTCAACTCGCTTTCTTGTGAGCTGGCCACAACACCGCAGGATTGCTTCAGGCCCTAGTGTGGTTCCAGCATGGCTCGCTGAGCCTTTGGTTAATTCCTCTTCCTGGTGGGAAATGAGAGTTAAATTTGCCCGTCCAGACACCTCCAGCTAGTCTGTCATTGGTTCTCCCTATTCCTGTTAATTTTCCACAGAAATTGCAAACTGGGCCAAACAGGAGGTTAAAGGCACTGACTCTCCAAGTGGGGAGAGTGTTAGTAAAGCGTCTGGAATGTTGCACCCGAGTACCAGGGGACGAAAACTGAGACACATATGAACACGTTTCCCGATCACACGGTAGGTCATACTCTGGGTTCCACATGCATGTTTTAGATGAAGGAAGAATCCCTTACCTGGAGAGTTGAGACGCATGGAATGGGTACCATGCAATATGACTTCAAAGGGTCTGCATTTGCTCACCGAACCTTACCAATCCTATCACTGCTGCGTTTATGCCGCTGTACACACGCTTGATTCTCTTTCGGAGACATATAAATCCATACGCTTTAAGATTCTTACTAGTCAGGTATATTCTTAGGCGTTTAATGTGGGGTGTTGAGTCCACTTCGTTGAGCAAGCAGTAGCTCTTGTCTATTACATATTTGGCTTATGGAAAGGTATCTGTGCTAATTTCAATCTCTGGTTTTATGCAGCACCCCAACTCACCTTTCCCCTTAAGCAAGCATAAGTTGGTTTTCTACATTTGAGACCCTATTCTGTTTTGTAATTCAGTTCCTGTGTAGGCAAGTTTACATTCCGTGTATTAGTGATATCTTATGATGTTTCTTTTTCTGTGTGACTTATTTCACTTAGAATCATCGTACCTGAATCCACTCATTATGCTGCTACTGGCCTGATGACATAGATTTCATTGCTGAGTGGTATTGCATTGTACGTAAGTACCACAACTTCTTTATCCATTTTTCGCTTTCTGCAATATTGAACTTGTACCGTAAATGAGGTTCTTGTAAACAGAGCCGTCCCAAATTTTGGGGTGGCTGTGTCTTTTTGATTTTAATTTCCCTAATCTATAGGACCATAAGTGGAAGGGCCCTAGGCTCTGTTGCTTTGTTTTTTAGATGTTTCAGGAAACACCATACACTTCTGCAGAGTGGCTGTTGGCAATTTACATCCCACCCATCAGCATAAGAAGGCTCCCAGTTCTCCATGGCCTGTCCTGCCTTTCTGGATTTTACAATTTTTTCAGATGGCCCTTTTGACCGGGGGGCAGTGAGACTTCATTGTAGTGCAGATTTCCTTTGCAAGCTTGCTTCGTTGGCCAAAAAGGGCGTATGCGTTTTTTCCTGAATATATTCAGGAATATATTTAGGAAAAAACGCATACGCCCTTTTTGGCCAAGTGCATCATTGTGGACGTTCTGCCTCTTTTCCTATGCTTTACATGCAATTCCAGTCTACCTCCTGAAATCGGTTTCCTGCAATTCTGCCCCGCTTTCAAGTCCTTTTGGCAGCCTTACTTCAATATATTTTTGGACGATAGCTGTCATTTATAACTCTGAAGGTTTGTGAATTACAGTGCCCCTGAGCTCCTTTTTTCAACTGGCTTTCTTGTGAGCTGGCCGCAACACCGCAGGATTGCTTCAGGCCCTAGTGTGGTTCCGGCATGGCTCGCTGAGCCTTTGGTTAATTCCTCTTCCTGGTGGGAAATGAGAGTTAAATTTGCCCGTTCAGACACCTCCAGCTAGTCTCTCATTGGTTCTCCCTATTCCCGTTCATTTTCCGCAGAAATTGCACACTGGGCCAAACAGGAGGTTAAAGGCGCTGACTCTCCAAGTGGGGAGAGTGTTAGTAAAGCGTCTGGAATGTTGCACCCGAGTACCAGGGGACGAAAACTGAGACACATTTGAACACGTTTCCCGATCACATGGTGGATCATACTCTGGGGTCCACATGCATGTTTTAGCTGAAGGAAGAATCCCTTAAACCTGGAGAGTTGAGAACCATGGAATGGGTACCATGCAATATGACTTCAAAGGGTCTGCATTTGCTCACCGAACCTCACCAATCCTATCACTGCTGCATTTATGCCGCTGTACACACACTGGATTCTCTTTCGGAGACATATAAATCCATAGGGTTTAAGATTCTTACTAGTCAGGTATATTCTTAGGCGTTTAATATGGGGTGTTGAGTCCACTTCGTTGAGCAAGCAGTAGCTCTTGTCTATTACATATTTGACTTATGGAAAGGTATCTATGCTAATTTCAATCTCTGGTTTTATGCAGCACCCCAACTCACCTTTCCCCTTAAGCAAGCATAAGTTGGTTTTCTACATTTGAGACCCTATTCTGTTTTGTAATTCAGTTCCTGTGTAGCCAAGTTTACATTCCGTGTATTAGTGATACCTTATGATGTTTCTTTTTCTGTGTGACTTATTTTACTTAGAATCATCGTACCTGAATCCATTCATTATGCTGCTACTGGCCTGATGACATAGATTTCATTGCTGAGTGATATTGCATTGTACGTAAGTACCACAACTTCTTTATCCATTTTTCGCTTTCTGCCATATTGAACTTGTACCGTAAATGAGGTTCTTGTAAACATAGCCATCCCAAACTTTGGGGTGGCTGTGTCTTTTTGATTTTAATTTCCCTAATCTATAGGATCATAAGTGGAAGTGCCCTAGGCTCTGTTGCTTTGGTTTTTTAGATGTTTCAGGAAACACCATACACTTCTCCAGAGTGGCTGTTTGCAATTTACATGCCGCCCATCAGCATAACAAGGCTCCCAGTTCTCCATGGCCTGTCCTGCCTTTCTGGATTTTACACTTTTTTCAGATTGCCCTTTTGACAGGGGGACAGTGAGACTTCATTGTAGTGCAAATTTCCTTTGCAAGCTTGCTTGGTTGGCCAAAAAGGGCGTATGCGTTTTTTCCTGAATATATTCAGGAAAAAACGCATACGCCCTTTTTGGCCAAGTGCATCATTGTGGACGTTCTGCCTCTTTTCCTATGCTTTACATGCAATTCCAGTCTACCTCCTGAAATCGGTTTCCTGCAATTCTGCCCCGCTTTCAAGTCCTCTTGGCAGCCTTACTTCAATATATTTTTGGACGATAGCTGTCATGTATAACTCTGCAGGTTTGTGAATTACAGGGTCCCTGAGCTCCTTTCTTCAACTCGATTTCTTGTGAGCTGGCCGCAACACCGCAGGATTGCTTCAGGCCCTAGTGTGGTTCCGGCATGGCTCGCTGAGCCTTTGGTTAATTCCTCTTCCTGGTGGGAAATGAGAGTTAAATTTGCCCGTCCAGACACCTCCAGCTAGTCTCTCATTGGTTCTCCCTATTCCTGTTCATTTTCCGCAGAAATTGCACACTGGGCCAAACAAGAGAATAAAGGCGCTGACTCTCCAAGTGGGGAGAGTGTTAGTAAAGCGTCTGGAATGTTGCACCCGAGTACCAGGGGACGAAAACTGAGACACATTTGAAAACGTTTCCCGATCACATGGTGGATCATACTCTGGGTTCCACATGCATGTTTTAGCTGAAGGAAGAATCCCATAAACCTGGAGAGTTGAGACGCATGGAATGGGTACCATGCAATATGACTTCAAAGGGTCTGCATTTGCTCACCGAACCTCACCAATCCTATCACTGCTGCGTTTATGCCGCTGTACACACGCTGGATTCTCTTTCAGAGACATATAAATCCATAGGTTTTAAGATTCTTACTAGTCAGGTATATTCTTAGGCGTTTAATATGGGGTGTTGAGTCCACTTCGTTGAGCAAGCAGTAGCTCTTGTCTATTACATATTTGACTTATGGAAAGGTATCTATGCTAATTTCAATCTCTGGTTTTATGCAGCACCCCAACTCACCTTTCCCCTTAAGCAAGCATAAGTTGGTTTTCTACATTTGAGACCCTATTCTGTTTTGTAATTCAGTTCCTGTGTAGCCAAGGTTACATTCCGTGTATTAGTGATACCTTATGATGTTTCTTTTTCTGTGTGACTTATTTTACTTAGAATCATCGTACCTGAATCCACTTATTATGCTGCTACTGGCCTGATGACATAGATTTCATTGCTGAGTGATATTGCATTGTACGTAAGTACCACAACTTCTTTATCCATTTTTCGCTTTCTGCGATATTGAACTTGTACCGTAAATGAGGTTCTTGTAAACAGAGCCATCCCAAACTTTGGGGTGGCTGTGTCTTTTTGATTTTAATTTCCCTAATCTATAGGACCATAAGTGGAAGTGCCCTAGGCTCTGTTGCTTTGTTTTTTAGATGTTTCAGGAAACACCATACACTTCTCCAGAGTGGCTGTTGGCAATTTACATCCCGCCCATCAGCATAACAAGGCTCCCAGTTCTCCATGGCCTGTCCTGGTTTTCTGGATTTTACACTTTTTTCAGATGGCCCTTTTGACCGGAGGGCAGTGAGACTTCATTGTAGTGCAGATTTCCTTTACAAGCTTGCTTGGTTGGCCAAAAAGGGCGTATGCGTTTTTTCCTGAATATATTCAGGAAAAAACGCATACGCCCTTTTTGGCCAAGTGCATCATTGTGGACGTTCTGCCTCTTTTCCTATGCTTTACATCCAATTCCAGTCTACCTCCTGAAATCGGTTTCCTGCAATTCTGCCCCGCTTTCAAGTCCTCTTGGCAGCCTTACTTCAATATATTTTTGGACGATAGCTGTCATTTTTAACTCTGCAGGTTTGTGAATTACAGTGCCCCTGAGTTCCTTTCTTCAACTCGCTTTCTTGTGAGCTGGCCACAACACCGCAGGATTGCTTCAGGCCCTAGTGTGGTTCCGGCATGGCTCGCTGAGCCTTTGGTTAATTCCTCTTCCTGGTGGGAAATGAGAGTTAAATTTGCCCGTCCAGACACCTCCAGCTAGTCTCTCATTGGTTCTCCCTATTCCTGTTAATTTTCCACAGAAATTGCAAACTGGGCCAAACAGGAGGTTAAAGGCACTGACTCTCCAAGTGGGGAGAGTGTTAGTAAAGCGTCTGGAATGTTGCACCCGAGTACCAGGGGACGAAAACTGAGACACATTTGAACACGTTTCCCGATCACACGGTGGATCATACTCTGGGTTCCACATGCATGTTTTAGCTGAAGGAAGAATCCCTTAAACCTGGAGAGTTGAGACCCATGGAATGGGTACCATGCAATATGACTTCAAAGGGTCTGCATTTGCTCACCGAACCTCAACAATCCTATCACTGCTGCGTTTATGCCACTGTACACATGCTGGATTCTCTTTCGGAGACATATAAATCCATAGGTTTTAAGATTCTTACTAGTCAGGTATATTCTTAGGCGTTTAATATGGGGTGTTGAGTCCACTTCGTTGAGCAAGCAGTAGCTCTTGTCTATTACATATTTGGCTTATGGAAATGTATATGTGCTAATTTCAATCTCTGGTTTTATGCAGCACCCCAACTCACCTTTCCCCTTAAGCAAGCATAAGTTGGTTTTCTACATTTGAGACCCTATTCTGTTTTGTAATTCAGTTCCTGTGTAGCCAAGTTTACATTCCGTGTATTAGTGATACCTTATGATGTTTCTTTTTCTGTGTGACTTATTTCACTTAGAATCATCGTACCTGAATCCACTCATTATGCTGCTACTGGCCTGATGACATAGATTTCATTGCTGAGTGATATTGCATTGTACGTAAGTACCACAACTTCTTTATCCATTTTTCGCTTTCTGCGATATTGAACTTGTACCGTAAATGAGGTTCTTGTAAACAGAGCCGTCCCAAACTTTGGGGTGGCTGTGTCTTTTTGATTTTAATTTCCCTAATCTATAGGACCATAAGTGGAAGTGCCCTAGGCTCTGTTGCTTTGGTTTTTTAGATGTTTCAGGAAACACCATACACTTCTCCAGCGTGGCTGTTGGCAATTTACATCCCGCCCATCAGCATAACAAGGCTCCCAGTTCTCCATGGCCTGTCCTGCCTTTCTGGATTTTACACTTTTTTCAGATGGCCCTTTTGACCGGGGGGCAGTGAGACTTCATTGTAGTGCAGATTTCCTTTGCAAGCTTGCTTGGTTGGCCAAAAAGGGCGAATGCGTTTTTTCCTGAATATATTCAGGAAAAAACGCATACGCACTTTTTGGCCAAGTGCATCATTGTGGACGTTCTGCCTCTTTTCCTATGCTTTACATGCAATTCCAGTCTACCTCCTGAAATCGGTTTCCTGCAATTCTGCCCCGCTTTCAAGTCCTCTTGGCAGCCTTACTTCAATATATTTTTGGATGATAGCTGTCATTTATAACTCTGAAGCTATGTGAAAATCAGTGCCCCTGAGCTCCTTTTTTCAACTGGCTTTCTTGTGAGCTGGCCGCAACACCGCAGGATTGCTTCAGGCCCTAGCGTGTTTCCGGCATGGCTCGCTGAGCCTTTGGTTAATTCCTCTTTCTGGTGGGAAATGAGAGTTAAATTTGCCCGTCCAGACACCTCCAGCTAGTCTGTCATTGGTTCTCCCTATTCCTGTTCATTTTCCGCAGAAATTGCAAACTGGGCCAAACAGGAGTTTAAAGGCACTGGCTCTCCAAGTGGGGAGAGTGTTAGTAAAGCATCTGGAATGTTGCACCCGAGTACCAGGGGACGAAAACTGAGACACATTTGAACACGTTTCCCGATCACACGGTGGATCATACTCTGGGTTCCACATGCATGTTTTAGCTGAAGGAAGAATCCCTTAAACCTGGAGAGTTGAGAACTATGGAATGGGTACCATGCAATATGACTTCAAAGGGTCTGCATTTGCTCACCGAACCTCACCAATCCTATCACTGCTGCGTTTATGCCGCTGTACACACGCTTGATTCTCTTTCGTAGACATATCAATCCATAGGTTTTAAGATTCTTACTAGTCAGGTATATTCTTAGGCGTTTAATATGGGGTGTTGAGTCCACTTCGTTGAGCAAGCAGTAGCTCTTGTCTATTACATATTTGGCTTATGGAAAGGTATCTGTGCTAATTTCAATCTCTGGTTTTATGCAGCACCCCAACTCACCTTTCCCCTTAAGCAAGCATAAGTTGGTTTTCTACATTTGAGACCCTATTCTGTTTTGTAATTCAGTTCCTGTGTAGGCAAGTTTACATTCCGTGTATTAGTGATATCTTATGATGTTTCTTTTTCTGTGTGACTTATTTCACTTAGAATCATCGTACCTGAATCCACTCATTATGCTGCTACTGGCCTGATGACATAGATTTCATTGCTGAGTGGTATTGCATTGTACGTAAGTACCACAACTTCTTTATCCATTTTTCGCTTTCTGCAATATTGAACTTGTACCGTAAATGAGGTTCTTGTAAACAGAGCCGTCCCAAACTTTGGGGTGGCTGTGTCTTTTTGATTTTAATTTCCCTAATCTATAGGACCATAAGTGGAAGTGCCCTAGGCTCTGTTGCTTTGTTTTTTAGATGTTTCAGGAAACACCATACACTTCTCCAGAGTGGCTGTTGGCAATTTACATCCCGCCCATCAGCATAAGAAGGCTCCCAGTTCTCCATGGCCTGTCCTGCCTTTCTGGATTTTACACTTTTTTCAGATGGCCCTTTTGACCGGGGGGCAGTGAGACTTCATTGTAGTGCAGATTTCCTTTGCAAGCTTGCTTGGTTGGCCAAAAAGGGCGTATGCGTTTTTTCCTGAATATATTCAGGAAAAAACGCATACGCCCTTTTTGGCCAAGTGCATCATTGTGGACGTTCTGCCTCTTTTCCTATGCTTTACATGCAATTCCAGTCTACCTCCTGAAATCGGTTTCCTGCAATTCTGCCCCGCTTTCAAGTCCTCTTGGCAGCCTTACTTCAATATATTTTTGGACGATAGCTGTCATTTAGAACTCTGCAGGTTTGTGAATTACAGTGCCCCTGAGCTCCTGTCTTCAACTCGCTTTCTTGTGAGCTGGCAGCAACACCGCAGGAGTGCTTCAGGCCCTAGTGTGGTTCCGGCATGGCTCGCTGAGCCTTTGGTTAATTCCTCTTCTTGTTGGGAAATGAGAGTTAAATTTGCCCGTCCAGACACCTCCAGCTAGTCTCTCATTGGTTCTCCCTATTCCTGTTCATTTTCCGCAGAAATTGCCAACTGGGCCAAACAGGAGGTTAAAGGCACTGACTCTCCAAGTGGGGAGAGTGTTAGTAAAGCGTCTGGAATGTTGCACCCGAGTACCAGGGGACGAAATCTGAGACACATTTGAACACGTTTCCCGATCACACGGTGGATCATACTCTGGGTTCCACATGCATGTTTTAGCTGAAGGAAGAATCCCTTAAACCTGGAGAGTTGAGAACCATGGAATGGGTACCATGCAATATGACTTCAAAGGGTCTGCATTTGCTCACCGAACCTCACCAATCCTATCACTGCTGCATTTATCCCGCTGTACACACGCTTGATTCTCTTTCGGAGACATATAAATCCATGGGTTTTAAGATTCTTACTAGTCAGGTATATTCTTAGGCGTTTAATATGGGGTGTTGAGTCCACTTCGTTGAGCAAGCAGTAGCTCTTGTCTATTACATATTTGGCTTATGGAAAGGTATCTGTGCTAATTTCAATCTCTGGTTTTATGCAGCACCCCAACTCACCTTTCCCCTTAAGCAAGCATAAGTTGGTTTTCTACATTTGAGACCCTATTCTGTTTTGTAATTCAGTTCCTGTGTAGGCAAGTTTACATTCCGTGTATTAGTGATATCTTATGATGTTTCTATTTCTGTGTGACTTATTTCACATAGAATCATCGTACCTGAATCCACTCATTATGCTGCTACTGGCCTGATGACATAGATTTCATTGCTGAGTGGTATTGCATTGTACGTTAGTACCACAACTTCTTTATCCATTTTTCCCTTTCTGCAATATTGAACTTGTACCGTAAATGAGGTTCTTGTAAACAGAGCCGTCCCAAACTTTGGGGTGGCTGTGTCTTTTTGATTTTAATTTCCCTAATCTATAGGACCATAAGTGGAAGTGCCCTAGGCTCTGTTGCTTTGTTTTTTAGATGTTTTAGGAAACACCATACACTTCTCCAGAGTGGCTGTTGGCAATTTACATCCCGCCCATCAGCATAAGAAGGCTCCCAGTTCTCCATGGCCTGTCCTGCCTTTCTGGATTTTACACTTTTTTCAGATGGCCCTTTTGACCGGGGGGCAGTGAGACTTCATTGTAGTGCAGATTTCCTTTGCAAGCTTGCTTGGTTGGCCAAAAAGGGCGTATGCGTTTTTTCCTGAATATATTCAGGAAAAAACGCATACGCCCTTTTTGGCCAAGTGCATCATTGTGGACGTTCTGCCTCTTTTCCTATGCTTTTCATGCAATTCCAGTCTACCTCCTCAAATCGGTTTCCTGCAATTCTGCCCCACTTTCAAGTCCTCTTGGCAGCCTTACTTCAATATATTTTTGGATGATAGCTGTCATTTATAACTCTGCAGGTTTGTGAATTACAGTGCCCCTGAGCTTCTTTCTTCAACTCGCTTTCTTGTGAGCTGGCCGCAACACCGCAGGATTGCTTCAAGCCCTAGTGCAGTTTCGGCATGGCTCGCTTAGCCTTTGGTTAATTCCTCTTCCTGGTGGGAAATGAGAGTTAAATTTGCCCGTCCAGACACCTCCAGCTAGTCTGTCATTGGTTCTCCCTATTCCTGTTAATTTTCCACAGAAATTGCAAACTGCGCCAAACAGGAGGTTAAAGGCACTGACTCTCCAAGTGGGGAGAGTGTTAGTAAAGCGTCTGGAATGTTGCACCCGAGTACCAGGGGACGAAAACTGAGACACATATGAACACGTTTCCCGATCACACGGTGGATCATACTCTGGGTTCCACATGCATGTTTTAGCTGAAGGAAGAATCCCTTACCTGGAGAGTTGAGACGCATGGAATGGGTACCATGCAATATGACTTCAAAGGGTCTGCATTTGCTCACCGAACCTCACCAATCCTATCACTGCTGCGTTTATGCCGCTGTACACACGCTTGATTCTCTTTCGGAGACATATAAATCCATAGGCTTTAAGATTCTTACTAGTCAGGTATATTCTTAGGCGTTTAATATGGGGTGTTGAGTCCACTTCGTTGAGCAAGCAGTAGCTCTTGTCTATTACATATTTGACTTATGGAAATGTATCTGTGCTAATTTCAATCTCTGGTTTTATGCAGCACCCCAACTCACCTTTCCCCTTAAGCAAGCATAAGTTGGTTTTCTACATTTGAGACCCTATTGTGTTTTGTAATTCAGTTCCTGTGTAGCCAAGTTTACATTCCGTGTATTAGTGATACCTTATGATGTTTCTTTTTCTGTGTGACTTATTTCACTTAGAATCATCGTACCTGAATCCACTCATTATGCTGCTACTGGCCTGATGACATAGATTTCATTGCTGAGTGATATTGCTTTGTACGTAAGTACCACAACTTCTTTATCCATTTTTCGCTTTCTGCGATATTGAACTTGTACCGTAAACGAGGTTCTTGTAAACAGAGCCGTCCCAAACTTTGTGGTGGCTGTGTCTTTTTGATTTTAATTTCCCTAATCTATAGGACCAAAAATGAAGTGCCCTAGGCTCTGTTGCTTTGTTTTTCAGATGTTTCAGGAAACACCATACACTTCTCCAGAGTGGCTGTTGGCAATTTACATCCCGCCCATCAGCCTAAGTAGGCTCCCAGTTCTCCATGGCCTGTCCTGCCTTTCTGGATTTTACACTTTTTTCAGATGGTCCTTTTGACCGGGGGGCAGTGAGACTTCATTGTAGTGCAGATTTCCTTTGCAAGCTTGCTTTGTTGGCCAAAAAGGGCGTATGCGTTTTTTCCTGAATATATTCAGGAAAAAACGCATACGCCCTTTTTGGCCAAGTGCATCATTGTGGACGTTCTGCCTCTTTTCCTATGCTTTACATGCAATTCCAGTCTACCTCCTGAAAACGGTTTCCTGCAATTCTGCCCCGCTTTCAAGTCCTCTTGGCAGCCTTACTTCAATATATTTTTGGACGATAGCTGTCATTTAGAACTCTGAAGGTTTGTGAATTACAGTGCCCCTGAGCTACTTTCTTCAACTCGCTTTCTTGTGAGCTGTCCGCAACACCGCAGGATTGCTTCAGGCCCTAGTGTGGTTCCGGCACGGCTCACTGAGCCTTTGGTTAATTCCTCTTCCTGGTGGGAAATGAGAGTTAAATTTGCCCGTCCAGACACCTCCAGCTAGTCTCTCATTGGTTCTCCCTATTCCTGTTCATTTTCTGCAGAAATTGCAAACTGGGCCAAATAGGAGGTTAAAGGCACTGACTCTCCAAGTGGGGAGAGTGTTAGTAAAGCGTCTGGAATGTTGCACCCGAGTACCAGGGGATGAAAACTGAGACACATTTGAACACGTTTCCCAATCACACGGTGGATCATACTCTGGGTTCCACATGCATGTTTTAACTGAAGGAAGAATCCCTTAAACCTGGAGAGTTGAGAACCATGGAATGGGTACCATGCAATATGACTTCAAAGGGTCTGCATTTGCTCACCGAACCTCACCAATTCTATCACTGCTGCGTTTATGCTGCTGTACACACGCTTGATTCTCTTTCGGAGACATATAAATCCATAGGTTTTAAGATTCTTACTAGTCAGGTATATTCTTAGGCTTTTAATATGGGGTGTTGAGTCCACTTCGTTGAGCAAGCAGTAGCTCTTGTCTATTACATATTTGGCTTATGGAAAGGTATCTGTGCTAATTTCAATCTCTGGTTTTATGCAACACCCAACTCACCTTTCCCCTTAAGCAAGCATAAGTTGGTTTTCCACATTTGAGACCCTATTCTGTTTTGTAATTCAGTTCCTGTGTAGCCAAGTTTACACTCCGTGTATTAGTGATACCTTATGATGTTTCTTTTTCTCTGTGACTTATATCACTTAGAATCATCGTACGTGAATCCACTCATTATGCTGCTACTGGCCTGATGACATAGATTTCATTGCTGAGTGATATTGCATTGTATGTAAGTACCACAACTACTTTATCCATTTTTCGCTTTCTGCGATATTGAACTTGTACCGTAAACGAGGTTCTTGTAAACAGAGCCGTCCCAAACTTTGGGGTGGCTGTGTCTTTTTGATTTTAATTTCCCTAATCTCTAGGACCATAAGTGGAAGTGCCCTAGGCTCTGTTGCTTTGTTTTTTAGATGTTTCAGGAAACACCATACACTTCTCCAGAGTGGCTGTTGGCAATTTATATCCCGCCCATCAGCATAAGAAGGCTCCCAGTTCTCCATGGCCTGTCCTGCCTTTCTGGATTTTACACTTTTTACAGATGGCCCTTTTAACCGGGGGGCAGTGAGACTTCATTGTAGTGCAGATTTCCTTTGCAAGCTTGCTTGGTTGGCCAAAAAGCGCGTACGCGTTTTTTCCTAAATATATTCAGGATAAAACGCATACGCCCTTTTGGCCAAGTGCATCATTGTGGACGTTCTGCCTCTTTTCCTATGCTTTACATGCAATTCCAGTCTACCTCCTGAAATCGGTTTCCTGCAATTCTGCCCCGCTTTCAAGTCCTCTTGGCAGCCTTACTTCAATATATTTGTGGACGATAGCTGTCATTTATAACTCTGCAGGTTTGTGAATTACAGTGCCCCTGAGCTCCTTTCTTCAACTCGCTTTCTTGTGAGCTGGCCACAACACCGCAGGATTGCTTCAGGCCTATTGTGGTTCCGGCATGGCTCGCTGAGCCTTTGGTTAATTCCTCTTCCTGGTGGGAAATGAGAGTTAAATTTGCCCGTCCAGACACCTCCAGCTAGTCTCTCATTGGTTCTCCCTATTCCTGTTCATTTTCTGCAGAAATTGCAAACTGGGCCAAATAGGAGGTTAAAGGCACTGACTCTCCAAGTGGGGAGAGTGTTAGTAAAGCGTCTGGAATGTTGCACCCGAGTACCAGGGAATGAAAACTGAGACACATTTGAACACGTTTCCCGATCACACGGTGGATCATACTCTGGGTTCCACATGCATGTTTTAACTGAAGGAAGAATCCCTTAAACCTGGAGAGTTGAGAACCATGGAATGGGTACCATGCAATATGACTTCAAAGGGTCTGCATTTGCTCACTGAACCTCACCAATTCTATCACTGCTGCGTTTATGCTGCTGTACACACGCTTGATTCTCTTTCGGAGACATATAAATCCATAGGTTTTAAGATTCTTACTAGTCAGGTATATTCTTAGGCTTTTAATATGGGGTGTTGAGTCCACTTCGTTGAGCAAGCAGTAGCTCTTGTCTATTACATATTTGGCTTATGGAAAGGTATCTGTGCTAATTTCAATCTCTGGTTTTATGCAACACCCAACTCACCTTTCCCCTTAAGCAAGCATAAGTTGGTTTTCCACATTTGAGACCCTATTCTGTTTTGTAATTCAGTTCCTGTGTAGCCAAGTTTACACTCCGTGTATTAGTGATACCTTATGATGTTTCTTTTTCTCTGTGACTTATTTCACTTAGAATCATCGTACGTGAATCCACTCATTATGCTGCTACTGGCCTGATGACATAGATTTCATTGCTGAGTGATATTGCATTGTATGTAAGTACCACAACTACTTTATCCATTTTTCGCTTTCTGCGATATTGAACTTGTACCGTAAACGAGGTTCTTGTAAACAGAGCCGTCCCAAACTTTGGGGTGGCTGTGTCTTTTTGATTTTAATTTCCCTAATCTCTAGGACCATAAGTGGAAGTGCCCTAGGCTCTGTTGCTTTGTTTTTTAGATGTTTCAGGAAACACCATACACTTCTCCAGAGTGGCTGTTGGCAATTTACATCCCGCCCATCAGCATAAGAAGGCTCCCAGTTCTCCATGGCCTTTCCTGCCTTTCTGGATTTTACACTTTTTACAGATGGCCCTTTTAACCGGGGGGCAGTGAGACTTCATTGTAGTGCAGATTTCCTTTGCAAGCTTGCTTGGTTGGCCAAAAAGCGCGTACGCGTTTTTTCCTAAATATATTCAGGATAAAACGCATACGCCCTTTTGGCCAAGTGCATCATTGTGGACGTTCTGCCTCTTTTCCTATGCTTTACATGCAATTCCAGTCTACCTCCTGAAATCGGTTTCCTGCAATTCTGCCCCGCTTTCAAGTCCTCTTGGCAGCCTTACTTCAATATATTTGTGGACGATAGCTGTCATTTATAACTCTGCAGGTTTGTGAATTACAGTGCCCCTGAGCTCCTTTCTTCAACTCGCTTTCTTGTGAGCTGGCCACAACACCGCAGGATTGCTTCAGGCCTATTGTGGTTCCGGCATGGCTCGCTGAGCCTTTGGTTAATTCCTCTTCCTGGTGGGAAATGAGAGTTAAATTTGCCCGTCCAGACACCTCCAGCTAGTCTCTCATTGGTTCTCCCTATTCCTGTTCATTTTCCGCAGAAATTGCAAACTGGGCCAAATAGGAGGTTAAAGGCACTGACTCTCCAAGTGGGGAGAGTGTTACTAAAGCGTCTGGAATGTTGCACCCGAGTACCAGGGGACGAAAACTGAGACACATTTGAACACGTTTCCCGATCACACGGTGGATCATACTCTGGGTTCCACATGCATGTTTTAGCTGAAGGAAGAATCCCTTAAACCTGGAGAGTTGAGACCCATGGAATGGGTACCATGCAATATGACTTCAAAGGGTCTGCATTTGCTCACCGAACCTCACCAATCCTATCACTGCTGCGTTTATGCCGCTGTACACACGCTGGATTCTCTTTCGGAGACATATAAATCCATAGGTTTTAAGATTCTTACTAGTCAGGTATATTCTTAGGCGTTTAATATGGGGTGTTGAGTCCACTTCGTTGAGCAAGCAGTAGCTCTTGTCTATTACATATTTGGCTTATGGAAAGGTATCTGTGTTAATTTCAATCTCTGGTTTTATGCAGCACCCAACTCACCTTTCCCCTTAAGCAAGCATAAGTTGGTTTTCTACATTTGAGACCCTATTCTGTTTTGTAATTCAGTTCCTGTGTAGCCAAGGTTACATTCCGTGTATTAGTGATACCTTATGATGTTTCTTTTTCTGTGTGACTTATTTCACTTAGAATCATCGTACCTGAATCCACTCATTATGCTGCTACTGGCCTGATGACATAGATTTCATTGCTGAGTGGTATTGCATTGTACGTAAGTACCACAACTTCTTTATCCATTTTTCGCTTTCTGCAATATTGAACTTGTACCGTAAATGAGGTTCTTGTAAACAGAGCCGTCCCAAACTTTGGGGTGGCTGTGTCTCTTAGATTTTAATTTCCCTTATCTATAGGACCATAAGTGGAAGTGCCCTAGGCTCTGTTGCTTTGTTTCTTAGATGTTTCAGGAAACACCATACACTTCTCCAGAGTGGCTGTTGGCAATTTACATCCTGCCCATCAGCATAACAAGGCTCCCAGTTCTCCATGGCCTGTCCTGCCTTTCTGGATTTTACACTTTTTTCAGATGGCCCTTTTGACCGGGGGGCAGTGAGACTTCATTGTAGTGCAGATTTCCTTTGCAAGCTTGCTTGGTTGGCCAAAAAGGGCGTATGCGTTTTTTCCTGAATATATTCAGGAAAAAACGCATACGCCCTTTTTGGCCAAGTGCATCATTGTGGAAGGTCTGCCTCTTTTCCTATGCTTTTCATGCAGTTCCAGTCTACCTCCTGAAATCAGTTTCCTGCAATTCTGCCCCGCTTTCAAGTCCTCTTGGCAGCCTTACTTCAATATATTTTTGGATGATAGCTGTCATTTATAACTCTGCAGGTTTGTGAATTACAGTGCCCCTGAGCTTCTTTCTTCAACTCGCTTTCTTGTGAGCTGGCCGCAACACCGCAGGATTGCTTCAAGCCCTAGTGTAGTTTCGGCATGGCTCGCTGAGCCTTTGGTTAATTCCTCTTCCTGGTGGGAAATGAGAGTTAAATTTGCCCGTCCAGACACCTCCAGCTAGTCTGTCATTGGTTCTCCCTATTCCTGTTAATTTTCCACAGAAATTGCAAACTGGGCCAAACAGGAGGTTAAAGGCACTGACTCTCCAAGTGGGGAGAGTCTTAGTAAAGCGTCTGGAATGTTGCACCCGAGTACCAGGGGACGAAAACTGAGACACATATGAACACGTTTCCCGATCACACGGTAGATCATACTCTGGGTTCCACATGCATGTTTTAGCTGAAG
The DNA here is from genome assembly GCF_039906515.1 of Pseudorca crassidens. Taxonomy (NCBI): domain Eukaryota; kingdom Metazoa; phylum Chordata; class Mammalia; order Artiodactyla; family Delphinidae; genus Pseudorca; species Pseudorca crassidens. The sequence goes on from NW_027135940.1 coordinate 2,692,675, forward strand.
GAAGAATCCCTTACCTGGAGAGTTGAGACGCATGGAATGGGTACCATGCAATATGACTTCAAAGGGTCTGCATTTGCTCACCGAACCTCACCAATCCTATCACTGCTGCGTTTATGCCGCTGTACACACGCTTGATTCTCTTTCGGAGACATATAAATCCATACGCTTTAAGATTCTTACTAGTCAGGTATATTCTTAGGCGTTTAATATGGGGTGTTGAGTCCACTTCGTTGAGCAAGCAGTAGCTCTTGTCTATTACATATTTGGCTTATGGAAAGGTATCTGTGCTAATTTCAATCTCTGGTTTTATGCAGCACCCCAACTCACCTTTCCCCTTAAGCAAGCATAAGTTGGTTTTCTACATTTGAGACCCTATTCTGTTTTGTAATTCAGTTCCTGTGTAGGCAAGTTTACATTCCGTGTATTAGTGATATCTTATGATGTTTCTTTTTCTGTGTGACTTATTTCACTTAGAATCATCGTACCTGAATCCACTCATTATGCTGCTACTGGCCTGATGACATAGATTTCATTGCTGAGTGGTATTGCATTGTACGTAAGTACCACAACTTCTTTATCCATTTTTCGCTTTCTGCAATATTGAACTTGTACCGTAAATGAGGTTCTTGTAAACAGAGCCGTCCCAAATTTTGGGGTGGCTGTGTCTTTTTGATTTTAATTTCCCTAATCTATAGGACCATAAGTGGAAGGGCCCTAGGCTCTGTTGCTTTGTTTTTTAGATGTTTCAGGAAACACCATACACTTCTGCAGAGTGGCTGTTGGCAATTTACATCCCACCCATCAGCATAAGAAGGCTCCCAGTTCTCCATGGCCTGTCCTGCCTTTCTGGATTTTACAATTTTTTCAGATGGCCCTTTTGACCGGGGGGCAGTGAGACTTCATTGTAGTGCAGATTTCCTTTGCAAGCTTGCTTCGTTGGCCAAAAAGGGCGTATGCGTTTTTTCCTGAATATATTCAGGAATATATTTAGGAAAAAACGCATACGCCCTTTTTGGCCAAGTGCATCATTGTGGACGTTCTGCCTCTTTTCCTATGCTTTACATGCAATTCCAGTCTACCTCCTGAAATCGGTTTCCTGCAATTCTGCCCCGCTTTCAAGTCCTCTTGGCAGCCTTACTTCAATATATTTTTGGACGATAGCTGTCATGTATAACTCTGCAGGTTTGTGAATTACAGGGTCCCTGAGCTCCTTTCTTCAACTCGCTTTCTTGTGAGCTGGCCGCAACACCGCAGGATTGCTTCAGGCCCTAGTGTGGTTCCGGCATGGCTCGCTGAGCCTTTGGTTAATTCCTCTTCCTGGTGGGAAATGAGAGTTAAATTTGCCCGTCCAGACACCTCCAGCTAGTCTCTCATTGGTTCTCCCTATTCCTGTTCATTTTCCGCAGAAATTTCACACTGGGCCAAACAAGAGGATAAAGGCGCTGACTCTCCAAGTGGGGAGAGTGTTAGTAAAGCGTCTGGAATGTTGCACCCGAGTACCAGGGGACGAAAACTGAGACACATTTGAAAACGTTTCCCGATCACATGGTGGATCATACTCTGGGTTCCACATGCATGTTTTAGCTGAAGGAAGAATCCCATAAACCTGGAGAGTTGAGACGCATGGAATGGGTACCATGCAATATGACTTCAAAGGGTCTGCATTTGCTCACCGAACCTCACCAATCCTATCACTGCTGCGTTTATGCCGCTGTACACACGCTGGGTTCTCTTTCAGAGACATATAAATCCATAGGTTTTAAGATTCTTACTAGTCAGGTATATTCTTAGGCGTTTAATATGGGGTGTTGAGTCCACTTCGTTGAGCAAGCAGTAGCTCTTGTCTATTACATATTTGACTTATGGAAAGGTATCTATGCTAATTTCAATCTCTGGTTTTATGCAGCACCCCAACTCACCTTTCCCCTTAAGCAAGCATAAGTTGGTTTTCTACATTTGAGACCCTATTCTGTTTTGTAATTCAGTTTCTGTGTAGCCAAGGTTACATTCCGTGTATTAGTGATACCTTATGATGTTTCTTTTTCTGTGTGACTTATTTTACTTAGAATCATTGTACTTGAATCCACTTATTATGCTGCTACTGGCCTGATGACATAGATTTCATTGCTGAGTGATATTGCATTGTACGTAAGTACCACAACTTCTTTATCCATTTTTCGCTTTCTGCGATATTGAACTTGTACCGTAAATGAGGTTCTTGTAAACAGAGCCGTCTCAAACTTTGGGGTGGCTGTGTCTTTTTGATTTTAATTTCCCTAATCTATAGGACCATAAGTGGATGTGCCCTAGGCTCTGTTGCTTTGTTTTTTAGATGTTTCAGGAAACACCATACACTTCTCCAGAGTGGCTGTTGGCAATTTACATCCCGCCCATCAGCATAAGAAGGCTCCCAGTTCTCCATGGCCTGTCCTGCCTTTCTGGATTTTACACTTTTTTCAGATGGCCCTTTTGACCGGGGGGCAGTGAGACTTCATTGTAGTGCAGATTTCCTTTGCAAGCTTGCTTGGTTGGCCAAAAAGGGCGTATGCGTTTTTTCCTGAATATATTCAGGAAAAAACGCATACGCCCTTTTTGGCCAAGTGCATCATTGTGGACGTTCTGCCTCTTTTCCTATGCTTTACATGCAATTCCAGTCTACCTCCTGAAATCGGTTTCCTGCAATTCTGCCCCGCTTTCAAGTCCTCTTGGCAGCCTTGCTTCAATATATTTTTGGACGATAGCTGTAATTTATAACTCTGCAGGTTTGTGAATTACAGTGCCCCTGAGCTCCTTTTTTCAACTGGCTTTCTTGTGAGCTGGCCGCAACACCGCAGGATTGCTTCAGGCCCTAGTGTGGTTCCGGCATGGCTCGCTGAGCCTTTGGTTAATTCCTCTTCCTGGTGGGAAATGAGAGTTAAATTTGCCCGTCCAGACACCTCCAGCTAGTCTCTCATTGGTTCTCCCTATTCCTGTTCATTTTCCGCAGAAATTGCACACTGGGCCAAACAGGAGGTTAAAGGCGCTGACTCTCCAAGTGGGGAGAGTGTTAGTAAAGCGTCTGGAATGTTGCACCCGAGTACCAGGGGACGAAAACTGAGACACATTTGAACACGTTTCCCGATCACATGGTGGATCATACTCTGGGTTCCACATGCATGTTTTAGCTGAAGGAAGAATCCCTTAAACCTGGAGAGTTGAGAACCATGGAATGGGTACCATGCAATATGACTTCAAAGGGTCTGCATTTGCTCACCGAACCTCACCAATCCTATCACTGCTGCGTTTATGCCGCTGTACACACGCTGGATTCTCTTTCGGAGACATATAAATCCATAGGTTTTAAGATTCTTACTAGTCAGGTATATTCTTAGGCGTTTAATATGGGGTGTTGAGTCCACTTCGTTGAGCAAGCAGTAGCTCTTGTCTATTACATATTTGGCTTATGGAAAGGTATCTGTGCTAATTTCAATCTCTGGTTTTATGCAGCACCCCAACTCACCTTTCCCCTTAAGCAAGCATAAGTTGGTTTTCTACATTTGAGACCCTATTCTGTTTTGTAATTCAGTTCCTGTGTAGGCAAGTTTACATTCCGTGTATTAGTGATATCTTATGATGTTTCTTTTTCTGTGTGACATATTTCACTTAGAATCATCGTACCTGAATCCACTCATTATGCTGCTACTGGCCTGATGACATAAATTTCATTGCTGAGTGGTATTGCATTGTACGTAAGTACCACAACTTCTTTATCCATTTTTCGCTTTCTGCAATATTGAACTTGTACCGTAAATGAGGTTCTTGTAAACAGAGCCGTCCCAAACTCTGGGGTGGCTGTGTCTTTTTGATTTTAATTTCCCTAATCTATAGGACCATAAGTGGAAGTGCCCTAGGCTCTGTTGCTTTGTTTTTTAGATGTTTCAGGAAACACCATACACTTCTCCAGAGTGGCTGTTGGCAATTTACATCCCGCCCATCAGCATAAGAAGGCTCCCAGTTCTCCATGGCCTGTCCTGCCTTTCTGGATTTTACACTTTTTTCAGATGGCCCTTTTGACCGGGGGGCAGTGAGACTTCATTGTAGTGCAGATTTCCTTTGCAAGCTTGCTTGGTTGGCCAAAAAGGGCGTATGCGTTTTTTCCTGAATATATTCAGGAAAAAACGCATACGTCCTTTTTGGCCAAGTGCATCATTGTGGACGTTCTGCCTCTTTTCCTATGCTTTTCATGCAATTCCAGTCTACCTCCTGAAATCGGTTTCCTGCAATTCTGCCCCGCTTTCAAGTCCTCTTGGCAGCCTTACTTCTATATATTTTTGGATGATAGCTGTCATTTATAACTCTGCAGGTTTGTGAATTACAGTGCCCCTGAGCTTCTTTCTTCAACTCGCTTTCTTGTGAGCTGGCCGCAACACCGCAGGATTTCTTCAGGCCCTAGTGTGGTTTCGGCATGGCTCGCTGAGCCTTTGGTTAATTCCTCTTCCTGGTGGGAAATGAGAGTTTAATTTGCCCGTCCAGACACCTCCAGCTAGTCTGTCATTGGTTCTCCCTATTCTTGTTAATTTTCCACAGAAATTGCAAACTTGGCCAAACAGGAGGTTAAAGGCACTGACTCTCCAAGTGGGGAGAGTGTTAGTAAAGCGTCTGGAGTGTTGCACCCGAGTACCAGGGGACGAAAACTGAGACACATATGAACACGTTTCCCGATCACACGGTGGATCATACTCTGGGTTCCACATGCATGTTTTAGCTGAAGGAAGAATCCCTTACCTGGAGAGTTGAGACGCATGGAATGGGTACCATGCAATATGACTTCAAAGGGTCTGCATTTGCTCACCGAACCTCACCAATCCTATCACTGCTGCGTTTATGCCGCTGTACACACGCTTGATTCTCTTTCGGAGACATATAAATCCATAGGCTTTAAGATTCTTACTAGTCAGGTATATTCTTAGGCGTTTAATATGGGGTGTTGAGTCCACTTCATTGAGCAAGCAGTAGCTCTTGTCTATTACATATTTGACTTATGGAAATGTATCTGTGCTAATTTCAATCTCTGGTTTTATGCAGCACCCCAACTCACCTTTCCCCTTAAGCAAGCATAAGTTGGTTTTCTACATTTGAGAACCTATTCTGTTTTGTAATACAGTTCCTATGTAGCCAAGTTTACATTCCGTGTATTAGTGATACCTCATGATGTTTCTTTTTCTGTGTGACTTATTTTACTTAGAATCATCGTACCTGAATTCACTCATTATGCTGCTACTGGCCTGATGACATAGATTTCATTGCTGAGTGGTATTGCATTGTACGTAAGTACCACAACTTCTTTATCCATTTTTCGCTTTCTGCAATATTGAACTTGTACCGTAAATGAGGTTCTTGTAAACAGAGCCGTCCCAAACTTTGGGGTGGCTGTGTCTTTTTGATTTTAATTTCCCTAATCTATAGGACCATAAGTGGAAGTGCCCTAGGCTCTGTTGCTTTGTTTTTTAGATGTTTCAGGAAACACCATACACTTCTCCAGAGTGGCTGTTGGCAATTTACATCCCGCCCATCAGCATAAGAAGGCTCCCAGTTCTCCATGGCCTGTCCTGCCTTTCTGGATTTTACACTTTTTTCAGATGGCCCTTTTGACCGGGGGGCAGTGAGACTTCATTGTAGTGCAGATTTCCTTTGCAAGCTTGCTTGGTTGGCCAAAAAGGGCGTATGCGTTTTTTCCTGAATATATTCAGGAAAAAACGCATACGCCCTTTTTGGCCAAGTGCATCATTGTGGACATTCTGCCTCTTTTCCTATGCTTTTCATGCAATTCCAGTCTACCTCCTGAAATCGGTTTCCTGCAATTCTGCCCCGCTTTCAAGTCCTCTTGGCAGCCTTACTTCAATATATTTTTGGATGATAGCTGTCATTTATAACTCTGCAGGCTTGTGAATTACAGTGCCCCTGAGCTTCTTTCTTCAACTCGCTTTCTTGTGAGCTGGCCGCAACACCGCAGGATTGCTTCAGGCCCTAGTGTGGTTTCGGCATGGCTCGCTGAGCCTTTGGTTAATTCCTCTTCCTGGTGGGAAATGAGAGTTAAATTTGCCCGTCCAGACACCTCCAGCTAGTCTCTCATTGGTTCTCCCTATTCCTGTTAATTTTCCACAGAAATTGCAAACTGGGCCAAACAGGAGGTTAAAGGCACTGACTCTCCAAGTGGGGAGAGTGTTAGTAAAGCGTCTGGAATGTTGCACCCGAGTACCAGGGGACGAAAACTGAGACACATTTGAACACGTTTCCCGATCACACGGTGGATCATACTCTGGGTTCCACATGCATGTTTTAGCTGAAGGAAGAATCCCTTACCTGGAGAGTTGAGACACATGGAATGGGTACCATGCAATATGACTTCAAAGGGTCTGCATTTGCTCACCGAACCTCACCAATCCTATCACTGCTGCGTTTATGCCGCTGTACACACGCTTGATTCTCTTTCGGAGACATATAAATCCATAGGCTTTAAGATTCTTACTAGTCAGGTATATTCTTAGGCGTTTAATATGGGGTGTTGAGTCCACTTCGTTGAGCAAGCAGTAGCTCTTGTCTCTTACATATCTGACTTATGGAAATGTATCTGTGCTAATTTCAATCTCTGGTTTTATGCAGCACCCCAACTCACCTTTCCCCTTAAGCAAGCATAAGTTGGTTTTCTACATTTGAGACCCTATTCTGTTTTGTAATTCAGTTCCTGTGTAGCCAAGTTTACATTCTGTGTATTAGTGATACCTCATGATGTTTCTTTTTCTGTGTGACTTATTTTACTTAGAATCATCGTACCTGAATTCACTCATTATGCTGCTACTGGCCTGATGACATAGATTTCATTGCTGAGTGATATTGCATTGTACGTAAGTACCACAACTTCTTTATCCATTTTTCGCTTTCTGCGATATTGAACTTGTACCGTAAATGAGGTTCTTGTAAACAGAGCCGTCCCAAACTTTGGGGTGGCTGTGTCTTTTTGATTTTAATTTCCCTAATCTATAGGACCATAAGTGGAAGTGCCCTAGGCTCTGTTGCTTTGTTTCTTAGATGTTTCAGGAAACACCATACACTTCTCCAGAGTGGCTGTTGGCAATTTACATCCCTCCCATCAGCATAAAAAGGCTCCCAGTTCTCCATGGCCTGTCCTGACTTACTGGATTTTACACTTTTTTCAGATGGCCCTTTTGACCGGGGGGCAGTGAGACTTCATTGTAGTGCAGATTTCCTTTGCAAGCTTGCTTGGTTGGCCAAAAAGGGCGTATGCGTTTTTTCCTGAATATATTCAGGAATATATTCAGGAAAAAATGCATACGCCCTTTTTGGCCAAGTGCATCATTGTGGAAGGTCTGCCTCTTTTCCTATGCTTTACATGCAATTCCAGTCTACCTCCTGAAATCGGTTTACTGCAATTCTGCCCTGCTTTCAAGTCCTCTTGGCAGCCTTACTTCAATATATTTTTGGACGATAGCTGTCATTTATAACTCTGAAGGTTTGTGAATTACAGTGCCCCTGAGCTCCTTTTTTCAACTGGCTTTCTTGTGAGCTGGCCGCAACACCGCAGGATTGCTTCAGGCCCTAGTGTGGTTCCGGCATGGCTCGCTGAGCCTTTGGTTAATTCCTCTTCCTGGTGGGAAATGAGAGTTAAATTTGCCCGTCCAGACACCTCCAGCTAGTCTCTCATTGGTTCTCCCTATTCCTGTTCATTTTCCACAGAAATTGCAAACTGGGCCAAACAGGAGGTTAAAGGCACTGACTCTCCAAGTGGGGAGAGTGTTAGTAAAGCATCTGGAATGTTGCACCCGAGTACCAGGGGACGAAAACAGAGACACATTTGAACACGTTTCCCGATCACATGGTGGATCATACTCTGGGTTCCACATGCATGTTTTAGCTGAAGGAAGAATCCCTTAAACCTGGAGAGTTGAGACCCATGGAATGGGTACCATGCAATATGACTTCAAAGGGTCTGCATTTGCTCACCGAACCTCACCAATCCTATCACTGCTGCGTTTATGCCGCTGTACACACGCTGGATTCTCTTTCGGAGACATATAAATCCATAGGTTTTAAGATTCTTACTAGTCAGGTATATTCTTAGGCGTTTAATATGGGGTGTTGAGTCCACTTCGTTGAGCAAGCAGTAGCTCTTGTCTATTACATATTTGGCTTATGGAAAGGTATCTGTGCTAATTTCAATCTCTGGTTTTATGCAGCACCCCAAGTCACCTTTCCCCTTAAGCAAGCATAAGTTGGTTTTCTACATTTGAGACCCTATTCTGTTTTGTAATTCAGTTCCTGTGTAGCCAAGTTTACATTCCGTGTATTAGTGATATCTTATGATGCTTCTTTTTATGTGTGACTTATTTCACTTAGAATCATCGTACCTGAATCCACTCATTATGCTGCTACTGGCCTGATGACATAGATTTCATTGCTGAGTGATATTGCATTGTACGTAAGTACCACAACTTCTTTATCCATTTTTCGCTTTCTGCGATATTGAACTTGTACCGTAAACGAGGTTCTTGTAAACACAGCCATCCCAAATTTTGGGGTGGCTGTGTCTTTTTGATTTTAATTTCCCTAATCTATAGGACCATAAGTGGAAGTGCCCTAGGCTCTGTTGCTTTGTTTTTTAGATGTTTCAGGAAACACCATACACTTCTCCAGAGTGGCTGTTGGCAATTTACATCCCGCCCATCAGCATAAGAAGGCTCCCAGTTCTCCATGGCCTGTCCTGCCTTTCTGGATTTTACACTTTTTTCAGATGGCCCTTTTGACCGGGGGGCAGTGAGACTTCATTGTAGTGCAGATTTCCTTTGCAAGCTTGCTTGGTTGGCCAAAAAGGGTGTATGCGTTTTTTCCTGAATATATTCAGGAAAAAACGCATACGCCCTTTTTGGCCAAGTGCATCATTGTGGACGTTCTGCCTCTTTTCCTATGCTTTACATGCAATTCCAGTCTACCTCCTGAAATCGGTTTCCTGCAATTCCGCCCCGCTTTCAAGTCCTCTTGGCAGCCTTACTTCAATATATTTTTGGACGATAGCTGTCATTTATAACTCTGAAGGTTTGTGAATTACAGTGCCCCTGAGCTCCTTTCTTCAACTCGCTTTCTTGTGAGCTGGCCACAAACCGCAGGATTGCTTGAGGCCCTAGTGTGGTTCCGGCATGGCTCGCTGAGCCTTTGGTTAATTCCTCTTCCTGGTGGGAAATGAGAGTTAAATTTGCCCGTCCAGACACCTCCAGCTAGTCTCTCATTTGTTCTCCCTATTCCTGTTCATTTTCCGCAGAAATTGCCAACTGGGCCAAACAGGAGGTTAAAGGCACTGACTCTCCAAGTGGGGAGAGTGTTAGTAAAGCGTCTGGAATGTTGCACCCGAGTACCAGGGGACGAAAACTGAGACACATTTGAACACGTTTCCCGATCACACGGTGGATCATACTCTGGGTTCCACATGCATGTTTTAGCTGAAGGAAGAATCCCTTAAACCTGGAGAGTTGAGAACCATGGAATGGGTACCATGCAATATGACTTCAAAGGGTCTGCATTTGCTCACCGAACCTCACCAATCCTATCACTGCTGCGTTTATGCCGCTGTACACATGCTTGATTCTCTTTCGGAGACATATAAATCCATAGGTTTTAAGATTCTTACTAGTCAGGTATATTCTTAGGCGTTTAATATGGGGTGTTGAGTCCACTTCGTTGAGCAAGCAGTAGCTCTAGTCTATTACATATTTTGCTTATGGAAAGGTATCTGTGCTAATTTCAATCTCTGGTTTTATGCAGCACCCCAACTCACCTTTCCCCTTAAGCAAGCATAAGTTGGTTTTCTACATTTGAGACCCTATTCTGTTTTGTAAGTCAGTTCCTGTGTAGCCAAGTTTACATTCCGTGTATTAGTGATACCTTATGATGTTTCTTTTTCTGTGTGACTTATTTCACTTAGAATCATCGTACCTGAATCCACTCATTATGCTGCTACTGGCCTGATGACATAGATTTCATTGCTGAGTGATATTGCATTGTACGTAAGTACCACAACTTCTTTATCCATTTTTCGCTTTCTGCGATATTGAACTTGTACCGTAAACGAGGTTCTTGTAAACAGAGCCTTCCCAAACTTTGGGGTGGCTGTGTCTTTTTGATTTTAATTTCCCTAATCTATAGGACCAAAAATAGAAGTGCCCTAGGCTCTGTTGCTTTGTTTTTCAGATGTTTCAGGAAACACCATACACTTCTCCAGAGTGGCTGTTGGAAATTTACATCCCGCACATCAGTCTAACTAGGCTCCCAGTTCTCCATGGCCTGTCCTGCCTTTCTGGATTTTACACTTTTTTCAGATGGCCCTTTTGACCGGGGGGCAGTGAGACTTCATTGTAGTGCAGATTTCCTTTGCAAGCTTGCTTGTTGGCCAACAAGGGCATATGCGTTTTTTCCTGAATATATTCAGGAAAAAAAGCATACGTCCTTTTTGGCCAAGTGCATCATTGTGGACGTTCTGCCTCTTTTCCTATGCTTTACATGCAATTCCAGTCTACCTCCTGAAATCGGTTTCCTGCAATTCTTCCCCGCTTTCAAGTCCTCTTGGCAGCCTTACTTCAATATATTTTTGGACGATAGCTGTCATTTATAACTCTGAAGGTTTGTGAATTACAGTGCCCCTGAGCTCCTTTCTTCAACTCGCTTTCTTGTGAGCTGGCCACAACACCGCAGGATTGCTTCAGGCCCTAGTGTGGTTCCACCATGGCTCGCTGAGCCTTTGGTTAATTCCTCTTCCTGGTGGGAAATGAGAGTTAAATTTGCCCGTCCAGACACCTCCAGCTAGTCTCTCATTGGTTCTCCCTATTCCTGTTCATTTTCCACAAAAATTGCAAACTGGGCCAAATAGGAGGTTAAAGGCACTGACTCTCCAAGTGGGGAGAGTGTTAGTAAAGCGTCTGGAATGTTGCATCCGAGTACCAGGGGACAAAAACTGAGACACATTTGAACACGTTTCCCGATCACACGGTGGATCATACTCTGGGTTCCACATGCATGTTTTAGCTGAAGGAAGAATCCCTTAAACCTGGAGAGTTGAGACCCATGGAATGGGTACCATGCAATATGACTTCAAAGGGTCTGCATTTGCTCACCGAACCTCACCAATCCTATCACTGCTGCGTTTATGCCGCTGTACACACGCTGGATTCTCCTTCGGAGACATATAAATCCATAGGTTTTAAGATTCTTACTACTCAGGTATATTCTTAGGCGTTTAATATGGGGTGTTGAGTCCACTTCGTTGAGGAAGCAGTAGCTCTTCTCTATTACATATTTGGCTTATGGAAAGGTATCTGTGCTAATTTCAATCTCTGGTTTTATGCAGCACCCCAACTCACCTTTCCCCTTAAGGAAGCATAAGTTGGTTTTCTACATTTGAGACCCTATTCTGTTTTGTAATTCAGTTCCTGTGTAGCCAAGTTTACATTCCGTGTATTAGTGATACCTTATGATGTTTCCTTTTCTCTGTGACTTATTTCACTTAGAATCATCGTACCTGAATCCACTCATTATGCTGCTACTGGCCTGATGACATAGATTTCATTGCTGAGTGATATTGCATTGTACGTAAGTACCGCAACTTCTTTATACATTTTTCGCTTTCTGCGATATTGAACTTGTACCAGAAACAAGGTTCTTGTAAACAGAGCCGTCCCAAACTTTGGGGTGGCTGTGTCTTTTTGATTTTAATTTCCCTAATCTATAGGACCATAAGTTGAAGTGCCCTAGGCTCTGTTGCTTTGGTTTTTTAGATGTTTCAGGAAACACCATACACTTCTCCAGAGTGGCTGTTGGCAATTTACATCCCGCCCATCAGCATAATAAGGCTCCCAGTTCTCCATGGCCTGTCCTGCCTTTCTGGATTTTACACTTTTTTCAGATGGCCCTTTTGACCGGGGGGCAGTGAGACTTCATTGTAGTGCAGATTTCCTTTGCAAGCTTGCTTGGTTGGCCAAAAAGGGCGTATGCGTTTTTTCCTGAATATATTCAGGAAAAAACGCATACGCCCTTTTTGGCCAAGTGCATCATTGTGGACGTTCTGCCTCTTTTCCTATGCTTTACATGCAATTCCAGTCTACCTCCTGAAATCGGTTTCCTGCAATTCTGCCCCGCTTTCAAGTCCTCTTGGCAGCCTTACTTCAATATATTTTTGGAAGATAGCTGTCATTTATAACTCTGAAGATTTGTGAATTACAGTGCCCCTGAGCTCCTTTTTACAACTGGCTTTTTTGTGAGCTGGCCGCAACACCGCAGGATTGCTTCAGGCCCTAGTGTGGTTCCGGCATGGCTCGCTGAGCCTTTGGTTAATTCCTCTTCCTGGTGGGAAATGAGAGTTAAATTTGCCCGTCCAGACACCTCCAGCTAGTCTCTCATTGGTTCTCCCTATTCCTGTTCATTTTCCGCAGAAATTGCAAACTGGGCCAAACAGGAGGTTAAAGGCACTGACTCTCCAAGTGGGGAGAGTGTTAGTAAAGCGTCTGGAATGTTGCATCCGAGTACCAGGGGACGAAAACTGAGACACATTTGAACACGTTTCCCGATCACACGGTGGATCATACTCTGGGTTCCACATGCATGTTTTAGCTGAAGGAAGAATCCCTTAAACCTGGAGAGTTGAGAACCATGGAATGGGTACCATGCAATATGACTTCAAAGGGTCTGCATTTGCTCACCGAACCTCACCAATCCTATCACTGCTGCGTTTATGCCGCTGTACACACGCTGGATTCTCTTTTGGAGACATATAAATCCATAGGTTTTAAGATTCTTACTAGTCAGGTATATTCTTAGGCGTTTAATATGGGGTGTTGAGTCCACTTCGTTGAGGAAGCAGTAGCTCTTGTCTATTACATATTTGACTTATGGAAAGGTATCTGTGCTAATTTCAATCTCTGGTTTTATGCAGCACCCCAACTCACCTTTCCCCTTAAGCAAGCATAAGTTGGTTTGCTACATTTGAGACCCTATTCTGTTTTGTAATTCAGTTCCTGTGTAGCCAAGTTTACATTTCGTGTATTAGTGATACCTTATGATGTTTTCTTTTCTGTGTGACTTATTTCACTTAGAATCATCGTACCTGAATCCACTCATTATGCTGCTACTGGCCTGATGACATAGATTACATTGCTGAGTGATATTGCATTGTACGTAAGTACCACAACTTCTTTATCCATTTTTCGCTTTCTGCGATATTGAACTTCTACCGTAAATGAGGTTCTTGTAAAAGAGCCGTCCCAAACTTTGGGGTGGCTGTGTCTTTTTGATTTTAATTTCCCTAATCTATAGGACCATAAGTGGAAGTGCCCTAGGCTCTGTTGCTTTGTTTTTTAGATGTTTCAGGAAACACCATACACTTCTCCAGAGTGGCTGTTGGAAATTTACATCCCGCACATCAGTCTAACTAGGCTCCCAGTTCTCCATGGCCTGTCCTGCCTTTCTGGATTTTACACTTTTTTCAGATGGCCCTTTTGACCGGGGGGCAGTGAGACTTCATTGTAGTGCAGATTTCCTTTGCAAGCTTGCTTGTTGGCCAAAAAGGGCATATGCGTTTTTTCCTGAATATATTCAGGAAAAAAAGCATACGTCCTTTTTGGCCAAGTGCATCATTGTGGACGTTCTGCCTCTTTTCCTATGCTTTACATGCAATTCCAGTCTACCTCCTGAAATCGGTTTCCTGCAATTCTTCCCCGCTTTCAAGTCCTCTTGGCAGCCTTACTTCAATATATTTTTGGTCGATAGCTGTCATTTATAACTCTGAAGGTTTGTGAATTACAGTGCCCCTGAGCTCCTTTCTTCAACTCGCTTTCTTGTGAGCTGGCCACAACACCGCAGGATTGCTTCAGGCCCTAGTGTGGTTCCAGCATGGCTCGCTGAGCCTTTGGTTAATTCCTCTTCCTGGTGGGAAATGAGAGTTAAATTTGCCCGTCCAGACACCTCCAGCTAGTCTCTCATTGGTTCTCCCTATTCCTGTTCATTTTCCACAAAAATTGCAAACTGGGCCAAATAGGAGGTTAAAGGCACTGACTCTCCAAGTGGGGAGAGTGTTAGTAAAGCGTCTGGAATGTTGCATCCGAGTACCAGGGGACGAAAACTGAGACACATTTGAACACGTTTCCCGATCACACGGTGGATCATACTCTGGGTTCCACATGCATGTTTTAGCTGAAGGAAGAATCCCTTAAACCTGGAGAGTTGAGACCCATGGAATGGGTACCATGCAATATGACTTCAAAGGGTCTGCATTTGCTCACCGAACCTCACCAATCCTATCACTGCTGCGTTTATGCCGCTGTACACACGCTGGATTCTCTTTCGGAGACATATAAATCCATAGGTTTTAAGATTCTTACTAGTCAGGTATATTCTTAGGCGTTTAATATGGGGTGTTGAGTCCACTTCGTTGAGCAAGCAGTAGCTCTTGTCTATTACATATTTGGCTTATGGAAAGGTATCTGTGCTAATTTCAATCTCTGGTTTTATGCAGCACCCCAACTCACCTTTCCCCTTAAGCAAGCATAAGTTGGTTTTCTACATTTGAGACCCTATTCTGTTTTGTAATTCAGTTCCTGTGTAGCCAAGTTTACATTCCGTGTATTAGTGATACCTTATGATGTTTCTTTTTCTGTGTGACTTATTTCACATAGAATCATCGTACCTGAATCCACTCATTATGCTGCTACTGGCCTGATGACATAGATTTCATTGCTGAGTGATATTGCATTGTACGTAAGTACCACAACTTCTTTATCCATTTTTCGCTTTCTGCGATATTGAACTTGTACCATAAACGAGGTTCTTGTAAACAGAGCCGACCCCAACTTTGGGGTGGCTGTGTCTTTTTGATTTTAATTTCCCTAAGCTATAGGACCAAAAGTGGAAGTGCCCTAGGCTCTGTTGCTTTGTTTTTTAGATGTTTAAGGAAACACCATACACTTCTCCAGAGTGGCTGTTGGCAATTTACATCCCATCCATCAGCATAAGAAGGCTCCCAGTTCTCCATGGCCTGTCCTGCCTTTCTGGATTTTACACTTTTTTCAGATGGCCCTTTTGACCGGGGGGCAGTGAGACTTCATTGTAGTGCAGATTTCCTTTGCAAGCTTGCTTGGTTGGCCAAAAAGGGCGTATGCGTTTTTTCCTGAATATATTCAGGAAAAAACGCATACGCCCTTTTTGGCCAAGTGCATCATTGTGGACGTTCTGCCTCTTTTCCTATGCTTTACATGCAATTCCAGTCTACCTCCTGAAATCGTTTTACTGCAATTCTGCCCTGCTTTCAAGTCCTCTTGGCAGCCTTACTTCAATATATTTTTGGACGATAGCTGTCATTTATAACTCTGCAGGTTTGTGAATTACAGAGACCCTGAGCTCCTTTCTTCAACAGGCTTTCTTGTGAGCTGGCCACAACACCGCAGGATTGCTTCAGGCCCTAGTGTGGTTCCAGCATGGCTCGCTGAGCCTTTGGTTAATTCCTCTTCCTGGTGGGAAATGAGAGTTAAATTTGCCCGTCCAGACACCTCCAGCTAGTCTCTCATTGGTTCTCCCTATTCCTGTTCATTTTCCGCAGAAATTGCACACTGGGCCAAACAGGAGGTTAAAGGCACTGACTCTCCAAGTGGGGAGAGTGTTAGTAAAGCGTCTGGAATGTTGCACCCGAGTACCAGGGGACGAAAACTGAGACACATTTGAACACGTTTCCCGATCACACGGTGGATCATACTCTGGGTTCCACATGCATGTTTTAGCTGAAGGAAGAATCCCTTAAACCTGGAGAGTTGAGACCCATGGAATGGGTACCATGCAATATGACTTCAAAGGGTCTGCATTTGCTCACCGAACCTCACCAATCCTATCACTGCTGCGTTTATGCCGCTGTACACACGCTGGATTCTCTTTCGGAGACATATAAATCCATAGGTTTTAAGATTCTTACTAGTCAGGTATATTCTTAGGCGTTTAATATGGGGTGTTGAGTCCACTTCGTTGAGCAAGCAGTAGCTCTTGTCTATTACATATTTGGCTTATGGAAAGGTATCTGTGTTAATTTCAATCTCTGGTTTTATGCAGCACCCAACTCACCTTTCCCCTTAAGCAAGCATAAGTTGGTTTTCTACATTTGAGACCCTATTCTGTTTTGTAATTCAGTTCCTGTGTAGCCAAGTTTACATTCCGTGTATTAGTGATATCTTATGATGCTTCTTTTTATGTGTGACTTATTTCACTTAGAATCATCGTACCTGAATCCACTCATTATGCTGCTACTGGCCTGATGACATAGATTTAATTGCTGAGTGATATTGCATTGTACGTAAGTACCACAACTTCTTTATCCATTTTTCGCTTTCTGCGATATTGAACTTGTACCGTAAACGAGGTTCTTGTAAACACAGCCGTCCCAAATTTTGGGGTGGCTGTGTCTTTTTGATTTTAATTTCCCTAATCTATAGGACCATAAGTGGAAGTGCCCTAGGCTCTGTTGCTTTGTTTTTTAGATGTTTCAGGAAACACCATACACTTCTCCAGAGTGGCTGTTTGCAATTTACATCCTGCCCATCAGCATAAGAAGGCTCCCAGTTCTCCATGGCCTGTCCTGCCTTTCTGGATTTTACACTTTTTTCAGATGGCCCTTTTGACCGGGGGGCAGTGAGACTTCATTGTAGTGCAGATTTCCTTTGCAAGCTTGCTTGGTTGGCCAAAAAGGGCGTATGCGTTTTTTCCTGAATATATTCAGGAAAAAACGCATACGCCCTTTTTGGCCAAGTGCATCATTGTGGACGTTCTGCCTCTTTTCCTATGCTTTACATGCAATTCCAGTCTACCTCCTGAAATCGGTTTCCTGCAATTCCGCCCCGCTTTCAAGTCCTCTTGGCAGCCTTACTTCAATATATTTTTGGACGATAGCTGTCATTTATAACTCTGAAGGTTTGTGAATTACAGTGCCCCTGAGCTCCTTTCTTCAACTCGCTTTCTTGTGAGCTGGCCACAACACCGCAGGATTGCTTCAGGCCCTAGTGTGGTTCCAGCATGGCTCGCTGAGCCTTTGGTTAATTCCTCTTCCTGGTGGGAAATGAGAGTTAAATTTGCCCGTCCAGACACTTCCAGCTAGTCTGTCATTGGTTCTCCCTATTCCTGTTCATTTTCCGCAGAAATTGCAAACTGGGCCAAACAGGAGGTTAAAGGCACTGACTCTCCAAGTGGGGAGAGTGTTAGTAAAGCGTCTGGAATGTTGCACCCGAGTACCAGGGGACGAAAACTGAGACACATTTGAACACGTTTCCCGATCACACGGTGGATCATACTCTGGGTTCCACATGCATGTTTTAGCTGAAGGAAGAATCCCTTAAACCTGGAGAGTTGAGAACCATGGAATGGGTACCATGCAATATGACTTCAAAGGGTCTGCATTTGCTCACCGAACCTCACCAATCCTATCACTGCTGCGTTTATGCCGCTGTACACATGCTGGATTCTCTTTCGGAGACATATAAATCCATAGGTTTTAAGATTCTTACTAGTCAGGTATATTCTTAGGCGTTTAATATGGGGTGTTGAGTCCACTTCGTTGAGCAAGCAGTAGCTCTTGTCTATTACATATTTGGCTTATGGAAAGGTATCTGTGCTAATTTCAATCTCTGGTTTTATGCAGCACCCCAACTCTCCTTTCCCCTTAAGCAAGCATAAGTTGGTTTTCTACATTTGAGACCCTATTCTGTTTTGTAATTCAGTTCCTGTGTAGCCAACTTTACATTCCGTGTATTAGTGATACCTTATGATGTTTCTTTTTCTGTGTGACTTATTTCACTTAGAATCATCGTACCTGAATCCACTCATTATGCTGCTACTGGCCTGATGACATAGATTTCATTGCTGAGTGATATTGCATTGTACGTAAGTACCACAACTTCTTTATCCATTTTTCGCTTTCTGCGATATTGAACTTGTACCGTAAACGAGGTTCTTGTAAACAGAGCCTTCCCAAACTTTGGGGAGGCTGTGTCTTTTTGATTTTAATTTCCCTAATCTATAGGACCAAAAATGGAAGTGCCCTAGGCTCTGTTGCTTTGTTTTTTAGATGTTTCAGAAAACACCATACACTTCTCCAGAGTGGCTGTTTGCAATTTACATCCTGCCCATCAGCATAAGAAGGCTCCCAGTTCTCCATGGCCTGTCCTGCCTTTCTGGATTTTACACTTTTTTCAGATGGCCCTTTTGACCGGGGGGCAGTGAGACTTCATTGTAGTGCAGATTTCCTTTGCAAGCTTGCTTGGTTGGCCAAAAAGAGCGTATGCGTTTTTTCCTGAATATATTCAGGAAAAAACGCATACGCCCTTTTTGGCCAAGTGCATCATTGTGGACGTTCTGCCTCTTTTCCTATGCTTTACATGCAATTCCAGTCTACCTCCTGAAATCGGTTTCCTGCAATTCCGCCCCGCTTTCAAGTCCTCTTGGCAGCCTTACTTCAATATATTTTTGGACGATAGCTGTCATTTATAACTCTGAAGGTTTGTGAATTACAGTGCCCCTGAGCTCCTTTCTTCAACTCGCTTTCTTGTGAGCTGGCCACAACACCGCAGGATTGCTTCAGGCCCTAGTGTGGTTCCAGCATGGCTCGCTGAGCCTTTGGTTAATTCCTCTTCCTGGTGGGAAATGAGAGTTAAATTTGCCCGTCCAGACACCTCCAGCTAGTCTGTCATTGGTTCTCCCTATTCCTGTTCATTTTCCGCAGAAATTGCCAACTGGGCCAAACAGGAGGTTAAAGGCACTGACTCTCCAAGTGGGGAGAGTGTTAGTAAAGCGTCTGGAATGTTGCACCCGAGTACCAGGGGACAAAAACTGAGACACATTTGAACACGTTTCCCGATCACACGGTGGATCATACTCTGGGTTCCACATGCATGTTTTAGCTGAAGGAAGAATCCCTTAAACCTGGAGAGTTGAGAACCATGGAATGGGTACCATGCAATATGACTTCAAAGGGTCTGCATTTGCTCACCGAACCTCACCAATCCTATCACTGCTGCGTTTATGCCGCTGTACACATGCTGGATTCTCTTTCGGAGACATATAAATCCATAGGTTTTAAGATTCTTACTAGTCAGGTATATTCTTAGGCGTTTAATATGGGGTGTTGAGTCCACTTCGTTGAGCAAGCAGTAGCTCTTGTCTATTACATATTTGGCTTATGGAAAGGTATCTGTGCTAATTTCAATCTCTGGTTTTATGCAGCACCCCAACTCACCTTTCCCCTTAAGCAAGCATAAGTTGGTTTTCTACATTTGAGACCCTATTCTGTTTTGTAATTCAGTTCCTGTGTAGCCAACTTTACATTCCGTGTATTAGTGATAACTTATGATGTTTCTTTTTCTGTGTGACTTATTTCACTTAGAATCATCGTACCTGAATCCACTCATTATGCTGCTACTGGCCTGATGACATAGATTTCATTGCTGAGTGATATTGCATTGTACGTAAGTACCACAACTTCTTTATCCATTTTTCGCTTTCTGCGATATTGAACTTGTACCGGAAACGAGGTTCTTGTAAACAGAGCCTTCCCAAACTTTGGGGAGGCTGTGTCTTTTTGATTTTAATTTCCCTAATCTATAGGACCAAAAATGGAAGTGCCCTAGGCTCTGTTGCTTTGTTTTTCAGATGTTTCAGGAAACACCATACACTTCTCCAGAGTGGCTGTTGGCAATTTACATCCCGCCCATCAGCCTAAGTAGGCTCCCATTTCTCCATGGTCTGTCCTGCCTTTCTGGATTTTACACTTTTTTAAGATGGCCCTTTTGACCGGGGGGCAGTGAGACTTCATTGTAGTGCAGATTTCCTTTGCAAGCTTGCTTGGTTGGCCATAAAGGGCGTATGCGTTTTTTCCTGAATATATTCAGGAAAAAACGCATACGCCCTTTTTGGCCAAGTGCATCATTGTGGACGTTCTGCCTCTTTTCCTATGCTTTACATGCAATTCCAGTCTACCTCCTGAAAACGGTTTCCTGCAATTCTGCCCGGCTTTCAAGTCCTCTTGGCAGCCTTACTTCAATATATTTTTGGACGATAGCTGTCATTTATAACTCTGAAGGTTTGTGAATTACAGTGCCCCTGAGGTACTTTCTTCAACTCGCTTTCTTGTGAGCTGGCCGTAACACCGCAGGATTGCTTCAGGCCCTAGTGTGGTTCCAGCATGGCTCGCTGAGCCTTTGGTTAATTGCTCTTCCTGGTGGGAAATGAGAGTTAAATTTGCCCGTCCAGACACCTCCAGCTAGTCTCTCATTGGTTCTCCCTATTCCTCTTCATTTTCCGCAGAAATTGCAAACTGGGCCAAACAGGAGGTTAAAGGCACTGACTCTCCAAGTGCGAGAGTGTTAGTAAAGCGTCTGGAATGTTGCACCCGAGTACCAGGGGACGAAAACTGAGACACATTTGAACACGTTTCCCGATCACACGGTGGATCATACTCTGGGTTCCACATGCATGTTTTAGCTGAAGGAAGAATCCCTTAAACCTGGAGAGTTGAGAACCATGGAATGGGTACCATGCAATATGACTTCAAAGGGTCTGCATTTGCTCACCGAACCTCACCAATCCTATCACTGCTGCGTTTATGCCGCTGTACACATGCTGGATTCTCTTTCGGAGACATATAAATCCATAGGTTTTAAGATTCTTACTAGTCAGGTATATTCTTAGGCGTTTAATATGGGGTGTTGAGTCCACTTCGTTGAGCAAGCAGTAGCTCTTGTCTATTACATATTTGGCTTATGGAAAGGTATCTGTGCTAATTTCAATCTCTGGTTTTATGCAGCACCCCAACTCACCTTTCCCCTTAAGCAAGCATAAGTTGGTTTTCTACATTTGAGACCCTATTCTGTTTTGTAATTCAGTTCCTGTGTAGCCAACTTTACATTCCGTGTATTAGTGATACCTTATGATGTTTCTTTTTCTGTGTGACTTATTTCACTTAGAATCATCGTACCTGAATCCACTCATTATGCTGCTACTGGCCTGATGACATAGATTTCATTGCTGAGTGATATTGCATTGTACGTAAGTACCACAACTTCTTTATCCATTTTTCGCTTTCTGCGATATTGAACTTGTACCGTAAACGAGGTTCTTGTAAACAGAGCCTTCCCAAACTTTGGGGAGGCTGTGTCTTTTTGATTTTAATTTCCCTAATCTATAGGACCAAAAATGGAAGTGCCCTAGGCTCTGTTGCTTTGTTTTTCAGATGTTTCAGGAAACACCATACACTTCTCCAGAGTGGCTGTTGGCAATTTACATCCCGGCCATCAGCCTAAGTAGGCTCCCATTTCTCCATGGTCTGTCCTGCCTTTCTGGATTTTACACTTTTTTCAGATGGCCCTTTTGACCGGGGGGCAGTGAGACTTCATTGTAGTGCAGATTTCCTTTGCAAGCTTGCTTGGTTGGCCAAAAAGGGCGTATGCGTTTTTTCCTGAATATATTCAGGAAAAAACGCATACGCCCTTTTTGGCCAAGTGCATCATTGTGGACGTTCTGCCTCTTTTCCTATGCTTTACATGCAATTCCAGTCTACCTCCTGAAAACGGTTTCCTGCAATTCTGCCCGGCTTTCAAGTCCTCTTGGCAGCCTTACTTCAATATATTTTTGGACGATAGCTGTCATTTAGAACTCTGAAGGTTTGTGAATTACAGTGCCCCTGAGCTACTTTCTTCAACTCGCTTTCTTGTGAGCTGGCCGTAACACCGCAGGATTGCTTCAGGCCCTAGTGTGGTTCCGGCACGGCTCGCTGAGCCTTTGGTTAATTCCTCTTCCTGGTGGGAAATGAGAGTAAAATTTGCCCATCCAGACACCTCCAGCTAGTCTCTCATTGGTTCTCCCTATTCCTGTTCATTTTCCGCAGAAATTGCACACTGGGCCAAACAAGAGGATAAAGGCACTGACTCTCCAAGTGGGGAGAGTGTTAGTAAAGCGTCTGGAATGTTGCACCCGAGTACCAGGGGACGAAAACTGAGACACATTTGAACACGTTTCCCGATCACACGGTGGATCATAATCTGGGTTCCACATGCATGTTTTAGCTGAAGGAAGAATCCCTTAAACCTGGAGAGTTGAGAACCATGGAATGGGTACCATGCAATATGACTTCAAAGGGTCTGCATTTGCTCACCGAACCTCACCAATCTTATCACTGCTGCGTTTATGCCGCTGTACACACGCTTGATTCTCTTTTGTAGACATATCAATCCATAGGTTTTAAGATTCTTACTAGTCAGGTATATTCTTAGGTGTTTAATATGGGGTGTTGAGTCCACTTCGTTGAGCAAGCAGTAGCTCTTGTCTATTACATATTTGGCTTATGGACAGGTATCTGTGCTAATTTCAATCTCTGGTTTTATGCAGCACCCCAACTCACCTTTCCCCTTAATCAAGCATAAGTTGGTTTTCTACATTTGAGACCCTATTCTGTTTTGTAATTCAGTTCCTGTGTAGGCAAGTTTACATTCCGTGTATTAGTGATATCTTATGATGTTTCTTTTTCTGTGTGACTTATGTCACTTAGAATCATCGTACCTGAATCCACTCATTATGCTGCTACTGGCCTGATGACATAGATTTCATTGCTGAGTGGTATTGCATTGTACGTAAGTACCACAACTTCTTTATCCATTTTTCGCTTTCTGCAATATTGAACTTGTACCGTAAATGAGGTTCTTGTAAACAGAGCCGTCCCAAACTTTGGGGTGGCTGTGTCTTTTTGATTTTAATTTCCCTAATCTATAGGACCATAAGTGGAAGTGCCCTAGGCTCTGTTGCTTTGTTTTTTAGATGTTTCAGGAAACACCATACACTTCTCCAGAGTGGCTGTTGGAAATTTACATCCCGCACATCAGTCTAACTAGGCTCCCAGTTCTCCATGGCCTGTCCTGCCTTTCTGGATTTTACACTTTTTTCAGATGGCCCTTTTGACCGGGGGGCAGTGAGACTTCATTGTAGTGCAGATTTCCTTTGCAAGCTTGCTTGTTGGCCAAAAAGGGCATATGCGTTTTTTCCTGAATATATTCAGGAAAAAAAGCATACGTCCTTTTTGGCCAAGTGCATCATTGTGGACGTTCTGCCTCTTTTCCTATGCTTTACATGCAATTCCAGTCTACCTCCTGAAATCGGTTTCCTGCAATTCTGCACCACTTTCAAGTCCTCTTGGCAGCCTTACTTCAATATATTTTTGGACGATACCTGTCATTTTTAACTCTGCAGGTTTGTGAATTACAGTGCCCCTGAGCTCCTTTCTTCAACTCGCTTTCTTGTGAGCTGGCCGCAACACCGCAGGATTGCTTCAGGCCCTAGTGTGGTTTCGGCATGGCTCCCTGAGCCTTTGGTTAATTCCTCTTCCTGGTGGGAAATGAGAGTTAAATTTGCCCGTCCAGACACCTCCAGCTAGTCTCTCATTGGTTCTCCCTATTCCTCTTCATTTTCCGCAGAAATTGCAAACTGGGCCAAACAGGAGGTTAAAGGCACTGACTCTCCAAGTGCGAGAGTGTTAGTAAAGCGTCTGGAATGTTGCACCCGAGTACCAGGGGACGAAAACTGAGACACATTTGAACACGTTTCCCGATCACACGGTGGATCATACTCTGGGTTCCACATGCATGTTTTAGCTGAAGGAAGAATCCCTTAAACCTGGAGAGTTGAGAACCATGGAATGGGTACCATGCAATATGACTTCAAAGGGTCTGCATTTGCTCACCGAACCTCACCAATCCTATCACTGCTGCGTTTATGCCGCTGTACACATGCTGGATTCTCTTTCGGAGACATATAAATCCATAGGTTTTAAGATTCTTACTAGTCAGGTATATTCTTAGGCGTTTAATATGGGGTGTTGAGTCCACTTCGTTGAGCAAGCAGTAGCTCTTGTCTATTACATATTTGGCTTATGGAAAGGTATCTGTGCTAATTTCAATCTCTGGTTTTATGCAGCACCCCAACTCACCTTTCCCCTTAAGCAAGCATAAGTTGGTTTTCTACATTTGAGACCCTATTCTGTTTTGTAATTCAGTTCCTGTGTAGCCAAGTTTACATTCCGTGTATTAGTGATACCTTATGATGTTTCTTTTTCTGTGTGACTTATTTCACTTAGAATCATCGTACCTGAATCCACTCATTATGCTGCTACTGGCCTGATGACATAGATTTCATTGCTGAGTGATATTGCATTGTACGTAAGTACCACAACTTCTTTATCCATTTTTCGCTTTCTGCGATATTGAACTTGTACCGTAAACGAGGTTCTTGTAAACAGAGCCTTCCCAAACTTTGGGGAGGCTGTGTCTTTTTGATTTTAATTTCCCTAATCTATAGGACCAAAAATGGAAGTGCCCTAGGCTCTGTTGCTTTGTTTTTCAGATGTTTCAGGAAACACCATACACTTCTCCAGAGTGGCTGTTGGCAATTTACATCCCACCCATCAGCCTAAGTTGGCTCCCATTTCTCCATGGTCTGACCTGCCTTTCTGGATTTTACACTTTTTTCAGATGGCCCTTTTGACCGGGGGGCAGTGAGACTTCATTGTAGTGCAGATTTCCTTTGCAAGCTTGCTTGGTTGGCCAAAAAGTGCGTATGCGTTTTTTCCTGAATATATTCAGGAAAAAACGCATACGCCCTTTTTGGCCAAGTGCATCATTGTGGACGTTCTGCCTCTTTTCCTATGCTTTACATGCAATTCCAGTCTACCTCCTGAAAACGGTTTCCTGCAATTCTGCCCGGCTTTCAAGTCCTCTTGGCAGCCTTACTTCAATA
Source organism: Pseudorca crassidens (assembly GCF_039906515.1). NCBI lineage: Eukaryota > Metazoa > Chordata > Mammalia > Artiodactyla > Delphinidae > Pseudorca > Pseudorca crassidens. Next base: position 2,717,521 of record NW_027135940.1, read on the forward strand.
TATTTTTGGACGATAGCTGTCATTTACAACTCTGAAGGTTTGTGAATTACAGTGCCCCTGAGCTACTTTCTTCAACTCGCTTTCTTGTGAGCTGGCCGTAACACCGCAGGATTGCTTCAGGCCCTAGTGTGGTTCCGGCACGGCTCGCTGAGCCTTTGGTTAATTCCTCTTCCTGGTGGGAAATGAGAGTAAAATTTGCCCATCCAGACACCTCCAGCTAGTCTCTCATTGGTTCTCCCTATTCCTGTTCATTTTCCGCAGAAATTGCAAACTGGGCCAAACAGGAGTTTAAAGGCACTGACTCTCCAAGTGGGGAGAGTGTTAGTAAAGCGTCTGGAATGTTGCACCCGAGTACCAGGGGACGAAAACTGAGACACATTTGAACACGTTTCCCGATCACACGGTGGATCATAATCTGGGTTCCACATGCATGTTTTAGCTGAAGGAAGAATCCCTTAAACCTGGAGAGTTGAGAACCATGGAATGGGTACCATGCAATATGACTTCAAAGGGTCTGCATTTGCTCACCGAACCTCACCAATCCTATCACTGCTGCGTTTATGCCGCTGTAAACACGCTTGATTCTCTTTCGGAGACATATAAATCCAGAGGTTTTAAGATTCTTACTAGTCAGGTATATTCTTAGGCGTTTAATATGTGGTGTTGAGTCCACTTTGTTGAGCAAGCAGTAGCTCTTGTCTATTACATATTTGGCTTATGGAAAGGTATCTGTGTTAATTTCAATCTCTGGTTTTATGCAGCACCCCAACTAACCTTTCCTCTTAAGCAAGCGTAAGTTGGTTTTCTTCATTTGAGACCCTATTCTGTTTTGTAATTCAGTTCCTATGTAGGCAAGTTTACATTCCGTGTATTAGTGATATCTTATGATGTTTCTTTTTCTGTGTGACTTATTTCACTTAGAATCATCGTACCTGAATCCACTCATTATGCTGCTACTGGCCTGATGACATAGATTTCATTGCTGAGTGGTATTGCATTGTACGTAAGTACCACAACTTCTTTATCCATTTTTCGCTTTCTGCAATATTGAACTTGTACCGTAAATGAGGTTCTTGTAAACAGAGCCGTCCCAATTTTTGGGGGGGCTGTGTGTTTTTGATTTTAATTTCCCTAATCTATAGGACCATAAGTGGAAGGGCCCTAGGCTCTGTTGCTTTGTTTTTTAGATGTTTCAGGAAACACCATACACTTCTGCAGAGTGGCTGTTGGCAATTTACATCCCACCCATCAGCATAAGAAGGCTCCCAGTTCTCCATGGCCTGTCCTGCCTTTCTGGATTTTACAATTTTTTCAGATGGCCCTTTTGACCGGGGGGCAGTGAGACTTCATTGTAGTGCAGATTTCCTTTGCAAGCTTGCTTCGTTGGCCAAAAAGGGCGTATGCGTTTTTTCCTGAATATATTCAGGAATATATTTAGGAAAAAACGCATACGCCCTTTTTGGCCAAGTGCATCATTGTGGACGTTCTGCCTCTTTTCCTATGCTTTACATGCAATTCCAGTCTACCTCCTGAAATCGGTTTCCTGCAATTCTGCCCCGCTTTCAAGTCCTCTTGGCAGCCTTACTTCAATATATTTTTGGACGATAGCTGTCATTTATAACTCTGAAGGTTTGTGAATTACAGTGCCCCTGAGCTCCTTTTTTCAACTGGCTTTCTTGTGAGCTGGCCGCAACACCGCAGGATTGCTTCAGGCCCTAGTGTGGTTCCGGCATGGCTCGCTGAGCCTTTGGTTAATTCCTCTTCCTGGTGGGAAATGAGAGTTAAATTTGCCCGTTCAGACACCTCCAGCTAGTCTCTCATTGGTTCTCCCTATTCCCGTTCATTTTCCGCAGAAATTGCACACTGGGCCAAACAGGAGGTTAAAGGCGCTGACTCTCCAAGTGGGGAGAGTGTTAGTAAATCGTCTGGAATGTTGCACCCGAGTACCAGGGGACGAAAACTGAGACACATTTGAACACGTTTCCCGATCACATGGTGGATCATACTCTGGGTTCCACATGCATGTTTTAGCTGAAGGAAGAATCCCTTAAACCTGGAGAGTTGAGAACCATGGAATGGGTACCATGCAATATGACTTCAAAGGGTCTGCATTTGCTCACCGAACCTCACCAATCCCATCACTGCTGCGTTTATGCCGCTGTACACACACTGGATTCTCTTTCGGAGACATATAAATCCATAGGTTTTAAGATTCTTACTAGTCAGGTATATTCTTAGGCTTTTAATATGGGGTGTTGAGTCCACTTCGTTGAGCAAGCAGTAGCTCTTGTCTATTACATATTTGACTTATGGAAAGGTATCTATGCTAATTTCAATCTCTGGTTTTATGCAGCACCCCAACTCACCTTTCCCCTTAAGCAAGCATAAGTTGATTTTCTACATTTGAGACCTTATTCTGTTTTGTAATTCAGTTCCTGTGTAGCCAAGTTTACATTCCGTGTATTAGTGATACCTTATGATGTTTCTTTTTCTGTGTGACTTATTTTACTTAGAATCATCGTACCTGAATCCATTCATTATGCTGCTACTGGCCTGATGACATAGATTTCATTGCTGAGTGGTATTGCATTGTACGTAAGTACCACAACTTCTTTATCCATTTTTCGCTTTCTGCGATATTGAACTTGTACCGTAAATGAGGTTCTTGTAAACAGAGCCGTCCCAAACTTTGAGGTGGCTGTGTCTTTTTGATTTTAATTTCCCTAATCTATATGACCATAAGTGGAAGTGCCCTAGGCTCTGTTGTTTTGTTTTTTAGATGTTTCAGGAAACACCATACACTTCTCCAGAGTGGCTGTTGGCAATTTACATCCCGCCCATCAGCATAACAAGGCTCCCAGTTCTCCATGGCCTGTCCTGCCTTTCTGGATTTTACACTATTTCAGATGGCCCTTTTGACCGGGGGGCAGTGAGACTTCATTGTAGTGCAGATTTCCTTTGCAAGCTTGCTTCGTAGGCCAAAAAGGGACGTATGCGTTTTTTCCTGAATATATTCAGGAAAAAACACATACGCCCTTTTTGGCCAAGTGCATCATTGTGGACGTTCTGCCTCTTTTCCTATGCTTTTCATGCAATTCCAGTCTACCTCCTGAAATCGGTTTCCTGCAATTCTGCCCCGCTTTCAAGTCCTCTTGGCAGCCTTACTTCAATATATTTTTGGACGATAGCTGTCATTTATAACTCTGCAGGTTTGTGAATTACAGTGCCCCTGAGCTTCTTTCTTCAACTCACTTTCTTGTGAGCTGGCCGCAACACCGCAGGATTGCTTCAAGCCCTAGTGTAGTTTCGGCAAGGCTCGCTGAGCCTTTGGTTAATTCCTCTTCCTGGTGGGAAATGAGAGTTAAATTTGCCCGTCCAGACACCTCCAGCTAGTCTCTCATTGGTTCTCCCTATTCCTGTTAATTTTCCACAGAATTTGCAAACTGGGCCAAACAGGAGGTTAAAGGCACTGACTCTCCAAGTGGGGAGAGTGTTAGTAAAGCGTCTGGAATGTTGCACCCGAGTACCAGGGGACGAAAACTGAGACACATTTGAACACGTTTCCCGATCACACGGTGGATCATACTCTGGGTTCCACATGCATGTTTTAGCTGAAGGAAGAATCCCTTAAACCTGGAGAGTTGAGACCCATGGAATGGGTACCATGCAATATGACTTCAAAGGGTCTGCATTTGCTCACCGAACCTCACTAATCCTATCACTGCTGCGTTTATGCCGCTGTACACACGCTGGATTCTCTTTCGGAGACATATAAATACATAGGTTTTAAGATTCTTACTAGTCAGGTATATTCTTAGGCGTTTAATATGGGGTGTTGAGTCCACTTCGTTGAGCAAGCAGTAGCTCTTGTCTATTACATATTTGGCTTATGGAAAGGTATCTGTTTTAATTTCAATCTCTGCTTTTATGCAGCACCCAACTCACCTTTCCCCTTAAGCAAGCATAAGTTGGTTTTCTACATTTGAGACCCTATTCTGTTTTGTAATTCAGTTCCTGTGTAGGCAAGTTTACATTCCGTGTATTAGTGATATCTTATGATGTTTCTTTTTCTGTGTGACTTATTTCACTTAGAATCATCGTACCTGAATCCACTCATTATGCTGCTACTGGCCTGATGACATAGATTTCATTGCTGAGTGGTATTGCATTGTACGTAAGTACCACAACTTCTTTATCCATTTTTCGCTTTCTGCAATATTGAACTTGTACCATAAATGAGGTTCTTGTAAACAGAGCCGTCCCAATTTTTGGGGTGGCTGTGTCTTTTTGATTTTAATTTCCCTAATCTATAGGACCATAAGTGGAAGGGCCCTAGGCTCTGTTGCTTTGTTTTTTAGATGTTTCAGGAAACACCATACACTTCTGCAGAGTGGCTGTTGGCAATTTACATCCCACCCATCAGCATAAGAAGGCTCCCAGTTCTCCATGGCCTGTCCTGCCTTTCTGGATTTTACAATTTTTTCAGATGGCCCTTTTGACCGGGGGGCAGTGAGACTTCATTGTAGTGCAGATTTCCTTTGCAAGCTTGCTTCGTTGGCCAAAAAGGGCGTATGCGTTTTTTCCTGAATATATTCAGGAATATATTTAGGAAAAAACGCATACGCCCTTTTTGGCCAAGTGCATCATTGTGGACGTTCTGCCTCTTTTCCTATGCTTTACATGCAATTCCAGTCTACCTCCTGAAATCGGTTTCCTGCAATTCTGCCCCGCTTTCAAGTCCTCTTGGCAGCCTTACTTCAATATATTTTTGGATGATAGCTGTCATTTATAACTCTGAAGCTATGTGAATTACAGTGCCCCTGAGCTCCTTTTTTCAACTGGCTTTCTTGTGAGCTGGCCGCAACACCGCAGGATTGCTTCAGGCCCTAGCGTGTTTCCGGCACGGCTCGCTGAGCCTTTGGTTAATTCCTCTCTCTGGTGGGAAATGAGAGTTAAATTTGCCCGTCCAGACACCTCCAGCTAGTCTGTCATTGGTTCTCCCTATTCCTGTTCATTTTCCGCAGAAATTGCAAACTGGGCCAAACAGGAGGTTAAAGGCACTGACTCTCCAAGTGGGGAGAGTGTTAGTAAAGCGTCTGGAATGTTGCACCCGAGTACCAGGGGACGAAAACTGAGACACATTTGAACACGTTTCCCGATCACACAGTGGATCATACTCTGGGTTCCACATGCATGTTTTAGCTGAAGGAAGAATCCCTTAAACCTGGAGAGTTGAGAACCATGGAATGGGTACCATGCAATATGACTTCAAAGGGTCTGCATTTGCTCACCGAACCTCACCAATCCTATCACTGCTGCGTTTATGCCGCTGTACACACGCTTGATTCTCTTTCGTAGACATATCAATCCATAGGTTTTAAGATTCTTACTAGTCAGGTATATTCTTAGGCGTTTAATATGGGGTGTTGAGTCCACTTCGTTGAGCAAGCAGTATCTCTTGTCTATTACATATTTGGCTTATGGAAAGGTATCTGTGCTAATTTCAATCTCTGGTTTTATGCAGCACCCCAACTCACCTTTCCCCTTAAGCAAGCATAAGTTGGTTTTCTACATTTGAGACCCTATTCTGTTTTGTAATTCAGTTCCTGTGTAGGCAAGTTTACATTCCGTGTATTAGTGATATCTTATGATGTTTCTTTTTCTGTGTGACTTATTTCACTTAGAATCATCGTACCTGAATCCACTCATTATGCTGCTACTGGCCTGATGACATAGATTTCATTGCTGAGTGGTATTGCATTGTACCTAAGTACCACAACTTCTTTATCCATTTTTCGCTTTCTGCAATATTGAACTTGTACCGTAAATGAGGTTCTTGTAAACAGAGCCGTCCCAAACTTTGGGGTGGCTGTGTCTTTTTGATTTTAATTTCCCTAATCTATAGGACCATAAGTGGAAGTGCCCTAGGCTCTGTTGCTTTGTTTTTTAGATGTTTCAGGAAACACCATACACTTCTCCAGAGTGGCTGTTGGCAATTTACATCCCGCCCATCAGCATAAGAAGGCTCCCAGTTCTCCATGGCCTGTCCTGCCTTTCTGGATTTTACACTTTTTTCAGATGGCCCTTTTGACCGGGGGGCAGTGAGACTTCATTGTAGTGCAGATTTCATTTGCAAGCTTGCTTCGTTGGCCAAAAAGGGCGTATGCGTTTTTTCCTGAATATATTCAGGAATATATTCAGGAAAAAACGCATATGTCCTTTTTGGCCAAGTGCATCATTGTGGACGTTCTGCCTCTTTTCCTATGCTTTACATGCAATTCCAGTCTACCTCCTGAAATCGGTTTCCTGCAATTCTGCCCCGCTTTCAAGTCCTCTTGGCAGCCTTACTTCAATATATTTTTGGACGATCGCTGTCATTTAGAACACTGCAGGTTTGTGAATTACAGGGCCCCTGAGCTCCTTTCTTCAACTGGCTTTCTTGTGAGCTGGCCGCAACACCGCAGGATTGCTTCAGGCCCTAGTGTGGTTCTGGCATGGCTCGCTGAGCCTTTGGTTAATTCCTCTTCCTGGCGGGAAATGAGAGTTCAATTTACCCGTCCAGACACCTCCAGCTAGTCTCTCATTGGTTCTCCCTATTCCTGTTCATTTTCCGCAGAAATTGCAAACTGGGCCAAACAGGAGGTTAAAGGCACTGACTCTCCAAGTGGGGAGAGTGTTAGTAAAGCTTCTGGAATGTTGCACCCGAGTACCAGGGGACGAAAACTGAGACACATTTGAACACGTTTCCCAATCACACGGTGGATCATACTCTGGGTTCCACATGCATGTTTTAGCTGAAGGAAGAATCCCTTAAACCTGGAGAGTTGAGAACCATGGAATGGGTACCATGCAATATGACTTCAAAGGGTCTGCATTTGCTCACCGAACCTCACCAATCCTATCACTGCTGCGTTTATGCCGCTGTACACACTCTTGATTCTCTTTCGGAGACATATAAATCCATTGGTTTTAAGATTCTTACTAGTCAGGTATATTCTTAGGCGTTTAATATGGGGTGTTGAGTCCACTTCGTTGAGCAAGCAGTAGCTCTTGTCTATTACATATTTGGCTTATGGAAAGGTATCTGTGCTAATTTCAATCTCTGGTTTTATGCAGCACCCCAACTCACCTTTCCCCTTAAGCAAGCATATGTTGGTGTTCTACATTTGAGACCCTATTCTGTTTTGTAATTCAGTTCCTGTGTAGCCAAGTTTACATTCCGTGTATTAGTGATATCTTATGATGTTTCTTTTTCTGTTTGACTTATTTCACTTAGAATCATCGTACCTGAATCCACTCATTATGCTGCTACTGGCCTGATGACATAGATTTCATTGCTGAGTGGTATTGCATTGTACGTAAGTACCACAACTTCTTTATCCATTTTTCACTTTCTGCGATATTGAACTTGTACCGTAAACGAGGTTCTTGTAAACAGAGCCATCCCAAACTTTGGGGTGGCTGTGTCTTTTTGATTTTAATTTCCCTAAGCTATAGGACCATAAGTGGAAGTGCCCTAGGCTCTGTTGCTTTGTTTTTTAGATGTTTCAGGAAACACCATACACTTCTCCAGAGTGGTTGTTGGCAATTAACATCCCGCCCATCAGCATAAGAAGGCTCCCAGTTCTCCATGGCCTGTCCTGCCTTTCTGGATTTTACACTTTTTTCAGATGGCCCTTTTGACCGGGGGGCAGTGAGACTTCATTGTAGTGCAGATTTCCTTTGCAAGCTTGCTTGGTTGGCCAAAAAGGGCGTATGCGTTTTTTCCTGAATATATTCAGGAAAAAACGCATACGCCCTTTTTGGCCAAGTGCATCATTGTGGACGTTCTGCCTCTTTTCCTATGCTTTACATGCAATTCCAGTCTACCTCCTGAAATCGGTTTCCTGCAATTCTGCCCCGCTTTCAAGTCCTCTTGGCAGCCTTACTTCAATATATTTTTGGACGATAGCTGTCATTTAGAACTCTGCAGGTTTGTGAATTACAGTGCCCCTGAGCTCCTGTCTTCAACTCGCTTTCTTGTGAGCTGGCAGCAACACCGCAGGAGTGCTTCAGGCCCTAGTGTGGTTCCGGCATGGCTCGCTGAGCCTTTGGTTAATTCCTCTTCTTGTTGGGAAATGAGAGTTAAATTTGCCCGTCCAGACACCTCCAGCTAGTCTCTCATTGGTTCTCCCTATTCCTGTTCATTTTCCGCAGAAATTGCCAACTGGGCCAAACAGGAGGTTAAAGGCACTGACTCTCCAAGTGGGGAGAGTGTTAGTAAAGCGTCTGGAATGTTGCACCCGAGTACCAGGGGACGAAAACTGAGACACATTTGAACACGTTTCCCGATCACACGGTGGATCATACTCTGGGTTCCACATGCATGTTTTAGCTGAAGGAAGAATCCCTTAAACCTGGAGAGTTGAGAACCATGGAATGGGTACCATGCAATATGACTTCAAAGGGTCTGCATTTGCTCACCGAACCTCACCAATCCTATCACTGCTGCATTTATCCCGCTGTACACACGCTTGATTCTCTTTCGGAGACATATAAATCCATAGGTTTTAAGATTCTTACTAGTCAGGTATATTCTTAGGCGTTTAATATGGGGTGTTGAGTCCACTTCGTTGAGCAAGCAGTAGCTCTTGTCTATTACATATTTGGCTTATGGAAAGGTATCTGTGCTAATTTCAATCTCTGGTTTTATGCAGCACCCCAACTCACCTTTCCCCTTAAGCAAGCATAAGTTGGTTTTCTACATTTGAGACCCTATTCTGTTTTGTAATTCAGTTCCTGTGTAGCCAAGTTTACATTCCGTGTATTAGTGATATCTTATGATGTTTCTTTTTCTGTGTGACATATTTCACTTAGAATCATCGTACCTGAATCCACTCATTATGCTGCTATGGGCCTGATGACAGAGATTTCATTGCTGAGTGATATTGCATTGTACGTTAGTACCACAACTTCTTTATCCATTTTTCGCTTTCTGCGATATTGAACTTGTACCGTAAACGAGATTCTTGTAAACAGAGCCGTCCCAAACTTTGGGGTGGCTGTGTCTTTTTGATTTTAATTTCCCTAATCTATAGGACCATAAGTGGAAGTGCCCTAGGCTCTGTTGCTTTGTTTTTTAGATGTTTCAGGAAACACCATACACTTCTCCAGAGTGGCTGTTGGAAATTTACATCCCGCCCATCAGTCTAAGTAGGCTCCCAGTTCTCCATGGCCTGTCCTGCCTTTCTGGATTTTACACTTTTTTCAGATGGCCCTTTTGACCAGGGGGCAGTGAGACTTCATTGTAGTGCAGATTTCCTTTGCAAGCTTGCTTGGTTGGCCAAAAAGGGCGTATGCGTTTTTTCCTGAATATATTCAGGAAAAAACGCATACGTCCTTTTTGGCCAAGTGCATCATTGTGGACGTTCTGCCTCTTTTCCTATGCTTTACATGCAATTCCAGTCTACCTCCTGAAAACGGTTTCCTGCAATTCTGCCCGCTTTCAAGTCCTCTTGGCAGCCTTACTTCAATATATTTTTGGACGATAGCTGTCATTTACAACTCTGCAGGTGTGTGAATTACAGGGACCCTGAGCTCCTTTCTTCAACTCGCTTTCTTGTGAGCTGGCCGCAACACCGCAGGATTGCTTCAGGCCCTAGTGTGGTTCCGGCATGGCTCGCTGAGCCTTTGGTTAATTCCTCTTCCTGGTGGGAAATGAGAGTTAAATTTGCCCGTCCAGACTCCTCCAGCTAGTCTCTCATTGGTTCTCCCTATTCCTGTTCATTTTCCGCAGAATTTGCAAACTGGGCCAAACAGGAGGTTAAAGGCACTGACTCTCCAAGTGGGGAGAGTGTTAGTAAAGCGTCTGGAATGTTGCACCCGAGTACCAGGGGACGAAAACTGAGACACATTTGAACACGTTTCCCGATCACACGGTGGATCATACTCTGGGTTCCACATGCATGTTTTAGCTGAAGGAAGAATCCCTTAAACCTGGAGAGTTGAGAACCATGGAATGGGTACCATGCAATATGACTTCAAAGGGTCTGCATTTGCTCACCGAACCTCACCAATCCTATCACTGCTGCATTTATCCCGCTGTACACACGCTTGATTCTCTTTCGGAGACATATAAATCCATAGGTTTTAAGATTCTTACTAGTCAGGTATATTCTTAGGCGTTTAATATGGGGTGTTGAGTCCACTTCGTTGAGCAAGCAGTAGCTCTTGTCTATTACATATTTGGCTTATGGAAAGGTATCTGTGCTAATTTCAATCTCTGGTTTTATGCAGCACCCCAACTCACCTTTCCCCTTAAGCAAGCATAAGTTGGTTTTCTACATTTGAGACCCTATTCTGTTTTGTAATTCAGTTCCTGTGTAGCCAAGTTTACATTCCGTGTATTAGTGATATCTTATGATGTTTCTTTTTCTGTGTGACATATTTCACTTAGAATCATCGTACCTGAATCCACTCATTATGCTGCTATGGGCCTGATGACAGAGATTTCATTGCTGAGTGATATTGCATTGTACGTTAGTACCACAACTTCTTTATCCATTTTTCGCTTTCTGCGATATTGAACTTGTACCGTAAACGAGATTCTTGTAAACAGAGCCGTCCCAAACTTTGGGGTGGCTGTGTCTTTTTGATTTTAATTTCCCTAATCTATAGGACCATAAGTGGAAGTGCCCTAGGCTCTGTTGCTTTGTTTTTTAGATGTTTCAGGAAACACCATACACTTCTCCAGAGTGGCTGTTGGAAATTTACATCCCGCCCATCAGTCTAAGTAGGCTCCCAGTTCTCCATGGCCTGTCCTGCCTTTCTGGATTTTACACTTTTTTCAGATGGCCCTTTTGACCAGGGGGCAGTGAGACTTCATTGTAGTGCAGATTTCCTTTGCAAGCTTGCTTGGTTGGCCAAAAAGGGCGTATGCGTTTTTTCCTGAATATATTCAGGAAAAAACGCATACGTCCTTTTTGGCCAAGTGCATCATTGTGGACGTTCTGCCTCTTTTCCTATGCTTTACATGCAATTCCAGTCTACCTCCTGAAAACGGTTTCCTGCAATTCTGCCCGCTTTCAAGTCCTCTTGGCAGCCTTACTTCAATATATTTTTGGACGATAGCTGTCATTTACAACTCTGCAGGTGTGTGAATTACAGGGACCCTGAGCTCCTTTCTTCAACTCGCTTTCTTGTGAGCTGGCCGCAACACCGCAGGATTGCTTCAGGCCCTAGTGTGGTTCCGGCATGGCTCGCTGAGCCTTTGGTTAATTCCTCTTCCTGGTGGGAAATGAGAGTTAAATTTGCCCGTCCAGACTCCTCCAGCTAGCCTCTCATTGGTTCTCCCTATTCCTGTTCATTTTCCGCAGAATTTGCAAACTGGGCCAAACAGGAGGTTAAAGGCACTGACTCTCCAAGTGGGGAGAGTGTTAGTAAAGCGTCTGGAATGTTGCACCCGAGTACCAGGGGACGAAAACTGAGACACATTTGAACACGTTTCCCGATCACACGGTGGATCATACTCTGGGTTCCACATGCATGTTTTAGCTGAAGGAAGAATCCCTTAAACCTGGAGAGTTGAGAACCATGGAATGGGTACCATGCAATATGACTTCAAAGGGTCTGCATTTGCTCACCGAACCTCACCAATCCTATCACTGCTGCATTTATCCCGCTGTACACACGCTTGATTCTCTTTCGGAGACATATAAATCCATAGGTTTTAAGATTCTTACTAGTCAGGTATATTCTTAGGCGTTTAATATGGGGTGTTGAGTCCACTTCGTTGAGCAAGCAGTAGCTCTTGTCTATTACATATTTGGCTTATGGAAAGGTATCTGTGCTAATTTCAATCTCTGGTTTTATGCAGCACCCCAACTCACCTTTCCCCTTAAGCAAGCATAAGTTGGTTTTCTACATTTGAGACCCTATTCTGTTTTGTAATTCAGTTCCTGTGTAGCCAAGTTTACATTCCGTGTATTAGTGATATCTTATGATGTTTCTTTTTCTGTGTGACATATTTCACTTAGAATCATCGTACCTGAATCCACTCATTATGCTGCTATGGGCCTGATGACAGAGATTTCATTGCTGAGTGATATTGCATTGTACGTTAGTACCACAACTTCTTTATCCATTTTTCGCTTTCTGCGATATTGAACTTGTACCGTAAACGAGATTCTTGTAAACAGAGCCGTCCCAAACTTTGGGGTGCCTGTGTCTTTTTGATTTTAATTTCCCTAATCTATAGGACCATAAGTGGAAGTGCCCTAGGCTCTGTTGCTTTGTTTTTTAGATGTTTCAGGAAACACCATACACTTCTCCAGAGTGGCTGTTGGAAATTTACATCCCGCCCATCAGTCTAAGTAGGCTCCCAGTTCTCCATGGCCTGTCCTGCCTTTCTGGATTTTACACTTTTTTCAGATGGCCCTTTTGACCAGGGGGCAGTGAGACTTCATTGTAGTGCAGATTTCCTTTGCAAGCTTGCTTGGTTGGCCAAAAAGGGCGTATGCGTTTTTTCCTGAATATATTCAGGAAAAAACGCATACGTCCTTTTTGGCCAAGTGCATCATTGTGGACGTTCTGCCTCTTTTCCTATGCTTTACATGCAATTCCAGTCTACCTCCTGAAAACGGTTTCCTGCAATTCTGCCCGCTTTCAAGTCCTCTTGGCAGCCTTACTTCAATATATTTTTGGACGATAGCTGTCATTTAGAACTCTGAAGGTTTGTGAATTACAGTGCCCCTGAGCTACTTTCTTCAACTCACTTTCTTGTGAGCTGGCCGCAACACCGTAGGATTGCTTCAGGCCCTAGCGTGGTTCCGGCACGGCTCGCTGAGCCTTTGGTTAATTCCTCTTTCTGTTGGGAAATGAGAGTTAAATTTGCCCGTCCAGACACCTCCAGCTAGTCTGTCATTGGTTCTCCCTATTCCTGTTCATTTTCCGCAGAAATTGCAAACTGGGCCAAACAGGAGTTTAAAGGCACTGACTCTCCAAGTGGGGAGAGTGTTAGTAAAGCATCTGGAATGTTGCACCCGAGTACCAGGGGACGAAAACTGAGACACATTTGAACACATTTCCCGATCACACGGTGGATCATACTCTGGGTTCCACATGAATGTTTTAGCTGAAGGAAGAATCCCTTAAACCTGGAGAGTTGAGAACCATGGAATGGGTACCATGCAATATGACTTCAAAGGGTCTGCATTTGCTCACCGAACCTCACCAATCCTATCACTGCTGCGTTTATGCCGCTGTACACACGCTTGATTCTCTTTCGTAGACATATCAATCCATGGGTTTTAAGATTCTTACTAGTCAGGTATATTCTTAGGCGTTTAATATGGGGTGTTGAGTCCACTTCGTTGAGCAAGCAGTAGCTCTTGTCTATTACATATTTGGCTTATGGAAAGGTATCTGTGCTAATTTCAATCTCTGGTTTTATGCAGCACCCCAACTCACCTTTCCCCTTAAGCAAGCATAAGTTGGTTTTCTACATTTGAGACCCTATTCTGTTTTGTAATTCAGTTCCTGTGTAGGCAAGTTTACATTCCGTGTATTAGTGATATCTTATGATGTTTCTATTTCTGTGTGACTTATTTCACATAGAATCATCGTACCTGAATCCACTCATTATGCTGCTACTGGCCTGATGACATAGATTTCATTGCTGAGTGGTATTGCATTGTACGTTAGTACCACAACTTCTTTATCCATTTTTCCCTTTCTGCAATATTGAGCTTGTACCGTAAATGAGGTTCTTGTAAACAGAGCCGTCCCAAACTTTGGGGTGGCTGTGTCTTTTTGATTTTAATTTCCCTAATCTATAGGACCATAAGTGGAAGTGCCCTAGGCTCTGTTGCTTTGTTTTTTAGATGTTTTAGGAAACACCATACACTTCTCCAGAGTGGCTGTTGGCAATTTACATCCCGCCCATCAGCATAAGAAGGCTCCCAGTTCTCCATGGCCTGTCCTGCCTTTCTGGATTTTACACTTTTTTCAAATGGCCCTTTTGACCGGGGGGCAGTGAGACTTCATTGTAGTGCAGATTTCCTTTGCAAGCTTGCTTGGTTGGCCAAAAAGGGCGTATGCGTTTTTTCCTGAATATATTCAGGAAAAAACGCATACGCCCTTTTTGGCCAAGTGCATCATTGTGGACGTTCTGCCTCTTTTCCTATGCTTTTCATGCAATTCCAGTCTACCTCCTCAAATCGGTTTCCTGCAATTCTGCCCCGCTTTCAAGTCCTCTTGGCAGCCTTACTTCAATATATTTTTGGATGATAGCTGTCATTTATAACTCTGCAGGTTTGTGAATTACAGTGCCCCTGAGCTTCTTTCTTCAACTCGCTTTCTTGTGAGCTGGCCGCAACACCGCAGGATTGCTTCAAGCCCTAGTGCAGTTTCGGCATGGCTCGCTTAGCCTTTGGTTAATTCCTCTTCCTGGTGGGAAATGAGAGTTAAATTTGCCCGTCCAGACACCTCCAGCTAGTCTGTCATTGGTTCTCCCTATTCCTGTTAATTTTCCACAGAAATTGCAAACTGCGCCAAACAGGAGGTTAAAGGCACTGACTCTCCAAGTGGGGAGAGTGTTAGTAAAGCGTCTGGAATGTTGCACCCGAGTACCAGGGGACGAAAACTGAGACACATATGAACACGTTTCCCGATCACACGGTGGATCATACTCTGGGTTCCACATGCATGTTTTAGCTGAAGGAAGAATCCCTTACCTGGAGAGTTGAGACGCATGGAATGGGTACCATGCAATATGACTTCAAAGGGTCTGCATTTGCTCACCGAACCTCACCAATCCTATCACTGCTGCGTTTATGCCGCTGTACACACGCTTGATTCTCTTTCGGAGACATATAAATCCATAGGCTTTAAGATTCTTACTAGTCAGGTATATTCTTAGGCGTTTAATATGGGGTGTTGAGTCCACTTCGTTGAGCAAGCAGTAGCTCTTGTCTATTACATATTTGACTTATGGAAATGTATCTGTGCTAATTTCAATCTCTGGTTTTATGCAGCACCCCAACTCACCTTTCCCCTTAAGCAAGCATAAGTTGGTTTTCTACATTTGAGACCCTATTCTGTTTTGTAATTCAGTTCCTGTGTAGCCAAGTTTACATTCCGTGTATTAGTGATACCTTATGATGTTTCTTTTTCTGTGTGACTTATTTTACTTACAATCATCGTACCTGAATCCACTCATTATGCTGCTACTGGCCTGATGACATAGATTTCATTGCTGAGTGATATTGCATTGTACGTAAGTACCACAACTTCTTTATCCATTTTTTGCTTTCTGCGATATAGAACTTGTACCGTAAATGAGGTTCTTGTAAACAGAGCCGTCCCAAACTTTGGGGTGGCTGTGTCTTTTTGATTTTAATTTCCCTAATCTATAGGACCATAAGTGGAAGTGCCCTAGGCTCTGTTGCTTTGTTTTTTAGATGTTTCAGGAAACACCATACACTTCTCCAGAGTGGCTGTTGGCAATTTACATCCCGCCCATCAGCATAACAAGGCTCCCAGTTCTCCATGGCCTGTCCTGCCTTTCTGGATTTTACACTTTTTTCAGATGGCCCTTTTGACCGGGGGGCAGTGAGACTTCATTGTAGTGCTGATTTCCTTTGCAAGCTTGCTTGGTTGGCCAAAAAGGGCGTATGCGTTTTTTCCTGAATATATTCAGGAAAAAACGCATACGCCCTTTTTGGCCAAGTGCATCGTTGTGTACGTTCTGCCTCTTTTCCTATTCTTTACATCCAATTCCAGTCTACCTCCTGAAATCGGTTTCCTGCAATTCTGCCCCGCTTTCAAGTCCTCTTGGCAGCCTTACTTCAATATATTTTTGGACGATAGCTGTCATTTATAACTCTGAAGCTTCGTGAATTACAGTGCCCCTGAGCTCCTTTTTTCAACTGGCTTTCTTGTGAGCTGGCCGCAACTCCGCAGGATTGCTTCAGGCCCTAGTGTGGTTCCGGCATGGCTCGCTGAGCCTTTGGTTAATTCCTCTTCCTGGTGGGAAATGAGAGTTAAATTTGCCCGTCCAGACTCCTCCAGCTAGTCTCTCATTGGTTCTCCCTATTCCTGTTCATTTTCCGCAGAAATTGCACACTGGGCCAAACAGGATGATAAAGGCGCTGACTCTCCAAGTGGGGAGAGTGTTAGTAAAGCGTCTGGAATGTTGCACCCGAGTACCAGGGGACGAAAACTGAGACACATTTCAACACGTTTCCCGATCACACGGTGGATCATACTCTGGGCTCCACATGCATGTTTTAGCTGAAGGAAGAATCCCTTAAACCTGGAGAGTTGAGAACCATGGAATGGGTACCATGCAATATGACTTCAAAGGGTCTGCATTTGCTCACCAAACCTCACCAATCCTATCACTGCTGCGTTTATGCCGCTGTACACACGCTGGATTCTCTTTCGGAGACATATAAATCCATAGGTTTTAAGATTCTTACTAGTCAGGTATATTCTTAGACGTTTAATATGGGGTGTTGAGTCCACTTCATTGAGCAAGCAGTAGCTCTTGTCTATTACATTTTTGGCTTATGGAAAGGTATCTGTGCTAATTTCAATCTCTGGTTTTATGCAGCACCCCAACTCACCTTTCCCCTTAAGCAAGCATAAGTTGGTTTTCTACATTTGAGACCCTATTCTGTTTTGTAATTCAGTTCCTGTGTAGCCAAGTTTACATTCCGTGTATTAGTGATATCTTATGATGCTTCTTTTTATGTGTGACTTATTTCACTTAGAATCATCGTACCTGAATCCACTCATTATGCTGCTATGGGCCTGATGACAGAGATTTCATTGCTGAGTGATATTGCATTGTACGTTAGTACCACAACTTCTTTATCCATTTTTCGCTTTCTGCGATATTGAACTTGTACCGTAAACGAGGTTCTTGTAAACAGAGCCGTCCCAAACTTTGTGGTGGCTGTGTCTTTTTGATTTTAATTTCCCTAATCTATAGGACCAAAAATGAAGTGCCCTAGGCTCTGTTGCTTTGTTTTTCAGATGTTTCAGGAAACACCATACACTTCTCCAGAGTGGCTGTTGGCAATTTACATCCCGCCCATCAGCCTAAGTAGGCTCCCAGTTCTCCATGGCCTGTCCTGCCTTTCTGGATTTTACACTTTTTTCAGATGGTCCTTTTGACCGGGGGGCAGTGAGACTTCATTGTAGTGCAGATTTCCTTTGCAAGATTGCTTGGTTGGCCAAAAAGGGCGTATGCGTTTTTTCCTGAATATATTCAGGAAAAAACGCATACGCCCTTTTTGGCCAAGTGCATCATTGTGGACGTTCTGCCTCTTTTCCTATGCTTTACATGCAATTCCAGTCTACCTCCTGAAATCGGTTTCCTGCAATTCTGCCCCGCTTTCAAGTCCTCTTGGCAGCCTTACTTCAATATATTTTTGGACGATAGCTGTCATGTATAACTCTGCAGGTTTGTGAATTACACGGTCCCTGAGCTCCTTTCTTCAACTCGCTTTCTTGTGAGCTGGCCGCAACACCGCAGGATTGCTTCAGGCCCTAGTGTGGTTCCGGCATGGCTCGCTGAGCCTTTGGTTAATTCCTCTTCCTGGTGGGAAATGAGAGTTAAATTTGCCCGTCCAGACACCTCCAGCTAGTCTCTCGTTGGTTCTCCCTATTCCTGTTCATTTTCCGCAGAAATTGCACACTGGGCCAAACAAGAGGATAAAGGCGCTGACTCTCCAAGTGGGGAGAGTGTTAGTAAAGCGTCTGGAATGTTGCACCCGAGTACCAGGGGATGAAAACTGAGACACATTTGAAAACGTTTCCCGATCACATGGTGGATCATACTCTGGGTTCCACATGCATGTTTTAGCTGAAGGAAGAATCCCATAAACCTGGAGAGTTGAGACGCATGGAATGGGTACCATGCAATATGACTTCATAGGGTCTGCATTTGCTCACCGAACCTCACCAATCCTATCACTGCTGCGTTTATGCCGCTGTACACACGCTGGATTCTCTTTCAGAGACATATAAATCCATAGGTTTTAAGATTCTTACTAGTCAGGTATATTCTTAGGCGTTTAATATGGGGTGTTGAGTCCACTTCGTTGAGCAAGCAGTAGCTCTTCTCTATTACATATTTGACTTATGGAAAGGTATCTATGCTAATTTCAATCTCTGGTTTTATGCAGCACCCCAACTCACCTTTCCCCTTAAGCAAGCATAAGTTGGTTTTCTACATTTGAGACCCTATTCTGTTTTGTAATTCAGTTCCTGTGTAGCCAAGGTTACATTCCGTGTATTAGTGATACCTTATGATGTTTCTTTTTCTGTGTGACTTATTTTACTTAGAATCATTGTACCTGAATCCACTTATTATGCTGCTACTGGCCTGATGACATAGATTTCATTGCTGAGTGATATTGCATTGTACGTAAGTACCACAACTTCTTTATCCATTTTTCGCTTTCTGCGATATTGAACTTGTACCGTAAATGAGGTTCTTGTAAACAGAGCCGTCTCAAACTTTGGGGTGGCTGTGTCTTTTTGATTTTAATTTCCCTAATCTATAGGACCATAAGTGGAAGTGCCCTAGGCTCTGTTGCTTTGTTTTTTAGATGTTTCAGGAAACACCATACACTTCTCCAGAGTGGCTGTTGGCAATTTACATCCCGCCCATCAGCATAACAAGGCTCCCAGTTCTCCATGGCCTGTCCTGGTTTTCTGGATTTTACACTTTTTTCAGATGGCCCTTTTGACCGGGGGGCAGTGAGACTTCATTGTAGTGCAGATTTCCTTTGCAAGCTTGCTTGGTTGGCCAAAAAGGGCGTATGCGTTTTTTCCTGAATATATTCAGGAAAAAACGCATACGCCCTTTTTGGCCAAGTGCATCATTGTGGACGTTCTGCCTCTTTTCCTATGCTTTACATGCAATTCCAGTCTACCTCCTGAAATCGGTTTCCTGCAATTCTGCCCCGCTTTCAAGTCCTCTTGGCAGCCTTACTTCAATATATTTTTGGACGATAGCTGTCATTTAGAACTCTGCAGGTTTGTGAATTACAGTGCCCCTGAGCTCCTGTCTTCAACTCGCTTTCTTGTGAGCTGGCAGCAACACCGCAGGAGTGCTTCAGGCCCTAGTGTGGTTCCGGCATGGCTCGCTGAGCCTTTGGTTAATTCCTCTTCTTGTTGGGAAATGAGAGTTAAATTTGCCCGTCCAGACACCTCCAGCTAGTCTCTCATTGGTTCTCCCTATTCCTGTTCATTTTCCGCAGAAATTGCCAACTGGGCCAAACAGGAGGTTAAAGGCACTGACTCTCCAAGTGGGGAGAGTGTTAGTAAAGCGTCTGGAATGTTGCACCCGAGTACCAGGGGACGAAAACTGAGACACATTTGAACACGTTTCCCGATCACACGGTGGATCATACTCTGGGTTCCACATGCATGTTTTAGCTGAAGGAAGAATCCCTTAAACCTGGAGAGTTGAGAACCATGGAATGGGTACCATGCAATATGACTTCAAAGGGTCTGCATTTGCTCACCGAACCTCACCAATCCTATCACTGCTGCATTTATCCCACTGTACACACGCTTGATTCTCTTTCGGAGACATATAAATCCATAGGTTTTAAGATTCTTACTAGTCAGGTATATTCTTAGGCGTTTAATATGGGGTGTTGAGTCCACTTCGTTGAGCAAGCAGTAGCTCTTGTCTATTACATATTTGGCTTATGGAAAGGTATCTGTGCTAATTTCAATCTCTGGTTTTATGCAGCACCCCAACTCACCTTTCCCCTTAAGCAAGCATAAGTTGGTTTTCTACATTTGAGACCCTATTCTGTTTTGTAATTCAGTTCCTGTGTAGCCAAGTTTACATTCCGTGTATTAGTGATATCTTATGATGTTTCTTTTTCTGTGTGACATATTTCACTTAGAATCATCGTACCTGAATCCACTCATTATGCTGCTATGGGCCTGATGACAGAGATTTCATTGCTGAGTGATATTGCATTCTACGTTAGTACCACAACTTCTTTATCCATTTTTCGCTTTCTGCGATATTGAACTTGTACCGTAAACGAGATTCTTGTAAACAGAGCCGTCCCAAACTTTGGGGTGGCTGTGTCTTTTTGATTTTAATTTCCCTAATCTATAGGACCATAAGTGGAAGTGCCCTAGGCTCTGTTGCTTTGTTTTTTAGATGTTTCAGGAAAACACCATACACTTCTCCAGAGTGGCTGTTGGAAATTTACATCCCGCCCATCAGTCTAAGTAGGCTCCCAGTTCTCCATGGCCTGTCCTGCCTTTCTGGATTTTACACTTTTTTCAGATGGCCCTTTTGACCGGGGGGCAGTGAGACTTCATTGTAGTGCAGATTTCCTTTGCAAGCTTGCTTGGTTTGCCAAAAAGGGCGTATGCGTTTTTTCCTGAATATATTCAGGAAAAAACGCATACGTCCTATTTGGCCAAGTGCATCATTGTGGACGTTCTGCCTCTTTTCCTATGCTTTACATGCAATTCCAGTCTACCTCCTGAAAACGGTTTCCTGCAATTCTGCCCGCTTTCAAGTCCTCTTGGCAGCCTTACTTCAATATATTTTTGGACGATAGCTGTCATTTAGAACTCTGAAGGTTTGTGAATTACAGTGCCCCTGAGCTACTTTCTTCAACTCGCTTTCTTGTGAGCTGGCCGCAACACCGTAGGATTGCTTCAGGCCCTAGCGTGGTTCCGGCACGGCTCGCTGAGCCTTTGGTTAATTCCTCTTTCTGTTGGGAAATGAGAGTTAAATTTGCCCGTCCAGACACCTCCAGCTAGTCTCTCATTGGTTCTCCCTATTCCTGTTCATTTTCCGCAGAAATTGCAAACTGGGCCAAACAGGAGTTTAAAGGCACTGACTCTCCAAGTGGGGAGAGTGTTAGTAAAGCATCTGGAATGTTGCACCCGAGTACCAGGGGACGAAAACTGAGACACATTTGAACACGTTTCCCGATCACACGGTGGATCATACTCTGGGTTCCACATGAATGTTTTAGCTGAAGGAAGAATCCCTTAAACCTGGAGAGTTGAGAACCATGGAATGGGTACCATGCAATATGACTTCAAAGGGTCTGCATTTGCTCACCGAACCTCACCAATCCTATCACTGCTGCGTTTATGCCGCTGTACACACGCTTGATTCTCTTTCGTAGACATATCAATCCATGGGTTTTAAGATTCTTACTAGTCAGGTATATTCTTAGGCGTTTAATATGGGGTGTTGAGTCCACTTCGTTGAGCAAGCAGTAGCTCTTGTCTATTACATATTTGGCTTATGGAAAGGTATCTGTGCTAATTTCAATCTCTGGTTTTATGCAGCACCCCAACTCACCTTTCCCCTTAAGCAAGCATAAGTTGGTTTTCTACATTTGAGACCCTATTCTGTTTTGTAATTCAGTTCCTGTGTAGGCAAGTTTACATTCCGTGTATTAGTGATATCTTATGATGTTTCTATTTCTGTGTGACTTATTTCACATAGAATCATCGTACCTGAATCCACTCATTATGCTGCTACTGGCCTGATGACATAGATTTCATTGCTGAGTGGTATTGCATTGTACGTTAGTACCACAACTTCTTTATCCATTTTTCCCTTTCTGCAATATTGAACTTGTACCGTAAACGAGGTTCTTGTAAACAGAGCCGTTCCAAACTTTGGGGTTGCTGTGTCTTTTTGATTTTAATTTCACTAAGCTATAGGACCATAAGTGGAAGTGCCCTAGGCTCTGTTGCTTTGTTTTTTAGATGTTTCAGGAAACACCATACACTTCTCCAGAGTGGCTGTTGGCAATTTACATCCCGCCCATCAGCATAAGAAGGCTCCCAGTTCTCCATGGCCTGTCCTGCCTTTCTGGATTTTACACTTTTTTCAGATGGCCCTTTTAACCGGGGGGCAGTGAGACTTCATTGTAGTGCAGATTTCCTTTGCAAGCTTGCTTGGTTGGCCAAAAAGCGCGTACGCGTTTTTTCCTAAATATATTCAGGATAAAAGGCATACGCCCTTTTGGCCAAGTGCATCATTGTGGACGTTCTGCCTCTTTTCCTATGCTTTACATGCAATTCCAGTCTACCTCCTGAAATCGGTTTCCTGCAATTCTGCCCCGCTTTCAAATCCTCTTGGCAGCCTTACTTCAATATATTTTTGGAAGATAACTGTCAGTTATAACTCTGCAGGTTTGTGAAATACAGTGCCCCTGAGCTCCTTTCTTCAACTGGATTTCTTGTGAGCTCGCCGCAACACCACAGGATTGCTTCAGGCCCTAGTGTCGTTCCGGCATGGCAGGCTGAGCCTTTGGTTAATTCCTCTTCCTGGTGGGAAATGAGAGTTAAATTTGCCCTTCCAGACACCTCCAGCTAGTCTCTCATTGGTTCTCCCTATTCCTGTTCATTTTCGGCAGAATTTGCAAATTGGGCCAAATAGGAGGTTAAAGGCACTGACTCTCCAAGTGGGGAGAGTGTTAGTAAAGTGTCTGGAATGTTGCACCCGAGTACCAGGGGACGAAATCTGAGACACATTTGAACACGTTTCCCGATCACACGGTGGATCATACTCTGGGTTCCACATGCATGTTTTAGCTGAAGGAAGAATCCCTTAAACCTGGAGAGTTGAGACCCATGGAATGGGTACCATGCAATATGACTTCAAAGGGTCTGCATTTGCTCACCGAACCTCACCAATCCTATCACTGCTGCGTTTATGCCGCTATACACACGCTTGATTCTCTTTCGGAGACATATCAATCCATAGGTTTTAAGATTCTTACTAGTCAGGTATATTTTTAGGCGTTTAATATGGGGTGTTGAGTCCACTTCGTTGAGCAAGCAGTAGCTCTTGTCTATTACATATTTGGCTTATGGAAAGGTATCTGTGCTAATTTCAATATCTGGTTTTATGCAGCACCCCAACTCACCTTTCCCCTTAAGCAAGCATAAGTTGGTTTTCTACATTTGAGACCCTATTCTGTTTTGTAATTCAGTTCCTGTGTAGGCAAGTTTACATGCCGTGTATTAGTGATATCTTATGATGTTTCTTTTTCTGTGTGACTTATTTCACTTAGAATCATCGTACCTGAATCCACTCATTATGCTGCTACTGGCCTGATGACATAGATTTCATTGCTGAGTGATATTGCATTGTACGTAAGTACCACAACTTCTTTATCCATTTTTCGCTTTCTGCGATATTGAACTTGTACCGTAAACGAGGTTCTTGTAAACAGAGCCGTTCCAAACATTGGGGTGGCTGTGTCTTTTTGATTTAATTTCCCTAATCTATAGGACCATAAGTGGAAGTGCCCTAGGCTCTGTTGCTTTGTTTTTTAGATGTTTCAGGAAACACCATACACTTCTCCAGAGTGGCTGTTGCCAATTTACATCCCGCCCATCAGTCTAACTAGGCTCCCAGTTCTCCATGGCCTGTCCTGCCTTTCTGGATTTTACACTTTTTTCACATGGCCCTTTTGACCGGGGGGCAGTGAGACTTCATTGTAGTGCAGATTTCCTTTGCAATCGTGCTTGGTTGGCCAAAAAGGGCGTATGCGTTTTTTCCTGCATATATTTAGGAAAAAACGCATACGTACTTTTTGGCCAAGTGCATCATTGTGGACGTTCTGCCTCTTTTCCTATGCTTTACATGCAATTCCAGTCTACCTCCTGAAATCGGTTTCCTGCAATTCTGCCCCGCTTTCAAGTCCTCTTGGCAGACTTACTTCAATATATTTTTGGACGATAGCTGTCATTTATAACTCTGCAGGTTTGTGAATGACAGTGCCCCTGAGCTCCTTTCTTCAACTCGCTTTCTTGTGAGCTGGCCGCAACACCGCAGGATTGCTTCAGGCCCTAGTGTGGTTCCGGCATGGCTCGCTGAGCCTTTGGTTAATTCCTCTTCCTGGTGGGAAATGAGAGTTAAATTTGCCCGTCCAGACACCTCCAGCTAGTCTCTCATTGGTTCTCCCTATTCCTGTTCATTTTCCACAGAAATTGCAAACTGGGCCAAACAGGAGGTTAAAGGCACTGACTCTCCAAGTGGGGAGAGTCTTAGTAAAGCGTCTGGAATGTTGCACCCGAGTACCAGGGGACGAAAACTGAGACACATTTGAACACGTTTCCCGATCACACGGTGGATCATACTCTGGGTTCCACATGCATGTTTTAGCTGAAGGAAGAATCCCTTAAACCTGGAGAGTTGAGACCCATGGAATGGGTACCATGCAATATGACTTCAAAGGGTCTGCATTTGGTCACCGAACTTCACCAATCCTATCACTGCTGCGTTTATGCCGCTATACACACGCTTGATTCTCTTTCGGAGACATATCAATCCATAGGTTTTAAGATTCTTACTAGTCAGGTATATTCTTAGGCGTTTAATATGGGGTGTTGAGTCCACTTCGTTGAGCAAGCAGTAGCTCTTGTCTACTACATATTTGGCTTATGGAAAGGTATCTGTGCTAATTTCAATCTCTGGTTTTATGCAGCACCCCAACTCACCTTTCCCCTTAAATAAGCATAAGTTGGTTTTCTACATTTGAGACCCTATTCTGTTTTGTAATTCAGTTCCTGTGTAGGCAAGTTTACATTCCGTGTATTAGTGATATCTTATGATGTTTCTTTTTCTGTGTGACTTATTTCACTTAGAATCATCGTACCTGAATCCACTCATTATGCTGCTACTGGCCTGATGACATAGATTTCATTGCTGAGTGATATTGCATTGTACGTAAGTACCACAACTTCTTTATCCATTTTTCGCTTTCTGCCATATTGAACTTGTACCGTAAACGAGGTTCTTGTAAAATAGCCGTCCCAAACTTTGGGGTGGCTGTGTCTTTTTGATTTTAATTTCCCTAAGCTATAGGACCATAAGTGGAAGTGCCCTAGGCTCTGTTGCTTTGTTTTTTAGATGTTTCAGGAAACACCATACACTTCTCCAGAGTGGCTGTTGGCAATTTACATCCCGCCCATCAGCATAACAAGGCTCCCAGTTCTCCATGGCCTGTCCTGCCTTTCTGGATTTTACACTTTTTTCAGATGGCCCTTTTGACCGGGGGGCAGTGAGACTTCATTGTAGTGCAGATTTCCTTTGCAAGCTTGCTTGGTTGGCCAAATAGGGCGTATGCGTTTTTTCCTGAATATATTCAGGAAAAAACGCATACGCCCTTTTTGGCCAAGTGCATCATTGTGGACGTTCTGCCTCTTTTCCTATGCTTTACATGCAATTCCAGTCTACCTCCTGAAATCGGTTTCCTGCAATTCTGCCCCGCTTTCAAGTCCTCTTGGCAGCCTTACTTCAATATATTTTTGGACGATAGCTGTCATTTATAACTCTGCAGGTTTGTGAATTACAGTGCCCCTGAGCTCCTTTCTTCAACTCGCTTTCTTGTGAGCTGGCCGCAACACTGCAGGATTGCTTCAGGCCGTAGTGTCGTTCCGGCACGGCAGGCTGAGCCTTTGGTTAATTCCTCTTCCTGGTGGGAAATGAGAGTTAAATTTGCCCGTCCAGACACCTCCAGCTAGTCTCTCATTGGTTCTCCCTATTCCTGTTCATCTTCAGCAGAATTTGCAAATTGGGCCAAATAGGAGGTTAAAGGCACTGACTCTCCAAGTGGGGAGAGTGTTAGTAAAGTGTCTGGAATGTTGCACCCGAGTACCAGGGGACGAAAACTGAGACACATTTGAACACGTTTCCCGATCACACGGTGGATCATACTCTGGGTTCCTCATGCATGTTTTAGCTGAAGGAAGAATCCCTTAAACCTGGAGAGTTGAGACCCATGGAATGGGTACCATGCAATATGACTTCAAAGGGTCTGCATTTGCTCACCGAACTTCACCAATCCTATCACTGCTGCGTTTATGCCGCTGTACACACGCTTGATTCTCTTTCGTAGACATATCAATCCATAGGTTTTAAGATTCTTACTAGTCAGGTATATTCTTAGGCGTTTAATATGGGGTGTTGAGTCCACTTCGTTGAGCAAGCAGTAGCTCTTGTCTATTACATATTTGGCTTATGGAAAGGTATCTGTGCTAATTTCAATCTCTGGTTTTATGCAGCACCCCAACTCACCTTTCCCCTTAAGTAAGCATAAGTTGGTTTTCTACATTTGAGACCCTATTCTGTTTTGTAATTCAGTTCCTGTGTAGCAAAGTTTACATTCCATGTATTAGTGATATCTTATGATGCTTCTTTTTCTGTGTGACTTATTTCACTTAGAATCATCGTACCTGAATCCACTCATTATGCTGCTACTGGCCTGATGACATAGATTTCATTGCTGAGTGATATTGCATTGTACGTAAGTACCACAACTTCTTTATCCATTTTTCGCTTTCTGCGATATTGAACTTGTACCGTAAACGAGGTTCTTGTAACCAGAGCCGTCCCAAACTTTGGGGTGGCTGTGTCTTTTTGATTTTAATTTCCCTAAGCTATAGGACCATAAGTGGAAGTGCCCTAGGCTCTGTTGCTTTGTTTTTTAGATGTTTCAGGAAACACCATACACTTCTCCAGAGTGGCTGTTGGCAATTTACATCACGCCCATCAGCATAACAAGGCTCCCAGTTCTCCATGGCCTGTCCTGCCTTTCTGGATTTTACACTTTTTTCAGATGGCCCTTTTGACCGGGGGGCAGTGAGACTTCATTGTAGTGCAGATTTCCTTTGCAAGCTTGCTTGGTTGGCCAAAAAGGGCGTATGCGTTTTTTCCTGAATATATTCAGGAAAAAACGCATACGAACTTTTTGGCCAAGTGCATCATTGTGGACGTTCTGCCTCTTTTCCTATGCTTTACATGCAATTCCAGTCTACCTCCTGAAATCGGTTTCCTGCAATTCTGCCCCGCTTTCAAGTCCTCTTGGCAGCCTTACTTCAATATATTTTTGGACGATAGCTGTCATTTATATCTCTGCAGTTTTGTGAATTACAGTGCCCCTGAGCTCCTTTCTTCAACTCGCTTTCTTGTGAGCTGGCCGCAACACCGCAGGATTGCTTCAGGCCCTAGTGTCGTTCCGGCATGGCAGGCTGAGCCTTTGGTTAATTCCTCTTCCTGGTGGGAAATGAGAGTTAAATTTGCCCTTCCAGACACCTCCAGCTAGTCTCTCATTGGTCCTCCCTATTCCTGTTCATTTTCGGCAGAATTTGCAAGTTGCGCCAAATAGGAGGTTAAAGGCACTGACTCTCCAAGTGGGGAGAGTGTTAGTAAAGTGTCTGGAATGTTGCACCCGAGTACCAGGGGACGAAATGTGAGACACATTTGAACACGTTTCCCGATCACACGGTGGATCATACTCTGGGTTCCACATGCATGTTTTAGCTGAAGGAAGAATCCCTTAAACCTGGAGAGTTGAGACCCATGGAATGGGTACCATGCAATATGACTTCCAAGGGTCTGCATTTGCTCACCGAACCTCACCAATCCTATCACTGCTGCGTTTATGCCGCTGTACACACGCTAGATTCTCTTTCGGAGACATATCAATCCATAGGTTTTAAGATTCTTACTAGTCAGGTATATTCTTAGGCGTTTAATATGGGGTGTTGAGTCCACTTCATTGAGCAAGCAGTAGCTCTTGTCTATTACATATTTGGCTTATGGAAAGGTATCTGTGCTAATTTCAATCTCTGGTTTTCTGCAGCACTCCAACTCACCTTTCCCCTTAAGCAAGCATAAGTTGGTTTTCTACATTTGAGACCCTATTCTGTTTTGTAATTCAGTTCCTGTGTAGCCAAGTTTACAATCCGTGTATTAGTGATATCTTAAGATGTTTCTTTTAATGTGTGACTTATTTCACTTAGAATCATCATACCTGAATCCACTCATTATGCTGCTACTGGCCTGATGACATAGATTTCATTGCTGAGTGATATTGCATTGTACGTAAGTACCAGAACTTCTTTATCCATTTTTCGCTTTCTGCGATATTGAACTTGAACCGTAAATGAGGTTCTTGTAAACAGAGCCGTTCCAAACTTTGGGGTGGCTGTGTCTTTTTGATTTTAATTTCACTAATCTATAGGACCAAAAATGGAAGTGCCCTAGGCTCTGTTGCTTTGTTTTTCAGATGTTTCAGGAAACACCATACACTTGTCCAGAGTGGCTGTTGGCAATTTACATCCCGCCCATCAGCATAATAAGGCTCCCAGTTCTCCATGGCCTGTCCTGCCTTTCTGGATTTTACACTTTTTTCAGATGGCCCTTTTGACTGGGGGGCAGTGAGACTTCATTGTAGTGCAGATTTCCTTTGCAAGCTTGCTTGGTTGGCCAAAAAGGGCGTATGCGTTTTTTCCTGAATATATTCAGGAAAAAAAGAATACGCCCTTTTTGGCCAAGTGCATCATTGTGGACGTTCTGCCTCTTTTCCTATGCTTTACATGCAATTCCAGTCTACCTCCTGAAATCGGTTTCCTGCAATTCTGCCCCGCTTTCAAGTCCTCTTGGCAGCCTTACTTCAATATATTTTTGGATGATAGCTGTCATTTATAACTCTGCAGGTTTGTGAATTACAGTGCCCCTGAGCTCCTTTCTTCAACTCGCTTTCTTGTGAGCTGGCCGCAACACCGCAGGATTGCTTCAGGCCCTAGTGTGGTTCCGGCACGGCAGGCTGAGCCTTTGGTTAATTCCTCTTCCTGGTGGGAAATGAGAGTAAAATTTGCCCGTCCAGACACCTCCAGCTAGTCTCTCATTGGTTCTCCCTATTCCTGTTCATTTTCCGAAGAAATTGCAAACTGGGCCAAACAGGAGGTTAAAGGCACTGACTCTCCAAGTGGGGAGAGTGTTAGTAAAGCATCTGGAATGTTGCACCCGAGTACCAGGGGACGAAAACTGAGACACATTTGAACACGTTTCCCAATCACACGGTGGATCATCCTCTGGGTTCCACATGCATGTTTTAGCTGAAGGAAGAATCCCTTAAACGTGGAGAGTTGAGAACCATGGAATGGGTACCATGCAATATGACTTCAAAGGGTCTGCATTTGCTCACCGAACCTCACCAATCCTATCACTGCTGCGTTTATGCCGCTGTACACACGCTTGATTCTCTTTCGTAGACATATCAATCCATAGGTTTTAAGATTCTTACTAGTCAGGTATATTTTTAGGCGTTTAATATGGGGTGTAGAGTCCACTTCGTTGAGCAAGCAGTAGCTCTTGTCTATTACATATTTGGCTTATGGAAAGGTATCTGTGCTAATTTCAATCTCTGGTTTTATGCAGCACCCCAACTCACCTTTCCCCTTAAGCAAGCATAAGTTGGTTTTCTACATTTGAGACCCTATTCTGTTTTGTAATTCAGTTCCTGTGTAGGCAAGTTTACATTCCGTGTATTAGTGATATCTTATGATGTTTCTTTTTCTGTGTGACTTATTTCACTTAGAATCATCGTACCTGAATCCACTCATTATGCTGCTACTGGCCTGATGACATAGATTTCATTGCTGAGTGATATTGCATTGTACGTAAGTACCACAACTTCTTTATCCATTTTTCGCTTTCTGCGATATTGAACTTGTACCGTAACCGAGGTTCTTGTAAACAGAGCCGTCCCAAACTTTGGGGTGGCTGTGTCTTTTTGATTTTAATTTCCCTAATCTATAGGACCATAAGTGGAAATGCCCTAGGCTCTGTTGCTTTGTTTTTTAGATGTTTCAGGAAACACCATACACTTCTCCAGAGTGGCTGTTGGCAATTTACATCCCGCCCATCAGCCTAAGTAGGCTCCCAGTTCTCCATGGTCTGTCCTGCCTTTCTGGATTTTACACTTTTTTCAGATGGCCCTTTTGACCGGGGGGCAGTGAGCCTTCATTGTAGTGCAGATTTCCTTTGCAAGCTTGCTTGGTTGGCCAAAAAGGGCGTATGCGTTTTTTCCTGAGTATATTCAGGAAAAAACGCAGACGCCCTTTTTGGCCAAGTGCATCATTGTGGATGTTCTGCCTCTTTTCCTATGCTTTACATGCAATTCCAGTCTACCTCCGGAAATCGGTTTCCTGCAATTCTGCCCCGCTTTCAAGTCCTCTTGGCAGCCTTACTTCAATATATTTTTGGACGATAGCTGTCATTTATAACTCTGCAGGTTTGTGAATTACAGTGCCCCTGAGCTCCTTTCTTCAACTCGCTTTCTTCTGGGCTGGCCGCAACACCGCAGGATTGCTTCAGGCCCTAGTGTGATTTCGGCATGGCTCGCTGAGCCTTTGGTTAATTTCTCCTCCTGGTGGGAAATGAGAGTTAAATTTGCCCGTCCAGACAGCTCGGGCTACTCTCTCATTGGTTCTCCCTATTCCTGTTCATTTTCCGCAGAAATTGCAAACTGGGCCAAACAGGACGTTAAAGGCACTGACTCTCCAAGTGGGGAGAGTGTTAGTAAAGCGTCTGGAATGTTGCACCCGAGTACCAGGGGACGAAATCTGAGACACATTTGAACACATTTCCCGATCACACGGTGGATCATACTCTGGGTTCCACATGCATGTTTTAGCTGAAGGAAGAATCCCTTAAACCTGGAGAGTTGAGAACCATGGAATGGGTACCATGCAATATGACTTCAAAGGGTCTGCATTTGCTCACCGAACCTCACCAGTCCTTTCACTGCTGCGTTTATGCCGCTGTACACACGCTTGATTCTCTTTCGGAGACATATCAATCCATAGGTTTTAAGATTCTTACTAGTCAGGTATATTCTTAGGCGTTTAATATGGGGTGTTGAGTCCACTTCGTTGAGCAGGGAGTAGCTCTTTTCTATTACATATTTGTCTTATGGAAAGGTATCTGTGCTAATTTCAATCTCTGGTTTTATGCAGCACCCCAACTCACCTTTCCCCTTAAGCAAGCATAAGTTGGTTTTCTACATTTGAGACCCTATTCTGTTTTGTAATTCAGTTCCTGTGTAGGCAAGTTTACATTCCGTGTATTAGTGATATCTTATGATGTTTCTTTTTCTGTGTGACTTATTTCACTTAGAATCATCGTACCTGAATCCACTCATTATGCTGCTACTGGCCTGATGACATAGATTTCATTGCTGAGTGATATTGCATTGTACGTAAGTACCACAACTTCTTTATCCATTTTTCGCTTTCTGCGATATTGAACTTGTACCGTAAACGAGGTTCTTGTAAACAGAGCCGTTCCAAACTTTGGGGTGGCTGTGTCTTTTTGATTTTAATTTCCCTAATCTATAGGACCATAAGTGGAAGTGTCCTAGGCTCTGTTGCTTTGTTTTTTAGATGTTTCAGGAAACACCATACACTTCTCCAGAGTGGCTGTTGGCAATTTACATCCCGCCCATCAGTCTAACTAGGCTCCCAGTTCTCCATGGCCTGTCCTGCCTTTATGGATTTTACACTTTTTTCAGATGGCCCTTTTAACCGGGGGGCAGTGAGACTTCATTGTAGTGCAGATTTCCTTTGCAAGCTTGCTTGGTTGGCCAAAAAGGGCGTATGCGTTTTTTCCTGAATATATTCAGGAAAAAACGCATACGCCCTTTTTGGCCAAGTGCATCATTGTGGACGTTCTGCCTCTTTTCCTATGCTTTACATGCAATTCCAGTCTACCTCCTGAAATCGGTTTCCTGCAATTCTGCCCCACTTTCAAGTCCTCTTGGCAGCCTTACTTCAATATATTTTTGGACGATAGCTGTCATTTATAACTCTGAAGGTTTGTGAATTACAGTGCCCCTGAGCTCCTTTCTTCAACTCGCTTTCTTCGGAGCTGGCCGCAACACCGCAGGATTGCTTCAGGCCCTAATGTCGTTCTGGCACGGCAGGCTGAGGTTTGGTTAATTCCTCTTCCTGGTGGGAAATGAGAGTTAAATTTGACCATTCAGACACCTCCAGCTAGTCTCTCATTGGTTCTCCCTATTCCTGTTCATCTTCAGCAGAATTTGCAAATTGGGCCAAATAGGAGGTTAAAGGCACTGACTCTCCAAGTGTGTAGAGTGTTAGTAAAGTGTCTGGAATGTTGCACCCGAGTACCAGGGGACGAAATCTGAGACACATTTGAACACGTTTCCCGATCACACGGTGGATCATACTCTGGGTTCCACATGCATGTTTTAGCTGAAGGAAGAATCCCTTAAACCTGGAGAGTTGAGAACCATGGAATGGGTACCATGCAATATGACTTCAAAGGGTCTGCATTTGCTCACCGAACCTCACCAATCCTATCACTGCTGCTTTTATGCCGCTGTACACACGCTTGATTCTCTTTCGGAGACATATATATCCATAGGTTTTAAGATTCTTACTAGTGAGGCATATTCTTAGGCGTTTAATATGGGGTGTTGTGTCCACTTCTTTGAGCAAGGAGTAGCTCTTGTCTATTATATATTTTTCTTATGGAAAGGTATCTGTGTTAATTTCAATCTCTGGTTTTATGCAGCACCCCAACTCACCTTTCCCCTTAAGCAAGCATAAGTTGGTTTTCTACATTTGAGACCCTATTCTGTTTTGTAATTCAGTTCCTATGTAGAGAAGTTTACATTCTGTGTATTAGTGATATCTTATGATGTTTCTTTTTCTGTGTGACTTATTTCACTTAGAATCATCGTACCTGAATCCACTCATTATGCTGCTCCTGGCCTGATGACATACATTTCATTGCTGAGTGATATTGCATTGTACGTAAGTACCACAACTTCTTTATCCATTTTTCGCCTTCTGCGATATTGAACTTGTACCGTAAACGAGGTTCTTGTAAAAAGAGTCGTCCCAAACTTTGGGGTGCCTGTGTCTTTTTGATTTTAATTTCCCTAAGCTATAGGACCATAAGTGGAAGTGCCCTAGGCTGTGTTGCTTTGTTTTTTAGATATTTCAGGAACCACCATACACTTCTCCAGAGTGGCTGTTGGCAATTTACATCCTGCCCATCAGCATAACAAGGCTCCCAGTTCTCCATGGCCTGTCCTGCCTTTCTGGATTTTACACTTTTTTCAGATGGCCCTTTTGACCGGGGGGCAGTGAGACTTCATTGTAGTGCAGATTTCTTTGCAAGCTTGCTTGGGTGGCCAAAAAGGGCGTATGCGTTTTTTCCTGAATATATTCAGGAAAAAACGCATACGCCCTTTTTGGCCAAGTGCATCATTGTGGACGTTCTGCCTCTTTTCCTATGCTTTACATGCAATTCCAGTCTACCTCCTGAAATCGGTTTCCTGCAATTCTGCCCCGCTTTCAAGTCCTCTTGGCAGCCTTACTTCAATATATTTTTGGATGATAGCTGTCATTTATATCTCTGCAGGTTTGTGAATTACAGTGCCCCTGAGCTCCTTTCTTCAACTCGCTTTCTTGTGAGCTGGCCGCAACTCTGCAGGATTGCTTCAGGCCCTAGTGTGATACTGGCATGGCATGCTGAGCCTTACGTTAATTCCTCTTCCTGGTGAGAAATGAGAGTTAAATTTGCCCATCCAGACACCTCCGGCTAGTCTCTCATTGGTTCTCCCTATTCCTGTTCATTTTCCGCCGAAATTACAAACTGGGCCCAACAGCAGATTAAAGGCACTGACTGTGCAAGTGGGGAGAGTGTTAGTAAAGCGTCTGGAATGTTGCACCCGAGTACCAGGGGACGAAATCTGAGACACATTTGAACACATTTCCCGATCACACGGTGGATCATACTCTGGGTTCCACATGCATGTTTTAGCTGAAGGAAGAATCCCTTAAACCTGGAGAGTTGAGAACCATGGAATGGGTACCATGCAATATGACTTCAAAGGGTCTGCATTTGCTCACCGAACCTCACCAGTCCTTTCACAGCTGCGTTTATGCCGCTGTACACACGCTTGATTCTCTTTCGGAGACATATCAATCCATAGGTTTTAAGATTCTTACTAGTCAGGTATATTCTTAGGCGTTTAATATGGGGTGTTGAGTCCACTTCGTTGAGCAGGGAGTAGCTCTTTTCTATTACATATTTGTCTTATGGAAAGGTATCTGTGCTAATTTCAATCTCTGGTTTTATGCAGCACCCCAACTCACCTTTCCCCTTAAGCAAGCATAAGTTGGTTTTCTACATTTGAGACCCTATTCTGTTTTGTAATTCAGTTCCTGTGTAGCCAAGTTTACATTCTGTGTATTAGTGATATCTTATGATGTTTCTTTTTCTGTGTGACTTATTTCACTTAGAATCATCGTACCTCAATCCACTCATTATGCTGCTACTGGCCTGATGAGATAGATTTCATTGCTGAGTGATATTGCATTGTACGTAAGTACCACAACTTCTTTATCCATTTTTCGCTTTCTGCGATATTGAACTTGTACCGTAAACGAGGTTCTTGTAAACAGAGCCGTCCCAAACTTTGGGGTAGCTGTGTCTTTTTGATTTTAATTTCCCTAAGCTATAGCACCATAAGTGGAAGTGCCCTAGGCTCTGTTGCTTTGTTTTTTAGATG
This sequence comes from Pseudorca crassidens, assembly GCF_039906515.1. Classification (NCBI taxonomy): domain Eukaryota; kingdom Metazoa; phylum Chordata; class Mammalia; order Artiodactyla; family Delphinidae; genus Pseudorca; species Pseudorca crassidens. Next base: position 2,751,915 of record NW_027135940.1, read on the forward strand.
TTTCAGGAAACACCATACACTTCTCCAGAGTGGCTGTTGGTAATTTACATCACGCCCATTGGCATAACAAAACTACCAGTTCTCCATGGCCTGTCCTGCCTTTCTGGATTTTACTCTTTTTTCAGATGGCCCTTTTGACCGGGGGGCAGTGAGACTTCATTGTAGTGCAGATTTCCTTTGCAAGCTTGCTTGTTTGGCCAAAAAGGGCTTATGCATTTTTTCCTGAATATATTCAGGAAAAAACGCATACGCCCTTTTTGGCCAAGTGCATCATTGTGGACGTTCTGCCTCTTTTCCTATGCTTTACATGCAATTCCAGTCTACCTCCTGAAATCAGTTTCCTGCAATTCTGCCCCGCTTTCAAGTCCTCTTGGCAGCCTTACTTCAATATATTTTTGGACGATAGCTGTCATTTAGAACTCTGCAGGTGTGTGAATTACAGGGCCCCTGAGCTCCTTTCTTCAACTCGCTTTCTTGTGAGCTGGCCGCAACACCGCAGGATTGCTTCAGGCCCTAGTGTGGTTCCGGCATGGCTCGCTGAGCCTTTGGTTAATTCCTCTTCCTGGTGGGAAATGAGAGTTAAATTTGCCCGTCCAGACACCTCCAGCTAGTCTCTCATTCGTTCTGCCTATTCCTGTTCCTTTTCTGCAGAAATTGCAAACTGGGCCAAACAGGAGGTTAAAGGCACTGACTCTCCAAGTGGGGAGAGTGTTAGTAAAGCGTCTGGAATGCTGCACCCGAGTACCAGGAGACGAAAACTGAGACACATTTGAACATGTTTCCCGATCACACGGTGGATTATACTCTGGGTTCCACATGCATGTTTTAGCTGAAGGAAGAATCCCTTAAACCTGGAGAGTTGAGAACCATGGAGTGGGTACCATGCAATATGACTTCAAACGGTCTTCATTTGCTCACCGAACCTCACCAATCCTTTCACTGCTGCCTTTATGCCGCTGTACACACGCTTGATTCTCTTTCGGAGACATATAAATCCATAGGTTTTAAGATTCTTACTACTCAGGTATATTCTTAGGCGTTTAATATGGGGTGTTGAGTCCGCTTCGTTGAGCAAGGAGTAGCTCTTGTCTATTACATATTTGTCTTATGGAAAGCTATCTGTGTTAAGTTCAATCTCTGGTTTTCTGCAGCACCCCAACTCACCTTTCCCCTTAAGCAAGCATAAGTTGGTTTTCTACATTTGAGACCCTGTTTTGTTCTGTAATTCAGTTCCTGTGTAGCCAAGTTTACATTCCGTGTATTAGTGATACCTTATGATGTTTCTTTTTCTGTGTGACTTATTTCACTTAGAATCATCGTACCTGAATCCACTCATTATGCTGCTACTGGCCTGATGACATAGATTTCATTGCTGAGTGATATTGCATTGTACGTAAGTACCACAACTTCTTTATCCATTTTTCGCTTTCTGTGATATTGAACTTGTATTGTAAACGAGGTTCTTGTAAACAGAGCCGTCCCAAACATTGCGGTGGCTGTGTCTTTTTGATTTTAATTTCCCTAATCTATAGGACCATAAGTGGAAGTGCCTTAGGCTGTGTTGCTCTGTTTCTTAGATGTTTCAGGAAACACCATACACTTCTCCAGAGTGGCTGTTGGCAATTTACATCCCGCCCATCAGCATAACAAGGCTCCCAGTTCTCCTTGGCCTGTCCTGCCTTTTTGGATTTTACACTTTTTTCAGATGGCCCTTTTGACCGGGGGGCAGTGAGACTTCATTGTAGTGCAGATTTCCTTTGCAAGCTTGCTTGGTTGGCCAAAAAGGGCGTATGCGTTTTTTCCTGAGTATATTCAGGAAAAAACGCAGACGCCCTTTTTGGCCAAGTGCATCATTGTGGACGTTCTGCCTCTTTTCCTATGCTTTACATGCAATTCCAGTCTACCTCCTGAAATCGGTTTCCTGCAATTCTGCCCCGCTTTCAAGTCCTCTTGGCAGCCTTACTTCAATATATTTTTGGACGATAGCTGTCATTTAGAACTCTGCAGGTGTGTGAATTACAGTTCCCCTGAGCTCCTTTCTTCAACTCGCTTTCTTGTGAGCTGGCCGCAACACCGCAGGATTGCTTCAGGCCCTAGTGTGGTTCCGGCATGGCTCGCTGAGCCTTTCGATAATTCCTCTTCTTGGTGGGAAATGAGAGTTAAATTTGCCCGTCCATAACCCTCCAGCTAGTCTCTCATTGGTTCTCCCTATTCCTGTTCATTTTCCGCAGAAATTGCAAACTGGGCCAAACAGGAGGTTAAAGGCACTGACTCTCCAAGTGGGGGAGAGTGTTAGTAAAGCGTCTGGAATGTTGCACCCGAGTACCAGGGGATGAAAACTGAGACACATTTGAACACGTTTCCCAATCACACGGTGGATCATACTCTGGGTTCCACATGCATGTTTTAGCTGAAGGAAGAATCCCTTAAACCTGGAGAGTTGAGAACCATGGAATGGGTACCATGCAATATGACTTCAAAGGGTCTGCATTTGCTCACCGAACCTCACCAGTCCTTTCACAGCTGCGTTTATGCCGCTGTACACACGCTTGATTCTCTTTCGGAGACATATCAATCCATAGGTTTTAAGATTCTTACTAGTCAGGTATATTCTTAGGCGTTTAATATGGGGTGTTGAGTCCACTTCGTTGAGCAGGGAGTAGCTCTTTTCTATTACATATTTGTCTTATGGAAAGGTATCTGTGCTAATTTCAATCTCTGGTTTTATGCAGCACCCCAACTCACCTTTCCCCTTAAGCAAGCATAAGTTGGTTTTCTACATTTGAGACCCTATTCTGTTTTGTAATTCAGTTCCTGTGTAGCCAAGTTTACATTCTGTGTATTAGTGATATCTTATGATGTTTCTTTTTCTGTGTGACTTATTTCACTTAGAATCATCGTACCTCAATCCACTCATTATGCTGCTACTGGCCTGATGAGATAGATTTCATTGCTGAGTGATATTGCATTGTACGTAAGTACCACAACTTCTTTATCCATTTTTCGCTTTCTGCGATATTGAACTTGTACCGTAAACGAGGTTCTTGTAAACAGAGCCGTCCCAAACTTTGGGGTAGCTGTGTCTTTTTGATTTTAATTTCCCTAAGCTATAGCACCATAAGTGGAAGTGCCCTAGGCTCTGTTGCTTTGTTTTTTAGATGTTTCAGGAAACACCATACACTTCTCCAGAGTGGCTGTTGGTAATTTACATCACGCCCATTGGCATAACAAAACTACCAGTTCTCCATGGCCTGTCCTGCCTTTCTGGATTTTACTCTTTTTTCAGATGGCCCTTTTGACCGGGGGGCAGTGAGACTTCATTGTAGTGCAGATTTCCTTTGCAAGCTTGCTTGTTTGGCCAAAAAGGGCTTATGCATTTTTTCCTGAATATATTCAGGAAAAAACGCATACGCCCTTTTTGGCCAAGTGCATCATTGTGGACGTTCTGCCTCTTTTCCTATGCTTTACATGCAATTCCAGTCTACCTCCTGAAATCGGTTTCCTGCAATTCTGCCCCGCTTTCAAGTCCTCTTGGCAGCCTTACTTCAATATATTTTTGGACGATAGCTGTCATTTAGAACTCTGCAGGTGTGTGAATTACAGGGCCCCTGAGCTCCTTTCTTCAACTCGCTTTCTTGTGAGCTGGCCGCAACACCGCAGGATTGCTTCAGGCCCTAGTGTGGTTCCGGCATGGCTCGCTGAGCCTTTGGTTAATTCCTCTTCCTGGTGGGAAATGAGAGTTAAATTTGCCCGTCCAGACACCTCCAGCTAGTCTCTCATTCGTTCTGCCTATTCCTGTTCATTTTCCGCAGAAATTGCAAACTGGGCCAAACAGGAGGTTAAAGGCACTGACTCTCCAAGTGGGGAGAGTGTTAGTAAAGCGTCTGGAATGTTGCACCCGAGTACCAGGGGATGAAAACTGAGACACATTTGAACATGTTTCCCGATCACACGGTGGATCATACTCTGGGTTCCACATGCATGTTTTAGCTGAAGGAAGAATCCCTTAAACCTGGAGAGTTGAGAACCATGGAATGGGTACCATGCAATATGACTTCAAAGGGTCTGCATTTGCTCACCGAACCTCACCAGTCCTTTCACTGCTGCGTTTATGTCGCTGTACACACGCTTGATTCTCTTTCGGAGACATATCAATCCATAGGTTTTAATATTCTTACTAGTCAGGTATATTCTTAGGCGTTTAATATGGGGTGTTGAGTCCGCTTCGTTGAGCAGGGAGTAGCTCTTTTCTATTACATATTTGTCTTATGGAAAGGTATCTGTGCTAATTTCAATCTCTGGTTTTATGCAGCACCCCAACTCACCTTTCCCCTTAAGCAAGCATAAGTTGGTTTTCTACATTTGAGACCCTATTCTGTTTTGTAATTCAGTTCCTGTGTAGGCAAGTTTACATTCCGTGTATTAGTGATATCTTATGATGTTTCTTTTTCTGTGTGACTTATTTCACTTAGAATCATCGTACCTGAATCCACTCATTATGCTGCTACTGGCCTGATGACATAGATTTCATTGTTGAGTGATATTGCATTGTACGTAAGTACCACAACTTCTTTATCCATTTTTCGCTTTCTGCGATATTGAACTTGTACCGTAAACGAGGTTCTTGTAAACAGAGCCGTTCCAAACTTTGGGGTGGCTGTGTCTTTTTGATTTTAATTTCCCTAATCTATAGGACCATAAGTGGAAGTGCCCTAGGCTCTGTTGCTTTGTTTTTTAGATGTTTCAGGAAACACCATACACTTCTCCAGAGTGGCTGTTGGCAATTTACATCCCGCCCATCAGTCTAACTAGGCTCCCAGTTCTCCATGGCCTGTCCTGCCTTTCTGGATTTTACACTTTTTTCAGATGGCCCTTTTGACCGGGGGGCAGTGAGACTTCATTGTAGTGCAGATTTCCTTTGCAAGCTTGCTTGGTTGGCCAAAAAGGGCGTATGCGTTTTTTCCTGAATATATTCAGGAAAAAACGCATACGCCCTTTTTGGCCAAGTGCATCATTGTGGACGTTCTGCCTCTTTACCTATGCTTTACATGCAATTCCAGTCTACCTCCTGAAATCGGTTTCCTGCAATTCTGCCCCACTTTCAAGTCCTCTTGGCAGCCTTACTTCAATATATTTTTGGACGATAGCTGTCATTTATAACTCTGAAGGTTTGTGAATTACAGTGCCCCTGAGCTCCTTTCTTCAACTCGCTTTCTTCGGAGCTGGCCGCAACACCGCAGGATTGCTTCAGGCCCTAATGTCGTTCTGGCACGGCAGGCTGAGGTTTGGTTAATTCCTCTTCCTGGTGGGAAATGAGAGTTAAATTTGACCATTCAGACACCTCCAGCTAGTCTCTCATTGGTTCTCCCTATTCCTTTTCATCTTCAGCAGAATTTGCAAATTGGGCCAAATAGGAGGTTAAAGGCACTGACTCTCCAAGTGTGTAGAGTGTTAGTAAAGTGTCTGGAATGTTGCACCCGAGTACCAGGGGACGAAATCTGAGACACATTTGAACACGTTTCCCGATCACACGGTGGATCATACTCTGGGTTCCACATGCATGTTTTAGCTGAAGGAAGAATCCCTTAAACCTGGAGAGTTGAGAACCATGGAATGGGTACCATGCAATATGACTTCAAAGGGTCTGCATTTGCTCACCGAACCTCACCAATCCTATCACTGCTGCTTTTATGCCGCTGTACACACGCTTGATTCTCTTTCGGAGACATATATATCCATAGGTTTTAAGATTCTTACTAGTGAGGCATATTCTTAGGCGTTTAATATGGGGTGTTGTGTCCACTTCTTTGAGCAAGGAGTAGCTCTTGTCTATTATATATTTTTCTTATGGAAAGGTATCTGTGTTAATTTCAATCTCTGGTTTTATGCAGCACCCCAACTCACCTTTCCCCTTAAGCAAGCATAAGTTGGTTTTCTACATTTGAGACCCTATTCTGTTTTGTAATTCAGTTCCTATGTAGAGAAGTTTACATTCTGTGTATTAGTGATATCTTATGATGTTTCTTTTTCTGTGTGACTTATTTCACTTAGAATCATCGTACCTGAATCCACTCATTATGCTGCTACTGGCCTGATGACATACATTTCATTGCTGAGTGATATTGCATTGTACGTAAGTACCACAACTTCTTTATCCATTTTTCGCCTTCTGCGATATTGAACTTGTACCGTAAACGAGGTTCTTGTAAAAAGAGTCGTCCCAAACTTTGGGGTGCCTGTGTCTTTTTGATTTTAATTTCCCTAAGCTATAGGACCATAAGTGGAAGTGCCCTAGGCTGTGTTGCTTTGTTTTTTAGATATTTCAGGAACCACCATACACTTCTCCAGAGTGGCTGTTGGCAATTTACATCCTGCCCATCAGCATAACAAGGCTCCCAGTTCTCCATGGCCTGTCCTGCCTTTCTGGATTTTACACTTTTTTCAGATGGCCCTTTTGACCGGGGGGCAGTGAGACTTCATTGTAGTGCAGATTTCTTTGCAAGCTTGCTTGGGTGGCCAAAAAGGGCGTATGCGTTTTTTCCTGAATATATTCAGGAAAAAACGCATACGCCCTTTTTGGCCAAGTGCATCATTGTGGACGTTCTGCCTCTTTTCCTATGCTTTACATGCAATTCCAGTCTACCTCCTGAAATCGGTTTCCTGCAATTCTGCCCCACTTTCAAGTCCTCTTGGCAGCCTTACTTCAATATATTTTTGGACGATAGCTGTCATTTATAACTCTGAAGGTTTGTGAATTACAGTGCCCCTGAGCTCCTTTCTTCAACTCGCTTTCTTCGGAGCTGGCCGCAACACCGCAGGATTGCTTCAGGCCCTAATGTCGTTCTGGCACGGCAGGCTGAGGTTTGGTTAATTCCTCTTCCTGGTGGGAAATGAGAGTTAAATTTGACCATTCAGACACCTCCAGCTAGTCTCTCATTGGTTCTCCCTATTCCTGTTCATCTTCAGCAGAATTTGCAAATTGGGCCAAATAGGAGGTTAAAGGCACTGACTCTCCAAGTGTGTAGAGTGTTAGTAAAGTGTCTGGAATGTTGCACCCGAGTACCAGGGGACGAAATCTGAGACACATTTGAACACGTTTCCCGATCACACGGTGGATCATACTCTGGGTTCCACATGCATGTTTTAGCTGAAGGAAGAATCCCTTAAACCTGGAGAGTTGAGAACCATGGAATGGGTACCATGCAATATGACTTCAAAGGGTCTGCATTTGCTCACCGAACCTCACCAATCCTATCACTGCTGCTTTTATGCCGCTGTACACACGCTTGATTCTCTTTCGGAGACATATATATCCATAGGTTTTAAGATTCTTACTAGTGAGGCATATTCTTAGGCGTTTAATATGGGGTGTTGTGTCCACTTCTTTGAGCAAGGAGTAGCTCTTGTCTATTATATATTTTTCTTATGGAAAGGTATCTGTGTTAATTTCAATCTCTGGTTTTATGCAGCACCCCAACTCACCTTTCCCCTTAAGCAAGCATAAGTTGGTTTTCTACATTTGAGACCCTATTCTGTTTTGTAATTCAGTTCCTATGTAGAGAAGTTTACATTCTGTGTATTAGTGATATCTTATGATGTTTCTTTTTCTGTGTGACTTATTTCACTTAGAATCATCGTACCTGAATCCACTCATTATGCTGCTACTGGCCTGATGACATACATTTCATTGCTGAGTGATATTGCATTGTACGTAAGTACCACAACTTCTTTATCCATTTTTCGCCTTCTGCGATATTGAACTTGTACCGTAAACGAGGTTCTTGTAAAAAGAGTCGTCCCAAACTTTGGGGTGCCTGTGTCTTTTTGATTTTAATTTCCCTAAGCTATAGGACCATAAGTGGAAGTGCCCTAGGCTGTGTTGCTTTGTTTTTTAGATATTTCAGGAACCACCATACACTTCTCCAGAGTGGCTGTTGGCAATTTACATCCTGCCCATCAGCATAACAAGGTTCCCAGTTCTCCATGGCCTGTCCTGCCTTTCTGGATTTTACACTTTTTTCAGATGGCCCTTTTGACCGGGGGGCAGTGAGACTTCATTGTAGTGCAGATTTCTTTGCAAGCTTGCTTGGGTGGCCAAAAAGGGCGTATGCGTTTTTTCCTGAATATATTCAGGAAAAAACGCATACGCCCTTTTTGGCCAAGTGCATCATTGTGGACGTTCTGCCTCTTTTCCTATGCTTTACATGCAATTCCAGTCTACCTCCTGAAATCGGTTTCCTGCAATTCTGCCCCGCTTTCAAGTCCTCTTGGCAGCCTTACTTCAATATATTTTTGGACGATAGCTGTCATTTATATCTCTGCAGGTTTGTGAATTACAGTGCCCCTGAGCTCCTTTCTTCAACTCCCTTTCTTGTGAGCTGGCCGCAACACTGCATGATTGCTTCAGGCCCTAGTGTGGTTCCGGCATGGCTCGCTGAGCCTTTGGTTAATTCCTCTTCCTGGTGGGAAATGAGAGTTAAATTTGCCCGTCCAGACACCTCCAGCTAGTCTCTCATTCGTTCTGCCTATTCCTGTTCCTTTTCTGCAGAAATTGCAAACTGGGCCAAACAGGAGGTTAAAGGCACTGACTCTCCAAGTGGGGAGAGTGTTAGTAAAGCGTCTGGAATGCTGCACCCGAGTACCAGGAGACGAAAACTGAGACACATTTGAACATGTTTCCCGATCACACGGTGGATTATACTCTGGGTTCCACATGCATGTTTTAGCTGAAGGAAGAATCCCTTAAACCTGGAGAGTTGAGAACCATGGAGTGGGTACCATGCAATATGACTTCAAACGGTCTTCATTTGCTCACCGAACCTCACCAATCCTTTCACTGCTGCCTTTATGCCGCTGTACACACGCTTGATTCTCTTTCGGAGACATATAAATCCATAGGTTTTAAGATTCTTACTACTCAGGTATATTCTTAGGCGTTTAATATGGGGTGTTGAGTCCGCTTCGTTGAGCAAGGAGTAGCTCTTGTCTATTACATATTTGTCTTATGGAAAGCTATCTGTGTTAAGTTCAATCTCTGGTTTTCTGCAGCACCCCAACTCACCTTTCCCCTTAAGCAAGCATAAGTTGGTTTTCTACATTTGAGACCCTATTCTGTTTTGTAATTCAGTTCCTATGTAGAGAAGTTTACATTCTGTGTATTAGTGATATCTTATGATGTTTCTTTTTCTGTGTGACTTATTTCACTTAGAATCATCGTACCTGAATCCACTCATTATGCTGCTACTGGCCTGATGACATACATTTCATTGCTGAGTGATATTGCATTGTACGTAAGTACCACAACTTCTTTATCCATTTTTCGCCTTCTGCGATATTGAACTTGTACCGTAAACGAGGTTCTTGTAAAAAGAGTCGTCCCAAACTTTGGGGTGCCTGTGTCTTTTTGATTTTAATTTCCCTAAGCTATAGGACCATAAGTGGAAGTGCCCTAGGCTGTGTTGCTTTGTTTTTTAGATATTTCAGGAACCACCATACACTTCTCCAGAGTGGCTGTTGGCAATTTACATCCTGCCCATCAGCATAACAAGGCTCCCAGTTCTCCATGGCCTGTCCTGCCTTTCTGGATTTTACACTTTTTTCAGATGGCCCTTTTGACCGGGGGGCAGTGAGACTTCATTGTAGTGCAGATTTCTTTGCAAGCTTGCTTGGGTGGCCAAAAAGGGCGTATGCGTTTTTTCCTGAATATATTCAGGAAAAAACGCATACGCCCTTTTTGGCCAAGTGCATCATTGTGGACGTTCTGCCTCTTTTCCTATGCTTTACATGCAATTCCAGTCTACCTCCTGAAATCGGTTTCCTGCAATTCTGCCCCGCTTTCAAGTCCTCTTGGCAGCCTTACTTCAATATATTTTTGGACGATAGCTGTCATTTATATCTCTGCAGGTTTGTGAATTACAGTGCCCCTGAGCTCCTTTCTTCAACTCCCTTTCTTGTGAGCTGGCCGCAACACTGCATGATTGCTTCAGGCCCTAGTGTGGTTCCGGCATGGCTCGCTGAGCCTTTGGTTAATTCCTCTTCCTGGTGGGAAATGAGAGTTAAATTTGCCCGTCCAGACACCTCCAGCTAGTCTCTCATTCGTTCTGCCTATTCCTGTTCCTTTTCTGCAGAAATTGCAAACTGGGCCAAACAGGAGGTTAAAGGCACTGACTCTCCAAGTGGGGAGAGTGTTAGTAAAGCGTCTGGAATGCTGCACCCGAGTACCAGGAGACGAAAACTGAGACACATTTGAACATGTTTCCCGATCACACGGTGGATTATACTCTGGGTTCCACATGCATGTTTTAGCTGAAGGAAGAATCCCTTAAACCTGGAGAGTTGAGAACCATGGAGTGGGTACCATGCAATATGACTTCAAACGGTCTTCATTTGCTCACCGAACCTCACCAATCCTTTCACTGCTGCCTTTATGCCGCTGTACACACGCTTGATTCTCTTTCGGAGACATATAAATCCATAGGTTTTAAGATTCTTACTACTCAGGTATATTCTTAGGCGTTTAATATGGGGTGTTGAGTCCGCTTCGTTGAGCAAGGAGTAGCTCTTGTCTATTACATATTTGTCTTATGGAAAGCTATCTGTGTTAAGTTCAATCTCTGGTTTTCTGCAGCACCCCAACTCACCTTTCCCCTTAAGCAAGCATAAGTTGGTTTTCTACATTTGAGACCCTGTTCTGTTCTGTAATTCAGTTCCTGTGTAGCCAAGTTTACATTCCGTGTATTAGTGATACCTTATGATGTTTCTTTTTCTGTGTGACTTATTTCACTTAGAATCATCGTACCTGAATCCACTCATTATGCTGCTACTGGCCTGATGACATAGATTTCATTGCTGAGTGATATTGCATTGTACGTAAGTACCACAACTTCTTTATCCATTTTTCGCTTTCTGTGATATTGAACTTGTATTGTAAACGAGGTTCTTGTAAACAGAGCCGTCCCAAACATTGCGGTGGCTGTGTCTTTTTGATTTTAATTTCCCTAATCTATAGGACCATAAGTGGAAGTGCCTTAGGCTGTGTTGCTCTGTTTCTTAGATGTTTCAGGAAACACCATACACTTCTCCAGAGTGGCTGTGGGCAATTTACATCCCGCCCATCAGCATAACAAGGCTCCCAGTTCTCCTTGGCCTGTCCTGCCTTTTTGGATTTTACACTTTTTTCAGATGGCCCTTTTGACCGGGGGGCAGTGAGACTTCATTGTAGTGCAGATTTCCTTTGCAAGCTTGCTTGGTTGGCCAAAAAGGGCGTATGCGTTTTTTCCTGAGTATATTCAGGAAAAAACGCAGACGCCCTTTTTGGCCAAGTGCATCATTGTGGACGTTCTGCCTCTTTTCCTATGCTTTACATGCAATTCCAGTCTACCTCCTGAAATCGGTTTCCTGCAATTCTGCCCCGCTTTCAAGTCCTCTTGGCAGCCTTACTTCAATATATTTTTGGACGATAGCTGTCATTTAGAACTCTGCAGGTGTGTGAATTACAGTTCCCCTGAGCTCCTTTCTTCAACTCGCTTTCTTGTGAGCTGGCCGCAACACCGCAGGATTGCTTCAGGCCCTAGTGTGGTTCCGGCATGGCTCGCTGAGCCTTTCGATAATTCCTCTTCTTGGTGGGAAATGAGAGTTAAATTTGCCCGTCCATAACCCTCCAGCTAGTCTCTCATTGGTTCTCCCTATTCCTGTTCATTTTCCGCAGAAATTGCAAACTGGGCCAAACAGGAGGTTAAAGGCACTGACTCTCCAAGTGGGGGAGAGTGTTAGTAAAGCGTCTAGAATGTTGCAGCCGATTACCAGGGGATGAAAAGTGAGACACATTTGAACACGTTTCCCAATCACACGGTGGATCATACTCTGGGTTCCACATGCATGTTTTAGCTGAAGGAAGAATCCCTTAAACCTGGAGAGTTGAGAACCATGGAATGGGTACCATGCAATATGACTTCAAAGGGTCTGCATTTGCTCACCGAACCTCACCAATCCTATCACTGCTGCGTTTATGCCGCTGTAAACACGCTTGATTCTCTTTCGGAGACATATAAATCCATAGGTTTTAAGATTCTTACTAGTCAGGTATATTCTTAGGCGTTTAATATGTGGTGTTGAGTCCACTTCGTTGAGCAAGGAGTAGCTCTAGTCTATTACATATTTGGCTTATTGAACGGTATCTGTGCTCATTTCAATCTCTTGTTTTATGCAGCACACCAACTCACCTTTCCCCTTTAGCAAGCATAAGTTGGTTCTACATTTGAGACCCTGTTCTGTTTTGTAATTCATTTCCTGGGTAGCCAAGTTTACATTCCGTGTATTAGGGATATCTTATGATGTTTCTTTTTCTGTGTGACTTATTTCACTTAGAATCATCGTACCTGAATCCACTCATTATGCTGCTACGGGCCTGATGACATAGATTTCATTGCTGAATGATATTCCATTCTACGTATGTACCACAACTTCTTTATCCATTTTTTGCTTTCTACGATATTGAACTTGTACCGTAAACGAGGTTGTTGTAAACAGAGCCGTTCCAAACTTTGGGGTGGCTGTGTCTTTTTGATTTTAATTTCACTAAGCTATAGGACCATAAGTGGAAGTGCCCTAGGCTCTGTTGCTTTGTTTTTTAGATGTTTCAGGAAACATCATACACTTCTCCAGAGTGGCTGTTGGCAATTTACATCCTGCCCATAAGCACAAAAAGGCTCCCAGTTCTCCATGGCCTGTCCTGCCGTTCTGGATTTTACACTTTTTTCAGATGGCCCTTTTGACCGGGGGGCAGTGAGACTTCATTGTAGTGCAGATTTCCTTTGCAAGCTTGCTTGGTTGGCCAGAAAGGGCGTATGCGTTTCTTCCTGAATATATTCAGGAAGAAACGCATACGCCCTTTTTGGCCAAGTGCATCATTGTCGACGTTCTGAGTCTTTTCATATGTTTTCAATGCAGTTCCTGTCTACCTCTTGAAATCGGTTTCCTGCAATTCTGCCTTGCTGTCAGTGCCTCTTCATAGCCTTACCTCAATATACGTTTGGAAAATAGTTGGCCTTTATAACTCTGCAGGTTTTTGAATTGCAGTGGCCCTTAGCTCCATTTTTCAGCTCTTATTTTTGTGATCTTGCCTCATATCCACAGGATTTCTTCAGGCCCTATCCTTCTTCTGGGGCGCCTTGCTCTGCCTTTGGTTAATTCTTCTTCCTGATGTGAAATTAGAGTGACATGTGCCCATTGAAACCGCTACAGCTATTTTCTCACTGGTTCCCCCTATTCCCATTCATCCTCCGCACTAACTGCAGACTGTGCGATACCGGAACTTAAAGGCATTGACTCTCCATGTGGAGATGTTGTTAGTAAAGTGGCTGGAATGTTGATCCGGAGCCCCAGGAGACGAAAATGAGGTGCGTTTTAGAAACCTTTCCCGATCATATGGTATACCATCTGCTGGATTCCCCATGCATGGTTTAGCTGTAGGAAGATTCCCTTCAACCTGGAGTGTTGGGACCCTTGGAATGAGTAGTATGAAGTATTGCATTAAACTTTCGGCAGTTGCTCACCAAAGCTCACCAATGCTCTCAGCCCCAAGTGTCCAGCCTTATGTCTTATCCAGCTGTGGGTTTATATGTGGTCATTCCAGGTTGCATCACAGCCCCTGAGCGAATTTTGTAAGAATTTTTCTCTCTTTCATTGTTTCTGCGTTTTGGTTTTAAAATTTATTTCTATAATGGGGTTTAGCTCATTTTCACTGCTGTGTTTGTGCCGCTCTGCACACACTTGATTCCCTTATGGAGATATATCAATACATGGGTTTTAAGATTCTTATTACTCAGATATATTTCTCTGCGGTGTATAGGGTGTGTTGAGGCCAGTTCATTGAGCAAGGTGTAGATCTTGTCTAATACCTATTTGGTTTATTGAACGGTATCTGTGCTAATTTCAAACTCTGGTTTTATGCATCACCCCACCTCTCCTTTCCCCTTAAGCTGACATAAGTGTGTTTTCTAAATGTGAGACACTGTTCTGTTTTGTAATTCATTTTTTGTGCAGCCATATTTATCCTCCCTCTATAAGTGATATCTTATGATATGTTTCTTTTTCTGTTTGACTTATTTCAAGTAGTATTATCGGACCTAAATCCACTCTTTATCCTTCTACTAGCCTTATTACATTGATTTCATGGTGAAGAGATATTCCATTGTACATAAGTACCACATTTTCTTTATCCATTGTTCTCTTTCCTGGGATATTTAAGGTGTACTGAAGTTGAGGTTCTTGTAAACAGAGTAGCCCTAAACTGTGGTGTGCTTGTGTCTTGTTGATTTTTAGACTTCCCTAGATATACTTCCATGATTGGAAGTGCCCTATGCTCTGTAGCTCTGTTTTTTAGATGATTTAGGAACCACCATACACTTCTCCAGAGTGGCTCTCGGCAGTTCACACACTGTCCATCAGCGTATAAAGGCTCCCTGTTCTCCATGGCCTGTCCTGCATTTCTGGTTTTTACAATTTTTTCGGATGGCCCTTTTGACCGGTGGGAAATGAGACTTCTTTGTTGTGCACATTTGCATTGCTTGCTTGCTTGGTTGCCCATAAAGTGCGTATGCGTTTTTTCCTGGATATATTCAGGAAAAAACGCATACTCCCTTTTGGGCCAACTACATCATTGTCGAAATTCTGCCGCTTTTCATGTACTTTAAGGACGAGTCCAATCTATCTCTTGAAATCTGTTTCTTGCAATTCTGTCTTGCATTCAGATCCTCTTCTTTGCCTTACCTCAACATATTTTTGGACGTTAGTTTTCATTTATAACTCTGCAGGTTTGTGAATTGCAGTGACCCTGAGCTCCATTTTTTAAGTTGCTCTTTTGTGAGCTGGCCTCAAAGCCGCAGGATTGCTTCAGGCCCTATTTTGGCTCCGGCGAGGCGGGCTGAGCCTTTTTTTAATTCTTACTCTTAATGGGAAATTAGAGTGACATGTGCCCGTCCAAACCCCTACAACTATTCTCTCATTGGTTCCCCCTCTTCCCGTTCATCCTCCTCACAATTTGCAAAATGTGTGAAACAGAAGTTTAAATGTGCTGATTCTCTAAGTGGGGAGATTCTAAGTAACGTGGCTGGAATGATGAACAGGAGCACCAGGAGAGGATAAATGAGGTGCATTTTAGACACATCTCCCGATCACATGGTGTTTTCCATGCATGTTTTCCATGCATGTTTTAGCTGTAGGAAGATTCCTTGAACCTGCAGATTTGGGACCCATTGAATGGGTACCAGGTAGTATTACTTTAAAGGGTGTGCATTTCCTCACCCAACCTCACATTTCTCTTAGCGCGAACAGTTTCCAGCCTTATGTCTCATCCTGCTGTGGGTCTAGATGTGTTCAATCCATGTTGCATCACCGTCCCTGAGGAAAAGTTGTAAGAGGTTTTCTCTGTCTCTCTGTCGTTTATTTTTTTCAATTTATTACTATATTGGTTACAACTGATTTTCAAAGCTCTGTTTCTTGCTGCTGTACATCCACTTGATTCACGTACAGAGAGACATCAATAAATTCTTTTTCAGATTCTTACCAGTCATAGATATTCTTTTCCGGTGACTTGAGTGTGCTGAGTGCAGTTCTTTTAGCTACCGTGTAGGCCTTGTTGATTATCAGTTTGGTATTTGGAATGGTATCTTTGCTAATTTCAACCTCCTGGATGATGCCTCACCCCTCCCCACCTTTCCCGTTTAGCAGCCTTACGCGTGTTTTCTACATATTTGACTATGTTTTTGTTTTGTAATTTATTTCATGTGTAGCCATTTTGGATTCCACCTTTAAGTGATATCTTATGATATGTGTCTTTTTCTTTTTGAATTATGTCACTTAGAATGATCATACGTAACTCCTCCGGAGTTGTTACAACTGGCCATATTTCATTGATTTCCAGGCTGAGTAATATTCCACTCTACATAAGTACCACATCTCTATCCATTTCTTCCCTCCAGAGACATTTAAGTTATATCCTAGTCGAGGATCTTTTAAACAGAGAGGCAGTAAACATTGGGGTGCCTGTGTCCTCTCGATTTTTGTTTTTCCCAAGATATACGCCCATGAGTGCAAGTGCCCTATGCTCTGTAGCTCATTTTTTAGATGCTTTAGTAAACACAATACACTTCTCCAGAATGGCCGTTGGCAATATACATTTCCACTATAAGCCTCACAGGGCTCCCTCTTCTCCTTGCCCTGTCCTGCATTTCTGGTGTTTACACTTTATGAGGATGGCTTTTCTGACTGATGCGAAGTGATATCTTTTGTAGTATTGATTTCCAGTGCCCACCTGTTTGGTTGGCTAAAAAAGTGTATGCCCTTTTCTTGAATATATACAGAAAAAAACGCATACAGCCTTTTTGGCCAACTGCAATGTTGGCAATGTTCAGCCCCTTTTCTTGTGCTTAATGGCGAGTCCTTTCTACCTCCTCAAATCCCTTTCCTGTCATTCTCCCTTGCTTACCAATCCTTTTCTTTGACTTTCCTCAAGACATTTTTCAGTGATAGATATTTTCAACTCTGCAGTTTCGTGAATTTTACTGCCCCTGAGTTCCATTGTTCAACTTGTGTTTATGGGAACTGGCCACAAAGCAGTGGGATTTCCTCAAGCCCTATACTGTTTCCATGGGCAACCCTAGCCTTTGGTCAATTCGTCTTCCTGATTGGAAATTAGAGTGACATGTGCCTGTCTGAACACCTAGGACTTGTCTCTCATTGTTCCTCATCCTTCCGCTTCATCCTCTGGGCAAATTCCAAACTGTACGCAACAGGATGTTGACAGTGCTGACATCTCCAAGTGGGGAGACTGTTAGTAAAGACGCTGGAGGGGTGAACCCGAGCACCAGGAGATGAGGAGATGAGATGCCTTTTCCAAATTCTTCCTGATCAGACGGTATACCATCCTCTGGGTGTGACAGACATGTTTTAGCAGTAGGAAGGGTCCCATTCATGTAAGGAGAACACCAGGGCTTTTTCAAAATCAGTGTCTCCCCGAAACCCAAACTGGGGAAATTTTTAAGCTACGGCTACACATATGTTCATTAAGGGCCTTGGGAAGTAGGCAGAGTCCAAACTTTAGATGATTGAAGTCTTCAGGGTCAGAAGCACTCACCACCGGCTTCCCTTAGGTTACACTTTAACTGTCATTGATAGATGATGTCAATAAAAATATCTATTCTTTTTCCGATTATTTCCCCTTATAGGTTATTGCAAAATATTGAGTGTAGTTCCCTGTGCTATACAGTAGTTCCTTGTTGATGATCTATTTTATACATAGCAGTGTGTATGTGTTAATTCCAAACTGTTAATTTATCCCTCCTCCCACCTTTCCCCTTTGGTAATAATAAATTATAAGATTTTATACTTCTCAGAAATGGGGGAGCTGAAAGAGAGGTATCATTTTCAATGGAAAAGCATTTAAAACAAGATTGAAGCTTTAACCAAGATTATTAGATGTACATCCTTGGAAAGAAATCACTTCATTTCTCTAATATTGACCTGACAAATAAGACAAACCTTTTCACTGAACTTGCTTATAATAAAGTGATGGAAATATCAAATGGAAGTGTTAGAAACATCTTATTTTACCCGAGCCTTATAAACTGTTCTATGTTAACTACAGTTTGGCTCACACATCTGTTCATTGAAGTTACAGTAGTCTCAATTTCTGTTACTGATCCTCCAGAGTGGACCCCAACAAGTGTCCCCCTGCCCAGTGTCATTGGGGCCAACAGATCGAGACTGAGTTTGGTTCACAAGCAAAGGAAACTTTATATTTTGATCAGAGAATGGAGAGGTGAGAGCATGCACTACCCCGTGGGCTGTGGGCTGGGCTGCTGTGTAGAGATCCTGTCAGAGTCAGTGGGAGGGAGGGGGCGGAGCTCTCGAGGGCCGGGTTGGCTGCAGCTCAGGCTCTATATCTCGGAGTCTGCACTGGGCCCCAGGAGCTGAGGTGTCGACCCAGCCATTCTGCACTAGGAAATCTGGTCTGAAGTGCCGGGTGTGGAACCTCTGTATGCGGGACCCTAGGAGCACGTGAAATTAGACAAAGCACAAAGGATAAAAAAGGTCAGACTTGACTTTATTGCCCAGATTCTATTTTTATCTCCCAGGGATTTTTAATGGGCTTTGCTGGGGACAAACCCCTCCTCTGCCTTTTGTCCCATTCCTCATTCTTGGAGTGCTGAGGGTGCAGACCCTTCTTCTGTAACTGCTGAGTGCTGAGTTGGGAGCCCTCATACCAGGGGACGAGGGTCAGAACTTCTCCCCAGCAGCCTCCAGGTGACGTTGATTGGCCCCAGGACCCCTGCCTCCCTGCTCGTCTGCCTGAGCACCAGCATTGGAAGTGTTATAGATTCTAATGACCTTTAAGGGTCCAGGAAAGAGATGTGCAGAGACGCTGTGGGGGCCGGTTTCACCCCGCCCCACATTTGTTCGGCCACCTTAGGCTGACCGTTTCTGCCAGCCTAGATGCTCTGTCCAGTAGTCTGCTCTTTCTTCAATTAGGTCCCTGAATTAACGTAAAAACAGCACCAGGTGTCAGAGCCCTTCCCGCTCAACTCCCAGACAGTCCAGGGTCAGTGGTGATCAAGGACCATGATGGCCACTGAGTCAACAGCCTTTTGAAGTAAACAGGAGTCCAGCCGGTCTTATTGGCCACCATCATCACGGTGTCTGTAGGCTTTTCTATGGTGACAGTGTGATATACGGTTCCCCCGCCAAGATTATTAGCTCCCCTCCGGGTGCAGTAAGTCCTGCAAGCAGTAGTCTACTCCTTCGGGACACACTATTGTTGTTTTATGAGAGAAACTCCAGGTCAAGTGATGTTCACACGAGTCGTCATGGTGCCCTGCTGCCCCCGGTTATCTCTCTGGATGTTGGAGTTGGAGGGCCTCCTCACTCGAGGTCGGTGTGCCCACGGAGCGAACCCTGCAACTTCAGGGCATGGTTGGTGATTAGGATCACCACGTGGGGTCCTTTTCCCTTAGGAGGGAGGTGGCCTTTTGGGCTGCTGATTTCCAGGTTTTTAGATACCGCCAGTATCTTGGCCAGATGTGGCAGTGGGCCAAGCCCCTTGGTGACTGTAGTTTATCCTACCTGGATGGCATTCTTGCGTTGTTCCATTTCAAGTGGTCCCAGTTTTTGCACTAATTCTCCAATGGCGATTCACCTTTCACCGGGAATGGAAAGGTCAAAGGGTTTAGCTCAATTAGGGAGTTCCAGGGCAAGGGTCTGAATTGACTGCTCTTTCCATTCTTGAAAGGCCACTTCTGGATTCTGTTCAAAAGGATCATCATCTTTTCCTTTCAGTGTTTCATATAGAGGCCCAGCTAGTAGACTGTAGTTAGGGATCCAGAAGCAGCAAACCCTGGCCTCCCCAGGAACCCCTAAGCTGTCTTCTCGTTTTAGAAAGGGGTAAGGCTGCAAATGGTTTCTTCCCTTTCCTGGGATGGGCTTCTCCGACCTTGTGTGAGAATGAAGCCCAGGCAGGTCACCGCAGTCTGTGATATTTGAGCTTTTTCTTGGACAACTTCTATCCTTTATTGGCTTGGTAGTTCAGAGGCCTCCTTAGTAGGGCTGGCGATCAGAATGTCGCCTGCATATTGAAGGAGGGTTTCCTTTTCCAGAGGTAGAACTTTTCGGTCTTTAGCTAAGCTTTCCCCAAAGATGGTGTGGGAATTTTTGAACCCTTGGGGCAAGACGGCCCGGAAGTATTGTTTTAGTTGTATGTTGAGTCCTGCCACTCACAAGCCAAAATTTCTTGTGACTCTGGGACTAATGGAATACAAAAGAAGGCATCATTGAAGACTAATACAGAATACCATGTCCTGGTGGTTGGTAGAATGACCAGCAGGGTGTAGGAATTAGGAGCAACTGGAGGTATATCCTCGGTGGCTTCACTGACTGTCCTGACATCCTTTACCAGGTCCCCAGCAGCCCATGGAGCTCTCGTGGTCAGGCCAATCCCAGGATATGGAGCTCTCCTGGGCAGGTACCCCACCCCCAAGCCAGCCCACGGGGCTCTCGTGGTCAGGCCCCTCCCAGGATACAGAGCTACCCTTGCAGGTACCGTGGCAGGGCTGGGCACACAGGAACCGTGCACATAGCCCTCATTGAAGAGCACCCCCAGCTCACCTGTCGCTCAGAGCTGACACAGAGCACCTCAGAGCAGGACTTGAACTAACAAACAGCAGCTCCGACAGGTCTGTGACCCTGGGCATCACTCTGTGTGGCCTCCCTCCACCTGGTCTTCCAGAGACTTCCACTGCACCCGGGGCACCAGGCCTCTGTCTCCAACCACCACCCACCCCTCCTCTCCCTGACTCCTGGGTTCCTCTCATTAGGAGAGGGTTTTCTTGAAGTTGTCTCCCACTCATGGGCCAGATAAAATGATTAGAAAACAAGCCAAAGCTGCAGCCCCTTGTCTATCCTGACTCTCAGGAGCCCACACCTGTTCCTTGGACCTGGCCGGTTCAGCAAGTTCCATTTTCTGCAACTGTGAGCCCCTGAGGGGTGACGATTGGCTGACCTGGGCAGCCTTACGGTGCCGGCCAGCCCTCCCCAGGTGTGCCTGGGTTGAGATCAATATAAATACCACTCCAGGCAGCAAGAGCCCCTGCAGCTGTGTCTGACGCCATTTTCTCTGCCCTGTCAGCAGTCTCGGGGCTGGGCTGGTGGGAGGGAGTGAGAGGCCACGGCTTTGTGGGTGGCCCAGTGTGAGTGGGGCTCTGCTGGACTTTCTGCAGCAGTTGCCAGGCTGCCACCTGCTAAAGAAGAGGATGTGTCACCCATACCTGCTGCTGGAATTGCTCCCTGGGCAGAGGTGAGGAAGGAAAAAAGCAGTGGGGGCAGGGACAGGACGGGTATCTCAGGCAGGGAAATGGAAATCTTCCAGAAGAGCACCCAGGGCCAGGACCATCCTGGCTGGCCTGCAGGCACCAAGTCAGCTGGCATGCTGTCACTCGTGTGGCTCCATGGCCCTTCCTCTAGGCTTTCAAGTCCTTGTATATATTCAGGTGTTTTACCTGGGAAGGGTGGGAACAGTTCAGCAGCAACTGGCCTGGGGCTCAGCTCACGTTTACTCACAGATGCCTCGGCACAGTGCCCCAGCTTTGCAATGAGGACGCTTGTTGTGTGGGGGCTGCTGGCTGAATGGGAGACGATTCCCCACCACTGACCAACTTCAGAATTGTTTACAACTGGAGCAAGTGCCCTGATACGGTTTTCCTCTGAGTAACTGGTGGGTTCTGTTTTTTTTTTCTCTTTTTTGTTTTTGGTTCAAGGTAGATTTTATTCCTCTTTTTTGTATTTACAGATATAAGCATGGAAATAATTTATTCATATAAATACATGTATGTGAAGGGAATAATTGTTTTTTCTGTTTTGTTTTTTAAATTTTATTTCTTTTTAATTTTGAATTTTATTTTATATTTTTATACAGCAGGTTCTTATTGGTTATCTATTTTATACATATAAATGTTTACATGCCAATCCCAATCTCTCAACTCCTCCCACCACCACCACCCCCAAGAGCTTTCCCCCCTTGTTGTCCATACGATTGTTGTCTACATCTGTTGCTCTATTTATGCCTTGCAAAACGGTTAATCTGTACAGTTTTTCTAGGTTCCACATATATGCATGAATATACAAGATTTGTTTTTCTCTTTCTGACTTACTTCACTCTGTATGACAGTCTCTAGATCCATCGACGTCTCTACAAATGACCCAATTTCATTCCTTTCATGGCTTAGTAATATTCCATTTTATATATGTACCACATCTTTATGCATTCGTCTGTCTGTGGGCATTTAGGTTGCTTCCATTACCTCGATATTGTAAATAGTGATGCAATGAACATTACGGTGAATGTCTCTTTTTGATTTATGGTTTTGTCTGGGTATATGTCCAGTACTGGGATTGCTGTATCATATGGTAATTCTATTATTAGTTTCTTAAGAAACTCCATATTGTTCTCCATAGTGACTGTATCAATTTATATTCCCAACAATAGTGGAAGAGGCTTCCTTTTCTCCACACCCTTTCCAGCATTTGTTGTTTGTAGATTTTCAGATGATGCCCATTCTAACAGGTGTGAGGTGATACCTCATTGTTGAGTCCATTTCGATGAACAAGGGGTAGGTCTTGTCTATTACATATTTGGCTTATGGAACGGTATCTGTGCTAATTTCAAACTCTGGTTTTATGCAGCACCCCAACTCACCTTTCCCCTTAAGCAAGCATAAGTTGGTTTTCTAAACTTGAGACCCTGTTCTGTTTTGTAATTCAGTTCATGTGTAGCCAAGTTTACATTCCGTGCATTAGTGATACCTTATGATGTTTCTTTTTCTGTGTTACTTATTTCACTTAGAATCATCGTACCTGAATCCACTCATTATGCTGCTACTGGCCTGATGACATACATTTCATTGCTGAGTGATATTGCATTGTACGTTAGTACCACAACTTCTTTATCCATTTTTCGCTTTCTGCGATATTGAACTTGTACCGTAAACGAGGTTCTTGTAAACAGAGCCGTCCCAAACTTTGGGGTGGCTGTGTCTTTTTGATTTTAATTTCCCTAAGCTATAAGACCATAAGTGGAAGTGCCCTAGGCTCTGTTGCTTTGTTTTTTACATGTTTCAGGAAACACCATACACTTCTCCAGAGTGGCTGTTGGCAATTTACATCCCGCCCATCATTATAACAAGGCACCCAGTGCTCCATGGCCAGTCCTGCCTTTTTGGATTTTACACTTTTTTCAGATGGCCCTTTTGACCGGGGGGAAGTGAGACTTCATTGTAATGCAGATTTCCTTTGCAAGCTTGCTTGGTTGGCCAAAAAGTGCGTATGCGTTTTTTTCCTGAATATGTTCAGGAAAAAACGCATACGCCCCTTTTGACCAAGTGCATCACTGTGGACGTTCTGCCTCTTTTCCTATGCTTTACATGCAATTCCAGTCTGTCTCCTGAAATCGGTTTCCTGCAATTCTGCCCCACTTTCAAGTCCTCTTGGAAGCCTTACTTCAATATATTTTTGGACGATAGCTGTCAATTATATCTCTGCGGGTGTGTGAATTACAGGGCCCCTGAGCTCCTTTCTTCAACTCGCTTTCTTGTGAGCTGGCCGCAACACCGCAGGATTGCTTCAGGCCCTAGTGTGGTTCCGGCATGGCTCGCTGAGCCTTTGGTTAATTCCTCTTCCTGGTGGGAAATGAGAGTAAAATTTGCCCGTCCAGACACCTCCAGCTAGTCTGTCATTGGTTCTCCCTATTCCTGTTCATTTTCCGAAGAAATTGCAAACTGGGCCAAACAGGAGGTTAAAGGCACTGACTCTCCAAGTGGGGAGAGTGTTAGTAAAGCGTCTGGAATGTTGCACCCGAGTACCAGGGGACGAAAACTGAGACACATTTGAACACGTTTCCCGATCACACGGTGGATCATACTCTGGGTTCCACATGCATCTTTTAGCTGAAGGAAGAATCCCTTAAACCTGGAGAGTTGAGACCAATGGAATGGGTACCATGCAATATGACATCAAAGGGTCTGCATTTGCTCACCGAACCTCACCAATCCTATCACTGCTGCGTTTATGCCGCTGTACACACGCTTGATTCTCTTTCGGAGACATATAAATCCATAGGTTTTAAGATTCTTACTAGTTAGGTATATTCTTAGGCGTTTAATATGTGGTGTTGAGTCCACTTCGTTGAGCAAGGAGTAGCTCTAGTCTATTACATATTTGGCTTATTGAACGGTATCTGTGTTAATTTCAATCTCTTGTTTTATGCAGCACACCAACTCACCTTTCCCCTTTAGCAAGCATAAGTTGGTTCTACATTTGAGACCCTGTTCTGTTTTGTAATTCATTTCCTGGGTAGCCAAGTTTACATTCCGTGTATTAGGGATATCTTATGATGTTTCTTTTTCTGTGTGACTTATTTCACTTAGAATCATCGTACCTGAATCCACTCATTATGCTGCTACGGGCCTGATAACATAGATTTCATTGCTGAATGATATTGCATTCTACGTATGTACCACAACTTCTTTCTCCATTTTTTGCTTTCTTCGATATTGAACTTGTACCGTAAACGAGGTTCTTGTAAACAGAGCCGTCCCAAACTTTGGGGTGGCTGTGTCTTTTTGATTTTAATTTCACTAAGCTATAGGACCATAAGTGGAAGTGCCCTAGGCTCTGTTGCTTTGTTTTTTAGATGTTTCAGGAAACACCATACACTTCTCCAGAGTGGCTGTTGGCAATTTACATCCTGCCCATAAGCACAAAAATGCTCCCAGTTCTCCATGGCCTGTCCTGCCGTTCTGGATTTTACACTTTTTTCAGATGGCCCTTTTGACCGGGGGGCAGTGAGACTTCATTGTAGTGCAGATTTCCTTTGCAAGCTTGCTTGGTTGGCCAGAAAGGGCGTATGCGTTTCTTCCTGAATATATTCAGGAAGAAACGCATACGCCCTTTTTGGCCAAGTGCATCATTGTCGACGTTCTGAGTCTTTTCATATGTTTTCAATGCAGTTCCTGTCTACCTCTTGAAATCGGTTTCCTGCAATTCTGCCTTGCTGTCAGTGCCTCTTCATAGCCTTACCTCAATATACTTTTGGAAAATAGTTGGCCTTTATAACTCTGCAGGTTTTTGAATTGCAGTGGCCCTTAGCTCCATTTTTCAGCTCTTATTTTTGTGATCTTGCCTCATATCCACAGGATTTCTTCAGGCCCTATCCTTCTTCTGGGGCGCCTTGCTCTGCCTTTGGTTAATTCTTCTTCCTGATGTGAAATTAGAGTGACATGTGCCCATTGAAACCGCTACAGCTATTTTCTCACTGGTTCCCCCTATTCCCATTCATCCTCCGCACTAACTGCAGACTGTGCGATACCGGAACTTAAAGGCATTGACTCTCCATGTGGAGATGTTGTTAGTAAAGTGGCTGGAATGTTGATCCGGAGCCCCAGGAGAGGAAAATGAGGTGCGTTTTAGAAACCTTTCCCGATCATATGGTATACCATCTGCTGGATTCCCCATGCATGGTTTAGCTGTAGGAAGATTCCCTTCAACCTGGAGTGTTGGGACCCTTGGAATGAGTAGTATGAAGTATTGCATTAAACTTTCGGCAGTTGCTCACCAAAGCTCACCAATGCTCTCAGCCCCAAGTGTCCAGCCTTATGTCTTATCCAGCTGTGGGTTTATATGTGGTCATTACAGGTTGCATCACAGCCCCTGAGCGAATTTTGTAAGAATTTTTCTCTCTTTCATTGTTTCTGCGTTTTGGTTTTAAAATTTATTTCTATAATGGGGTTTAGCTCATTTTCACTGCTGTGTTTGTGCCGCTCTGCACACACTTGATTCCCTTATGGAGATATATCAATACATGGGTTTTAAGATTCTTATTACTCAGATATATTTCTCTGCGGTGTATAGGGTGTGTTGAGGCCAGTTCATTGAGCAAGGTGTAGATCTTGTCTAATACCTATTTGGTTTATTGAACGGTATCTGTGCTAATTTCAAACTCTGGTTTTATGCATCACCCCACCTCTCCTTTCCCCTTAAGCTGACATAAGTGTGTTTTCTAAATGTGAGACACTGTTCTGTTTTGTAATTCATTTTTTGTGCAGCCATATTTATCCTCCCTCTATAAGTGATATCTTATGATATGTTTCTTTTTCTGTTTGACTTATTTCAAGTAGTATTATCGGACCTAAATCCACTCTTTATCCTTCTACTAACCTTATTACATTGATTTCATGGTGAAGAGATATTCCATTGTACATAAGTACCACATTTTCTTTATCCATTGTTCTCTTTCCTGGGATATTTAAGGTGTACTGAAGTTGAGGTTCTTGTAAACAGAGTAGCCCTAAACTGTGGTGTGCTTGTGTCTTGTTGATTTTTAGACTTCCCTAGATATACTTCCATGATTGGAAGTGCCCTATGCTCTGTAGCTCTGTTTTTTAGATGATTTAGGAACCACCATACACTTCTCCAGAGTGGCTCTCGGCAGTTCACACACTGTCCATCAGCGTATAAAGGCTCCCTGTTCTCCATGGCCTGTCCTGCATTTCTGGTTTTTACAATTTTTTCGGATGGCCCTTTTGACCGGTGGGAAATGAGACTTCTTTGTTGTGCACATTTGCATTGCTTGCTTGCTTGGTTGCCCATAAAGTGCGTATGCGTTTTTTCCTGGATATATTCAGGAAAAAACGCATACTCCCTTTTGGGCCAACTACATCATTGTCGAAATTCTGCCGCTTTTCATGTACTTTAAGGACGAGTCCAATCTATCTCTTGAAATCTGTTTCTTGCAATTCTGTCTTGCATTCAGATCCTCTTCTTTGCCTTACCTCAACATATTTTTGGACGTTAGTTTTCATTTATAACTCTGCAGGTTTGTGAATTGCAGTGACCCTGAGCTCCATTTTTTAAGTTGCTCTTTTGTGAGCTGGCCTCAAAGCCGCAGGATTGCTTCAGGCCCTATTTTGGCTCCGGCGAGGCGGGCTGAGCCTTTTTTTAATTCTTACTCTTAATGGGAAATTAGAGTGACATGTGCCCGTCCAAACCCCTACAACTATTCTCTCATTGGTTCCCCCTCTTCCCGTTCATCCTCCTCACAATTTGCAAAATGTGTGAAACAGAAGTTTAAATGTGCTGATTCTCTAAGTGGGGAGATTCTAAGTAACGTGGCTGGAATGATGAACAGGAGCACCAGGAGAGGATAAATGAGGTGCATTTTAGACACATCTCCCGATCACATGGTGTTTTCCATGCATGTTTTCCATGCATGTTTTAGCTGTAGGAAGATTCCTTGAACCTGCAGATTTGGGACCCATTGAATGGGTACCAGGTAGTATTACTTTAAAGGGTGTGCATTTCCTCACCCAACCTCACATTTCTCTTAGCGCGAACAGTTTCCAGCCTTATGTCTCATCCTGCTGTGGGTCTAGATGTGTTCAATCCATGTTGCATCACCGTCCCTGAGGAAAAGTTGTAAGAGGTTTTCTCTGTCTCTCTGTCGTTTATTTTTTTCAATTTATTACTATATTGGTTACAGCTGATTTTCAAAGCTCTGTTTCTTGCTGCTGTACATCCACTTGATTCACGTACAGAGAGACATCAATAAATTCTTTTTCAGATTCTTACCAGTCATAGATATTCTTTTCCGGTGACTTGAGTGTGCTGAGTGCAGTTCTTTTAGCTACCGTGTAGGCCTTGTTGATTATCAGTTTGGTATTTGGAATGGTATCTTTGCTAATTTCAACCTCCTGGATGATGCCTCACCCCTCCCCACCTTTCCCGTTTAGCAGCCTTACGCGTGTTTTCTACATATTTGACTATGTTTTTGTTTTGTAATTTATTTCATGTGTAGCCATTTTGGATTCCACCTTTAAGTGATATCTTATGATATGTGTCTTTTTCTTTTTGAATTATGTCACTTAGAATGATCATACGTAACTCCTCTGGAGTTGTTACAACTGGCCATATTTCATTGATTTCCAGGCTGAGTAATATTCCACTCTACATAAGTACCACATCTCTATCCATTTTTTCCCTCCAGAGACATTTAAGTTATATCCTAGTCGAGGATCTTTTAAACAGAGAGGCAGTAAACATTGGGGTGCCTGTGTCCTCTCGATTTTTGTTTTTCCCAAGATATACGCCCATGAGTGCAAGTGCCCTATGCTCTGTAGCTCATTTTTTAGATGCTTTAGTAAACACAATACACTTCTCCAGAATGGCCGTTGGCAATATACATTTCCACTATAAGCCTCACAGGGCTCCCTCTTCTCCTTGCCCTGTCCTGCATTTCTGGTGTTTACACTTTATGAGGATGGCTTTTCTGACTGATGCGAAGTGATATCTTTTGTAGTATTGATTTCCAGTGCCCACCTGTTTGGTTGGCTAAAAAAGTGTATGCCCTTTTCTTGAATATATACAGAAAAAAACGCATACAGCCTTTTTGGCCAACTGCAATGTTGGCAATGTTCAGCCCCTTTTCTTGTGCTTAATGGCGAGTCCTTTCTACCTCCTCAAATCCCTTTCCTGCCATTCTCCCTTGCTTACCAATCCTTTTCTTTGACTTTCCTCAAGACATTTTTCAGTGATAGATATTTTCAACTCTGCAGTTTCGTGAATTTTACTGCCCCTGAGTTCCATTGTTCAACTTGTGTTTATGGGAACTGGCCACAAAGCAGTGGGATTTCCTCAAGCCCTATACTGTTTCCATGGGCAACCCTAGCCTTTGGTCAATTCGTCTTCCTGATTGGAAATTAGAGTGACATGTGCCTGTCTGAACACCTAGGACTTGTCTCTCATTGTTCCTCATCCTTCCGCTTCATCCTCTGGGCAAATTCCAAACTGTACGCAACAGGATGTTGACAGTGCTGACATCTCCAAGTGGGGAGACTGTTAGTAAAGACGCTGGAGGGGTGAACCCGAGCACCAGGAGATGAGGAGATGAGATGCCTTTTCCAAATTCTTCCCGATCAGACGGTATACCATCCTCTGGGTGTGACAGACATGTTTTAGCAGTAGGAAGGGTCCCATTCATGTAAGGAGAACACCAGGGCTTTTTCAAAATCAGTGTCTCCCCGAAACCCAAACTGGGGAAATTTTTAAGCTACGGCTACACATATGTTCATTAAGGGCCTTGGGAAGTAGGCAGAGTCCAAACTTTAGATGATTGAAGTCTTCAGGGTCAGAAGCACTCACCACCGGCTTCCCTTAGGTTACACTTTAACTGTCATTGATAGATGATGTCAATAAAAATATCTATTCTTTTTCCGATTATTTCCCCTTATAGGTTATTGCAAAATATTGAGTGTAGTTCCCTGTGCTATACAGTAGTTCCTTGTTGATGATCTATTTTATACATAGCAGTGTGTATGTGTTAATTCCAAACTGTTAATTTATCCCTCCTCCCACCTTTCCCCTTTGGTAATAATAAATTATAAGATTTTATACTTCTCAGAAATGGGGGAGCTGAAAGAGAGGTATCATTTTCAATGGAAAAGCATTTAAAACAAGATTGAAGCTTTAACCAAGATTATTAGATGTACATCCTTGGAAAGAAATCACTTCATTTCTCTAATATTGACCTGACAAATAAGACAAACCTTTTCACTGAACTTGCTTATAATAAAGTGATGGAAATATCAAATGGAAGTGTTAGAAACATCTTATTTTACCCGAGCCTTATAAACTGTTCTATGTTAACTACAGTTTGGCTCACACATCTGTTCATTGAAGTTACAGTAGTCTCAATTTCTGTTACTGATCCTCCAGAGTGGACCCCAACAAGTGTCCCCCTGCCCAGTGTCATTGGGGCCAACAGATCGAGACTGAGTTTGGTTCACAAGCAAAGGAAACTTTATATTTTGATCAGAGAATGGAGAGGTGAGAGCATGCACTACCCCGTGGGCTGTGGGCTGGGCTGCTGTGTAGAGATCCTGTCAGAGTCAGTGGGAGGGAGGGGGCGGAGCTCTCGAGGGCCGGGTTGGCTGCAGCTCAGGCTCTATATCTCGGAGTCTGCACTGGGCCCCAGGAGCTGAGGTGTCGACCCAGCCATTCTGCACTAGGAAATCTGGTCTGAAGTGCCGGGTGTGGAACCTCTGTATGCGGGACCCTAGGAGCACGTGAAATTAGACAAAGCACAAAGGATAAAAAAGGTCAGACTTGACTTTATTGCCCAGATTCTATTTTTATCTCCCAGGGATTTTTAATGGGCTTTGCTGGGGACAAACCCCTCCTCTGCCTTTTGTCCCATTCCTCATTCTTGGAGTGCTGAGGGTGCAGACCCTTCTTCTGTAACTGCTGAGTGCTGAGTTGGGAGCCCTCATACCAGGGGACGAGGGTCAGAACTTCTCCCCAGCAGCCTCCAGGTGACGTTGATTGGCCCCAGGACCCCTGCCTCCCTGCTCGTCCGCCTGAGCACCAGCATTGGAAGTGTTATAGATTCTAATGACCTTTAAGGGTCCAGGAAAGAGATGTGCAGAGACGCTGTGGGGGCCGGTTTCACCCCGCCCCACATTTGTTCGGCCACCTTAGGCTGACCGTTTCTGCCAGCCTAGATGCTCTGACCAGTAGTCTGCTCTTTCTTCAATTAGGTCCCTGAATTAACGTAAAAACAGCACCAGGTGTCAGAGCCCTGCCCGCTCAACTCCCAGACAGTCCAGGGTCAGTGGTGATCAAGGACCATGATGGCCACTGAGTCAACAGCCTTTTGAAGTAAACAGGAGTCCAGCCGGTCTTATTGGCCACCATCATCACGGTGTCTGTAGGCTTTTCTATGGTGACAGTGTGATATACGGTTCCCCCGCC
Organism: Pseudorca crassidens; assembly: GCF_039906515.1. Classification (NCBI taxonomy): domain Eukaryota; kingdom Metazoa; phylum Chordata; class Mammalia; order Artiodactyla; family Delphinidae; genus Pseudorca; species Pseudorca crassidens. The sequence continues at coordinate 2,782,260 of NW_027135940.1, forward strand.
AAGATTATTAGCTCCCCTCCGGGTGCAGTAAGTCCTGCAAGCAGTAGTCTACTCCTTCGGGACACACTATTGTTGTTTTATGAGAGAAACTCCAGGTCAAGTGATGTTCACACGAGTCGTCATGGTGCCCTGCTGCCCCCGGTTATCTCTCTGGATGTTGGAGTTGGAGGGCCTCCTCACTCGAGGTCGGTGTGCCCACGGAGCGAACCCTGCAACTTCAGGGCATGGTTGGTGATTAGGATCACCACGTGGGGTCCTTTTCCCTTAGGAGGGAGGTGGCCTTTTGGGCTGCTGATTTCCAGGTTTTTAGATACCGCCAGTATCTTGGCCAGATGTGGCAGTGGGCCAAGCCCCTTGGTGACTGTAGTTTATCCTACCTGGATGGCATTCTTGCGTTGTTCCATTTCAAGTGGTCCCAGTTTGTGCACTAATTCTCCAATGGCGATTCACCTTTCACCGGGAATGGAAAGGTCAAAGGGTTTAGCTCAATTAGGGAGTTCCAGGGCAAGGGTCTGAATTGACTGCTCTTTCCATTCTTGAAAGGCCACTTCTGGATTCTGTTCAAAAGGATCATCATCTTTTCCTTTCAGTGTTTCATATAGAGGCCCAGCTAGTAGACTGTAGTTAGGGATCCAGAAGCAGCAAACCCTGGCCTCCCCAGGAACCCCTAAGCTGTCTTCTCGTTTTAGAAAGGGGTAAGGCTGCAAATGGTTTCTTCCCTTTCCTGGGATGGGCTTCTCCGACCTTGTGTGAGAATGAAGCCCAGGCAGGTCACCGCAGTCTGTGATATTTGAGCTTTTTCTTGGACAACTTCTATCCTTTATTGGCTTGGTAGTTCAGAGGCCTCCTTAGTAGGGCTGGCGATCAGAATGTCGCCTGCATATTGAAGGAGGGTTTCCTTTTCCAGAGGTAGAACTTTTCGGTCTTTAGCTAAGCTTTCCCCAAAGATGGTGTGGGAATTTTTGAACCCTTGGGGCAAGACGGCCCGGAAGTATTGTTTTAGTTGTATGTTGAGTCCTGCCACTCACAAGCCAAAATTTCTTGTGACTCTGGGACTAATGGAATACAAAAGAAGGCATCATTGAAGACTAATACAGAATACCATGTCCTGGTGGTTGGTAGAATGACCAGCAGGGTGTAGGAATTAGGAGCAACTGGAGGTATATCCTCGGTGGCTTCACTGACTGTCCTGACATCCTTTACCAGGTCCCCAGCAGCCCATGGAGCTCTCGTGGTCAGGCCAATCCCAGGATATGGAGCTCTCCTGGGCAGGTACCCCACCCCCAAGCCAGCCCACGGGGCTCTCGTGGTCAGGCCCCTCCCAGGATACAGAGCTACCCTTGCAGGTACCGTGGCAGGGCTGGGCACACAGGAACCGTGCACATAGCCCTCATTGAAGAGCACCCCCAGCTCACCTGTCGCTCAGAGCTGACACAGAGCACCTCAGAGCAGGACTTGAACTAACAAACAGCAGCTCCGACAGGTCTGTGACCCTGGGCATCACTCTGTGTGGCCTCCCTCCACCTGGTCTTCCAGAGACTTCCACTGCACCCGGGGCACCAGGCCTCTGTCTCCAACCACCACCCACCCCTCCTCTCCCTGACTCCTGGGTTCCTCTCATTAGGAGAGGGTTTTCTTGAAGTTGTCTCCCACTCATGGGCCAGATAAAATGATTAGAAAACAAGCCAAAGCTGCAGCCCCTTGTCTATCCTGACTCTCAGGAGCCCACACCTGTTCCTTGGACCTGGCCGGTTCAGCAAGTTCCATTTTCTGCAACTGTGAGCCCCTGAGGGGTGACGATTGGCTGACCTGGGCAGCCTTACGGTGCCGGCCAGCCCTCCCCAGGTGTGCCTGGGTTGAGATCAATATAAATACCACTCCAGGCAGCAAGAGCCCCTGCAGCTGTGTCTGACGCCATTTTCTCTGCCCTGTCAGCAGTCTCGGGGCTGGGCTGGTGGGAGGGAGTGAGAGGCCACGGCTTTGTGGGTGGCCCAGTGTGAGTGGGGCTCTGCTGGACTTTCTGCAGCAGTTGCCAGGCTGCCACCTGCTAAAGAAGAGGATGTGTCACCCATACCTGCTGCTGGAATTGCTCCCTGGGCAGAGGTGAGGAAGGAAAAAAGCAGTGGGGGCAGGGACAGGACGGGTATCTCAGGCAGGGAAATGGAAATCTTCCAGAAGAGCACCCAGGGCCAGGACCATCCTGGCTGGCCTGCAGGCACCAAGTCAGCTGGCATGCTGTCACTCGTGTGGCTCCATGGCCCTTCCTCTAGGCTTTCAAGTCCTTGTATATATTCAGGTGTTTTACCTGGGAAGGGTGGGAACAGTTCAGCAGCAACTGGCCTGGGGCTCAGCTCACGTTTACTCACAGATGCCTCGGCACAGTGCCCCAGCTTTGCAATGAGGACGCTTGTTGTGTGGGGGCTGCTGGCTGAATGGGAGACGATTCCCCACCACTGACCAACTTCAGAATTGTTTACAACTGGAGCAAGTGCCCTGATACGGTTTTCCTCTGAGTAACTGGTGGGTTCTGTTTTTTTTTTCTCTTTTTTGTTTTTGGTTCAAGGTAGATTTTATTCCTCTTTTTTGTATTTACAGATATAAGCATGGAAATAATTTATTCATATAAATACATGTATGTGAAGGGAATAATTGTTTTTTCTGTTTTGTTTTTTAAATTTTATTTCTTTTTAATTTTGAATTTTATTTTATATTTTTATACAGCAGGTTCTTATTGGTTATCTATTTTATACATATAAATGTTTACATGCCAATCCCAATCTCTCAACTCCTCCCACCACCACCACCCCCAAGAGCTTTCCCCCCTTGTTGTCCATACGATTGTTGTCTACATCTGTTGCTCTATTTATGCCTTGCAAAACGGTTAATCTGTACAGTTTTTCTAGGTTCCACATATATGCATGAATATACAAGATTTGTTTTTCTCTTTCTGACTTACTTCACTCTGTATGACAGTCTCTAGATCCATCGACGTCTCTACAAATGACCCAATTTCATTCCTTTCATGGCTTAGTAATATTCCATTTTATATATGTACCACATCTTTATGCATTCGTCTGTCTGTGGGCATTTAGGTTGCTTCCATTACCTCGATATTGTAAATAGTGATGCAATGAACATTACGGTGAATGTCTCTTTTTGATTTATGGTTTTGTCTGGGTATATGTCCAGTACTGGGATTGCTGTATCATATGGTAATTCTATTATTAGTTTCTTAAGAAACTCCATATTGTTCTCCATAGTGACTGTATCAATTTATATTCCCAACAATAGTGGAAGAGGCTTCCTTTTCTCCACACCCTTTCCAGCATTTGTTGTTTGTAGATTTTCAGATGATGCCCATTCTAACAGGTGTGAGGTGATACCTCATTGTTGAGTCCATTTCGATGAACAAGGGGTAGGTCTAGTCTATTACATATTTGGCTTATGGAACGGTATCTGTGCTAATTTCAAACTCTGGTTTTATGCAGCACCCCAACTCACCTTTCCCCTTAAGCAAGCATAAGTTGGTTTTCTAAACTTGAGACCCTGTTCTGTTTTGTAATTCAGTTCATGTGTAGCCAAGTTTACATTCCGTGCATTAGTGATACCTTATGATGTTTCTTTTTCTGTGTTACTTATTTCACTTAGAATCATCGTACCTGAATCCACTCATTATGCTGCTACTGGCCTGATGACATACATTTCATTGCTGAGTGATATTGCATTGTACGTTAGTACCACAACTTCTTTATCCATTTTTCGCTTTCTGCGATATTGAACTTGTACCGTAAACGAGGTTCTTGTAAACAGAGCCGTCCCAAACTTTGGGGTGGCTGTGTCTTTTTGATTTTAATTTCCCTAAGCTATAAGACCATAAGTGGAAGTGCCCTAGGCTCTGTTGCTTTGTTTTTTACATGTTTCAGGAAACACCATACACTTCTCCAGAGTGGCTGTTGGCAATTTACATCCCGCCCATCATTATAACAAGGCACCCAGTGCTCCATGGCCAGTCCTGCCTTTTTGGATTTTACACTTTTTTCAGATGGCCCTTTTGACCGGGGGGAAGTGAGACTTCATTGTAATGCAGATTTCCTTTGCAAGCTTGCTTGGTTGGCCAAAAAGTGCGTATGCGTTTTTTTCCTGAATATGTTCAGGAAAAAACGCATACGCCCCTTTTGACCAAGTGCATCACTGTGGACGTTCTGCCTCTTTTCCTATGCTTTACATGCAATTCCAGTCTGTCTCCTGAAATCGGTTTCCTGCAATTCTGCCCCACTTTCAAGTCCTCTTGGAAGCCTTACTTCAATATATTTTTGGACGATAGCTGTCAATTATATCTCTGCGGGTGTGTGAATTACAGGGCCCCTGAGCTCCTTTCTTCAACTCGCTTTCTTGTGAGCTGGCCGCAACACCGCAGGATTGCTTCAGGCCCTAGTGTGGTTCCGGCATGGCTCGCTGAGCCTTTGGTTAATTCCTCTTTCTGGTGGGAAATGAGAGTAAAATTTGCCCGTCCAGACACCTCCAGCTAGTCTGTCATTGGTTCTCCCTATTCCTGTTCATTTTCCGAAGAAATTGCAAACTGGGCCAAACAGGAGGTTAAAGGCACTGACTCTCCAAGTGGGGAGAGTGTTAGTAAAGTGTCTGGAATGTTGCACCCGAGAACCAGGGGACGAAAACTGAGACACATTTGAACACGTTTCCCGATCACACGGTGGATCATACTCTGGGTTCCACATGCATCTTTTAGCTGAAGGAAGAATCCCTTAAACCTGGAGAGTTGAGACCAATGGAATGGGTACCATGCAATATGACATCAAAGGGTCTGCATTTGCTCACCGAACCTCACCAATCCTATCACTGCTGCGTTTATGCCGCTGTACACACGCTTGATTCTCTTTCGGAGACATATAAATCCATAGGTTTTAAGATTCTTACTAGTTAGGTATATTCTTAGGCGTTTAATATGTGGTGTTGAGTCCACTTCGTTGAGCAAGGAGTAGCTCTAGTCTATTACATATTTGGCTTATTGAACGGTATCTGTGTTAATTTCAATCTCTTGTTTTATGCAGCACACCAACTCACCTTTCCCCTTTAGCAAGCATAAGTTGGTTCTACATTTGAGACCCTGTTCTGTTTTGTAATTCATTTCCTGGGTAGCCAAGTTTACATTCCGTGTATTAGGGATATCTTATGATGTTTCTTTTTCTGTGTGACTTATTTCACTTAGAATCATCGTACCTGAATCCACTCATTATGCTGCTACGGGCCTGATAACATAGATTTCATTGCTGAATGATATTGCATTCTACGTATGTACCACAACTTCTTTCTCCATTTTTTGCTTTCTTCGATATTGAACTTGTACCGTAAACGAGGTTCTTGTAAACAGAGCCGTCCCAAACTTTGGGGTGGCTGTGTCTTTTTGATTTTAATTTCACTAAGCTATAGGACCATAAGTGGAAGTGCCCTAGGCTCTGTTGCTTTGTTTTTTAGATGTTTCAGGAAACACCATACACTTCTCCAGAGTGGCTGTTGGCAATTTACATCCTGCCCATAAGCACAAAAATGCTCCCAGTTCTCCATGGCCTGTCCTGCCGTTCTGGATTTTACACTTTTTTCAGATGGCCCTTTTGACCGGGGGGCAGTGAGACTTCATTGTAGTGCAGATTTCCTTTGCAAGCTTGCTTGGTTGGCCAGAAAGGGCGTATGCGTTTCTTCCTGAATATATTCAGGAAGAAACGCATACGCCCTTTTTGGCCAAGTGCTTCATTGTCGACGTTCTGAGTCTTTTCATATGTTTTCAATGCAGTTCCTGTCTACCTCTTGAAATCGGTTTCCTGCAATTCTGCCTTGCTGTCAGTGCCTCTTCATAGCCTTACCTCAATATACTTTTGGAAAATAGTTGGCCTTTATAACTCTGCAGGTTTTTGAATTGCAGTGGCCCTTAGCTCCATTTTTCAGCTCTTATTTTTGTGATCTTGCCTCATATCCACAGGATTTCTTCAGGCCCTATCCTTCTTCTGGGGCGCCTTGCTCTGCCTTTGGTTAATTCTTCTTCCTGATGTGAAATTAGAGTGACATGTGCCCATTGAAACCGCTACAGCTATTTTCTCACTGGTTCCCCCTATTCCCATTCATCCTCCGCACTAACTGCAGACTGTGCGATACCGGAACTTAAAGGCATTGACTCTCCATGTGGAGATGTTGTTAGTAAAGTGGCTGGAATGTTGATCCGGAGCCCCAGGAGAGGAAAATGAGGTGCGTTTTAGAAACCTTTCCCGATCATATGGTATACCATCTGCTGGATTCCCCATGCATGGTTTAGCTGTAGGAAGATTCCCTTCAACCTGGAGTGTTGGGACCCTTGGAATGAGTAGTATGAAGTATTGCATTAAACTTTCGGCAGTTGCTCACCAAAGCTCACCAATGCTCTCAGCCCCAAGTGTCCAGCCTTATGTCTTATCCAGCTGTGGGTTTATATGTGGTCATTACAGGTTGCATCACAGCCCCTGAGCGAATTTTGTAAGAATTTTTCTCTCTTTCATTGTTTCTGCGTTTTGGTTTTAAAATTTATTTCTATAATGGGGTTTAGCTCATTTTCACTGCTGTGTTTGTGCCGCTCTGCACACACTTGATTCCCTTATGGAGATATATCAATACATGGGTTTTAAGATTCTTATTACTCAGATATATTTCTCTGCGGTGTATAGGGTGTGTTGAGGCCAGTTCATTGAGCAAGGTGTAGATCTTGTCTAATACCTATTTGGTTTATTGAACGGTATCTGTGCTAATTTCAAACTCTGGTTTTATGCATCACCCCACCTCTCCTTTCCCCTTAAGCTGACATAAGTGTGTTTTCTAAATGTGAGACACTGTTCTGTTTTGTAATTCATTTTTTGTGCAGCCATATTTATCCTCCCTCTATAAGTGATATCTTATGATATGTTTCTTTTTCTGTTTGACTTATTTCAAGTAGTATTATCGGACCTAAATCCACTCTTTATCCTTCTACTAGCCTTATTACATTGATTTCATGGTGAAGAGATATTCCATTGTACATAAGTACCACATTTTCTTTATCCATTGTTCTCTTTCCTGGGATATTTAAGGTGTACTGAAGTTGAGGTTCTTGTAAACAGAGTAGCCCTAAACTGTGGTGTGCTTGTGTCTTGTTGATTTTTAGACTTCCCTAGATATACTTCCATGATTGGAAGTGCCCTATGCTCTGTAGCTCTGTTTTTTAGATGATTTAGGAACCACCATACACTTCTCCAGAGTGGCTCTCGGCAGTTCACACACTGTCCATCAGCGTATAAAGGCTCCCTGTTCTCCATGGCCTGTCCTGCATTTCTGGTTTTTACAATTTTTTCGGATGGCCCTTTTGACCGGTGGGAAATGAGACTTCTTTGTTGTGCACATTTGCATTGCTTGCTTGCTTGGTTGCCCATAAAGTGCGTATGCGTTTTTTCCTGGATATATTCAGGAAAAAACGCATACTCCCTTTTGGGCCAACTACATCATTGTCGAAATTCTGCCGCTTTTCATGTACTTTAAGGACGAGTCCAATCTATCTCTTGAAATCTGTTTCTTGCAATTCTGTCTTGCATTCAGATCCTCTTCTTTGCCTTACCTCAACATATTTTTGGACGTTAGTTTTCATTTATAACTCTGCAGGTTTGTGAATTGCAGTGACCCTGAGCTCCATTTTTTAAGTTGCTCTTTTGTGAGCTGGCCTCAAAGCCGCAGGATTGCTTCAGGCCCTATTTTGGCTCCGGCGAGGCGGGCTGAGCCTTTTTTTAATTCTTACTCTTAATGGGAAATTAGAGTGACATGTGCCCGTCCAAACCCCTACAACTATTCTCTCATTGGTTCCCCCTCTTCCCGTTCATCCTCCTCACAATTTGCAAAATGTGTGAAACAGAAGTTTAAATGTGCTGATTCTCTAAGTGGGGAGATTCTAAGTAACGTGGCTGGAATGATGAACAGGAGCACCAGGAGAGGATAAATGAGGTGCATTTTAGACACATCTCCCGATCACATGGTGTTTTCCATGCATGTTTTCCATGCATGTTTTAGCTGTAGGAAGATTCCTTGAACCTGCAGATTTTGGACCCATTGAATGGGTACCAGGTAGTATTACTTTAAAGGGTGTGCATTTCCTCACCCAACCTCACATTTCTCTTAGCGCGAACAGTTTCCAGCCTTATGTCTCATCCTGCTGTGGGTCTAGATGTGTTCAATCCATGTTGCATCACCGTCCCTGAGGAAAAGTTGTAAGAGGTTTTCTCTGTCTCTCTGTCGTTTATTTTTTTCAATTTATTACTATATTGGTTACAGCTGATTTTCAAAGCTCTGTTTCTTGCTGCTGTACATCCACTTGATTCACGTACAGAGAGACATCAATAAATTCTTTTTCAGATTCTTACCAGTCATAGATATTCTTTTCCGGTGACTTGAGTGTGCTGAGTGCAGTTCTTTTAGCTACCGTGTAGGCCTTGTTGATTATCAGTTTGGTATTTGGAATGGTATCTTTGCTAATTTCAACCTCCTGGATGATGCCTCACCCCTCCCCACCTTTCCCGTTTAGCAGCCTTACGCGTGTTTTCTACATATTTGACTATGTTTTTGTTTTGTAATTTATTTCATGTGTAGCCATTTTGGATTCCACCTTTAAGTGATATCTTATGATATGTGTCTTTTTCTTTTTGAATTATGTCACTTAGAATGATCATACGTAACTCCTCTGGAGTTGTTACAACTGGCCATATTTCATTGATTTCCAGGCTGAGTAATATTCCACTCTACATAAGTACCACATCTCTATCCATTTTTTCCCTCCAGAGACATTTAAGTTATATCCTAGTCGAGGATCTTTTAAACAGAGAGGCAGTAAACATTGGGGTGCCTGTGTCCTCTCGATTTTTGTTTTTCCCAAGATATACGCCCATGAGTGCAAGTGCCCTATGCTCTGTAGCTCATTTTTTAGATGCTTTAGTAAACACAATACACTTCTCCAGAATGGCCGTTGGCAATATACATTTCCACTATAAGCCTCACAGGGCTCCCTCTTCTCCTTGCCCTGTCCTGCATTTCTGGTGTTTACACTTTATGAGGATGGCTTTTCTGACTGATGCGAAGTGATATCTTTTGTAGTATTGATTTCCAGTGCCCACCTGTTTGGTTGGCTAAAAAAGTGTATGCCCTTTTCTTGAATATATACAGAAAAAAACGCATACAGCCTTTTTGGCCAACTGCAATGTTGGCAATGTTCAGCCCCTTTTCTTGTGCTTAATGGCGAGTCCTTTCTACCTCCTCAAATCCCTTTCCTGCCATTCTCCCTTGCTTACCAATCCTTTTCTTTGACTTTCCTCAAGACATTTTTCAGTGATAGATATTTTCAACTCTGCAGTTTCGTGAATTTTACTGCCCCTGAGTTCCATTGTTCAACTTGTGTTTATGGGAACTGGCCACAAAGCAGTGGGATTTCCTCAAGCCCTATACTGTTTCCATGGGCAACCCTAGCCTTTGGTCAATTCGTCTTCCTGATTGGAAATTAGAGTGACATGTGCCTGTCTGAACACCTAGGACTTGTCTCTCATTGTTCCTCATCCTTCCGCTTCATCCTCTGGGCAAATTCCAAACTGTACGCAACAGGATGTTGACAGTGCTGACATCTCCAAGTGGGGAGACTGTTAGTAAAGACGCTGGAGGGGTGAACCCGAGCACCAGGAGATGAGGAGATGAGATGCCTTTTCCAAATTCTTCCCGATCAGACGGTATACCATCCTCTGGGTGTGACAGACATGTTTTAGCAGTAGGAAGGGTCCCATTCATGTAAGGAGAACACCAGGGCTTTTTCAAAATCAGTGTCTCCCCGAAACCCAAACTGGGGAAATTTTTAAGCTACGGCTACACATATGTTCATTAAGGGCCTTGGGAAGTAGGCAGAGTCCAAACTTTAGATGATTGAAGTCTTCAGGGTCAGAAGCACTCACCACCGGCTTCCCTTAGGTTACACTTTAACTGTCATTGATAGATGATGTCAATAAAAATATCTATTCTTTTTCCGATTATTTCCCCTTATAGGTTATTGCAAAATATTGAGTGTAGTTCCCTGTGCTATACAGTAGTTCCTTGTTGATGATCTATTTTATACATAGCAGTGTGTATGTGTTAATTCCAAACTGTTAATTTATCCCTCCTCCCACCTTTCCCCTTTGGTAATAATAAATTATAAGATTTTATACTTCTCAGAAATGGGGGAGCTGAAAGAGAGGTATCATTTTCAATGGAAAAGCATTTAAAACAAGATTGAAGCTTTAACCAAGATTATTAGATGTACATCCTTGGAAAGAAATCACTTCATTTCTCTAATATTGACCTGACAAATAAGACAAACCTTTTCACTGAACTTGCTTATAATAAAGTGATGGAAATATCAAATGGAAGTGTTAGAAACATCTTATTTTACCCGAGCCTTATAAACTGTTCTATGTTAACTACAGTTTGGCTCACACATCTGTTCATTGAAGTTACAGTAGTCTCAATTTCTGTTACTGATCCTCCAGAGTGGACCCCAACAAGTGTCCCCCTGCCCAGTGTCATTGGGGCCAACAGATCGAGACTGAGTTTGGTTCACAAGCAAAGGAAACTTTATATTTTGATCAGAGAATGGAGAGGTGAGAGCATGCACTACCCCGTGGGCTGTGGGCTGGGCTGCTGTGTAGAGATCCTGTCAGAGTCAGTGGGAGGGAGGGGGCGGAGCTCTCGAGGGCCGGGTTGGCTGCAGCTCAGGCTCTATATCTCGGAGTCTGCACTGGGCCCCAGGAGCTGAGGTGTCGACCCAGCCATTCTGCACTAGGAAATCTGGTCTGAAGTGCCGGGTGTGGAACCTCTGTATGCGGGACCCTAGGAGCACGTGAAATTAGACAAAGCACAAAGGATAAAAAAGGTCAGACTTGACTTTATTGCCCAGATTCTATTTTTATCTCCCAGGGATTTTTAATGGGCTTTGCTGGGGACAAACCCCTCCTCTGCCTTTTGTCCCATTCCTCATTCTTGGAGTGCTGAGGGTGCAGACCCTTCTTCTGTAACTGCTGAGTGCTGAGTTGGGAGCCCTCATACCAGGGGACGAGGGTCAGAACTTCTCCCCAGCAGCCTCCAGGTGACGTTGATTGGCCCCAGGACCCCTGCCTCCCTGCTCGTCCGCCTGAGCACCAGCATTGGAAGTGTTATAGATTCTAATGACCTTTAAGGGTCCAGGAAAGAGATGTGCAGAGACGCTGTGGGGGCCGGTTTCACCCCGCCCCACATTTGTTCGGCCACCTTAGGCTGACCGTTTCTGCCAGCCTAGATGCTCTGACCAGTAGTCTGCTCTTTCTTCAATTAGGTCCCTGAATTAACGTAAAAACAGCACCAGGTGTCAGAGCCCTGCCCGCTCAACTCCCAGACAGTCCAGGGTCAGTGGTGATCAAGGACCATGATGGCCACTGAGTCAACAGCCTTTTGAAGTAAACAGGAGTCCAGCCGGTCTTATTGGCCACCATCATCACGGTGTCTGTAGGCTTTTCTATGGTGACAGTGTGATATACGGTTCCCCCGCCAAGATTATTAGCTCCCCTCCGGGTGCAGTAAGTCCTGCAAGCAGTAGTCTACTCCTTCGGGACACACTATTGTTGTTTTATGAGAGAAACTCCAGGTCAAGTGATGTTCACACGAGTCGTCATGGTGCCCTGCTGCCCCCGGTTATCTCTCTGGATGTTGGAGTTGGAGGGCCTCCTCACTCGAGGTCGGTGTGCCCACGGAGCGAACCCTGCAACTTCAGGGCATGGTTGGTGATTAGGATCACCACGTGGGGTCCTTTTCCCTTAGGAGGGAGGTGGCCTTTTGGGCTGCTGATTTCCAGGTTTTTAGATACCGCCAGTATCTTGGCCAGATGTGGCAGTGGGCCAAGCCCCTTGGTGACTGTAGTTTATCCTACCTGGATGGCATTCTTGCGTTGTTCCATTTCAAGTGGTCCCAGTTTGTGCACTAATTCTCCAATGGCGATTCACCTTTCACCGGGAATGGAAAGGTCAAAGGGTTTAGCTCAATTAGGGAGTTCCAGGGCAAGGGTCTGAATTGACTGCTCTTTCCATTCTTGAAAGGCCACTTCTGGATTCTGTTCAAAAGGATCATCATCTTTTCCTTTCAGTGTTTCATATAGAGGCCCAGCTAGTAGACTGTAGTTAGGGATCCAGAAGCAGCAAACCCTGGCCTCCCCAGGAACCCCTAAGCTGTCTTCTCGTTTTAGAAAGGGGTAAGGCTGCAAATGGTTTCTTCCCTTTCCTGGGATGGGCTTCTCCGACCTTGTGTGAGAATGAAGCCCAGGCAGGTCACCGCAGTCTGTGATATTTGAGCTTTTTCTTGGACAACTTCTATCCTTTATTGGCTTGGTAGTTCAGAGGCCTCCTTAGTAGGGCTGGCGATCAGAATGTCGCCTGCATATTGAAGGAGGGTTTCCTTTTCCAGAGGTAGAACTTTTCGGTCTTTAGCTAAGCTTTCCCCAAAGATGGTGTGGGAATTTTTGAACCCTTGGGGCAAGACGGCCCGGAAGTATTGTTTTAGTTGTATGTTGAGTCCTGCCACTCACAAGCCAAAATTTCTTGTGACTCTGGGACTAATGGAATACAAAAGAAGGCATCATTGAAGACTAATACAGAATACCATGTCCTGGTGGTTGGTAGAATGACCAGCAGGGTGTAGGAATTAGGAGCAACTGGAGGTATATCCTCGGTGGCTTCACTGACTGTCCTGACATCCTTTACCAGGTCCCCAGCAGCCCATGGAGCTCTCGTGGTCAGGCCAATCCCAGGATATGGAGCTCTCCTGGGCAGGTACCCCACCCCCAAGCCAGCCCACGGGGCTCTCGTGGTCAGGCCCCTCCCAGGATACAGAGCTACCCTTGCAGGTACCGTGGCAGGGCTGGGCACACAGGAACCGTGCACATAGCCCTCATTGAAGAGCACCCCCAGCTCACCTGTCGCTCAGAGCTGACACAGAGCACCTCAGAGCAGGACTTGAACTAACAAACAGCAGCTCCGACAGGTCTGTGACCCTGGGCATCACTCTGTGTGGCCTCCCTCCACCTGGTCTTCCAGAGACTTCCACTGCACCCGGGGCACCAGGCCTCTGTCTCCAACCACCACCCACCCCTCCTCTCCCTGACTCCTGGGTTCCTCTCATTAGGAGAGGGTTTTCTTGAAGTTGTCTCCCACTCATGGGCCAGATAAAATGATTAGAAAACAAGCCAAAGCTGCAGCCCCTTGTCTATCCTGACTCTCAGGAGCCCACACCTGTTCCTTGGACCTGGCCGGTTCAGCAAGTTCCATTTTCTGCAACTGTGAGCCCCTGAGGGGTGACGATTGGCTGACCTGGGCAGCCTTACGGTGCCGGCCAGCCCTCCCCAGGTGTGCCTGGGTTGAGATCAATATAAATACCACTCCAGGCAGCAAGAGCCCCTGCAGCTGTGTCTGACGCCATTTTCTCTGCCCTGTCAGCAGTCTCGGGGCTGGGCTGGTGGGAGGGAGTGAGAGGCCACGGCTTTGTGGGTGGCCCAGTGTGAGTGGGGCTCTGCTGGACTTTCTGCAGCAGTTGCCAGGCTGCCACCTGCTAAAGAAGAGGATGTGTCACCCATACCTGCTGCTGGAATTGCTCCCTGGGCAGAGGTGAGGAAGGAAAAAAGCAGTGGGGGCAGGGACAGGACGGGTATCTCAGGCAGGGAAATGGAAATCTTCCAGAAGAGCACCCAGGGCCAGGACCATCCTGGCTGGCCTGCAGGCACCAAGTCAGCTGGCATGCTGTCACTCGTGTGGCTCCATGGCCCTTCCTCTAGGCTTTCAAGTCCTTGTATATATTCAGGTGTTTTACCTGGGAAGGGTGGGAACAGTTCAGCAGCAACTGGCCTGGGGCTCAGCTCACGTTTACTCACAGATGCCTCGGCACAGTGCCCCAGCTTTGCAATGAGGACGCTTGTTGTGTGGGGGCTGCTGGCTGAATGGGAGACGATTCCCCACCACTGACCAACTTCAGAATTGTTTACAACTGGAGCAAGTGCCCTGATACGGTTTTCCTCTGAGTAACTGGTGGGTTCTGTTTTTTTTTTCTCTTTTTTGTTTTTGGTTCAAGGTAGATTTTATTCCTCTTTTTTGTATTTACAGATATAAGCATGGAAATAATTTATTCATATAAATACATGTATGTGAAGGGAATAATTGTTTTTTCTGTTTTGTTTTTTAAATTTTATTTCTTTTTAATTTTGAATTTTATTTTATATTTTTATACAGCAGGTTCTTATTGGTTATCTATTTTATACATATAAATGTTTACATGCCAATCCCAATCTCTCAACTCCTCCCACCACCACCACCCCCAAGAGCTTTCCCCCCTTGTTGTCCATACGATTGTTGTCTACATCTGTTGCTCTATTTATGCCTTGCAAAACGGTTAATCTGTACAGTTTTTCTAGGTTCCACATATATGCATGAATATACAAGATTTGTTTTTCTCTTTCTGACTTACTTCACTCTGTATGACAGTCTCTAGATCCATCGACGTCTCTACAAATGACCCAATTTCATTCCTTTCATGGCTTAGTAATATTCCATTTTATATATGTACCACATCTTTATGCATTCGTCTGTCTGTGGGCATTTAGGTTGCTTCCATTACCTCGATATTGTAAATAGTGATGCAATGAACATTACGGTGAATGTCTCTTTTTGATTTATGGTTTTGTCTGGGTATATGTCCAGTACTGGGATTGCTGTATCATATGGTAATTCTATTATTAGTTTCTTAAGAAACTCCATATTGTTCTCCATAGTGACTGTATCAATTTATATTCCCAACAATAGTGGAAGAGGCTTCCTTTTCTCCACACCCTTTCCAGCATTTGTTGTTTGTAGATTTTCAGATGATGCCCATTCTAACAGGTGTGAGGTGATACCTCATTGTTGAGTCCATTTCGATGAACAAGGGGTAGGTCTAGTCTATTACATATTTGGCTTATGGAACGGTATCTGTGCTAATTTCAAACTCTGGTTTTATGCAGCACCCCAACTCACCTTTCCCCTTAAGCAAGCATAAGTTGGTTTTCTAAACTTGAGACCCTGTTCTGTTTTGTAATTCAGTTCATGTGTAGCCAAGTTTACATTCCGTGCATTAGTGATACCTTATGATGTTTCTTTTTCTGTGTTACTTATTTCACTTAGAATCATCGTACCTGAATCCACTCATTATGCTGCTACTGGCCTGATGACATACATTTCATTGCTGAGTGATATTGCATTGTACGTTAGTACCACAACTTCTTTATCCATTTTTCGCTTTCTGCGATATTGAACTTGTACCGTAAACGAGGTTCTTGTAAACAGAGCCGTCCCAAACTTTGGGGTGGCTGTGTCTTTTTGATTTTAATTTCCCTAAGCTATAAGACCATAAGTGGAAGTGCCCTAGGCTCTGTTGCTTTGTTTTTTACATGTTTCAGGAAACACCATACACTTCTCCAGAGTGGCTGTTGGCAATTTACATCCCGCCCATCATTATAACAAGGCACCCAGTGCTCCATGGCCAGTCCTGCCTTTTTGGATTTTACACTTTTTTCAGATGGCCCTTTTGACCGGGGGGAAGTGAGACTTCATTGTAATGCAGATTTCCTTTGCAAGCTTGCTTGGTTGGCCAAAAAGTGCGTATGCGTTTTTTTCCTGAATATGTTCAGGAAAAAACGCATACGCCCCTTTTGACCAAGTGCATCACTGTGGACGTTCTGCCTCTTTTCCTATGCTTTACATGCAATTCCAGTCTGTCTCCTGAAATCGGTTTCCTGCAATTCTGCCCCACTTTCAAGTCCTCTTGGAAGCCTTACTTCAATATATTTTTGGACGATAGCTGTCAATTATATCTCTGCGGGTGTGTGAATTACAGGGCCCCTGAGCTCCTTTCTTCAACTCGCTTTCTTGTGAGCTGGCCGCAACACCGCAGGATTGCTTCAGGCCCTAGTGTGGTTCCGGCATGGCTCGCTGAGCCTTTGGTTAATTCCTCTTTCTGGTGGGAAATGAGAGTAAAATTTGCCCGTCCAGACACCTCCAGCTAGTCTGTCATTGGTTCTCCCTATTCCTGTTCATTTTCCGAAGAAATTGCAAACTGGGCCAAACAGGAGGTTAAAGGCACTGACTCTCCAAGTGGGGAGAGTGTTAGTAAAGTGTCTGGAATGTTGCACCCGAGAACCAGGGGACGAAAACTGAGACACATTTGAACACGTTTCCCGATCACACGGTGGATCATACTCTGGGTTCCACATGCATCTTTTAGCTGAAGGAAGAATCCCTTAAACCTGGAGAGTTGAGACCAATGGAATGGGTACCATGCAATATGACATCAAAGGGTCTGCATTTGCTCACCGAACCTCACCAATCCTATCACTGCTGCGTTTATGCCGCTGTACACACGCTTGATTCTCTTTCGGAGACATATAAATCCATAGGTTTTAAGATTCTTACTAGTTAGGTATATTCTTAGGCGTTTAATATGTGGTGTTGAGTCCACTTCGTTGAGCAAGGAGTAGCTCTAGTCTATTACATATTTGGCTTATTGAACGGTATCCGTGTTAATTTCAATCTCTTGTTTTATGCAGCACACCAACTCACCTTTCCCCTTTAGCAAGCATAAGTTGGTTCTACATTTGAGACCCTGTTCTGTTTTGTAATTCATTTCCTGGGTAGCCAAGTTTACATTCCGTGTATTAGGGATATCTTATGATGTTTCTTTTTCTGTGTGACTTATTTCACTTAGAATCATCGTACCTGAATCCACTCATTATGCTGCTACGGGCCTGATAACATAGATTTCATTGCTGAATGATATTGCATTCTACGTATGTACCACAACTTCTTTCTCCATTTTTTGCTTTCTTCGATATTGAACTTGTACCGTAAACGAGGTTCTTGTAAACAGAGCCGTCCCAAACTTTGGGGTGGCTGTGTCTTTTTGATTTTAATTTCACTAAGCTATAGGACCATAAGTGGAAGTGCCCTAGGCTCTGTTGCTTTGTTTTTTAGATGTTTCAGGAAACACCATACACTTCTCCAGAGTGGCTGTTGGCAATTTACATCCTGCCCATAAGCACAAAAATGCTCCCAGTTCTCCATGGCCTGTCCTGCCGTTCTGGATTTTACACTTTTTTCAGATGGCCCTTTTGACCGGGGGGCAGTGAGACTTCATTGTAGTGCAGATTTCCTTTGCAAGCTTGCTTGGTTGGCCAGAAAGGGCGTATGCGTTTCTTCCTGAATATATTCAGGAAGAAACGCATACGCCCTTTTTGGCCAAGTGCTTCATTGTCGACGTTCTGAGTCTTTTCATATGTTTTCAATGCAGTTCCTGTCTACCTCTTGAAATCGGTTTCCTGCAATTCTGCCTTGCTGTCAGTGCCTCTTCATAGCCTTACCTCAATATACTTTTGGAAAATAGTTGGCCTTTATAACTCTGCAGGTTTTTGAATTGCAGTGGCCCTTAGCTCCATTTTTCAGCTCTTATTTTTGTGATCTTGCCTCATATCCACAGGATTTCTTCAGGCCCTATCCTTCTTCTGGGGCGCCTTGCTCTGCCTTTGGTTAATTCTTCTTCCTGATGTGAAATTAGAGTGACATGTGCCCATTGAAACCGCTACAGCTATTTTCTCACTGGTTCCCCCTATTCCCATTCATCCTCCGCACTAACTGCAGACTGTGCGATACCGGAACTTAAAGGCATTGACTCTCCATGTGGAGATGTTGTTAGTAAAGTGGCTGGAATGTTGATCCGGAGCCCCAGGAGAGGAAAATGAGGTGCGTTTTAGAAACCTTTCCCGATCATATGGTATACCATCTGCTGGATTCCCCATGCATGGTTTAGCTGTAGGAAGATTCCCTTCAACCTGGAGTGTTGGGACCCTTGGAATGAGTAGTATGAAGTATTGCATTAAACTTTCGGCAGTTGCTCACCAAAGCTCACCAATGCTCTCAGCCCCAAGTGTCCAGCCTTATGTCTTATCCAGCTGTGGGTTTATATGTGGTCATTACAGGTTGCATCACAGCCCCTGAGCGAATTTTGTAAGAATTTTTCTCTCTTTCATTGTTTCTGCGTTTTGGTTTTAAAATTTATTTCTATAATGGGGTTTAGCTCATTTTCACTGCTGTGTTTGTGCCGCTCTGCACACACTTGATTCCCTTATGGAGATATATCAATACATGGGTTTTAAGATTCTTATTACTCAGATATATTTCTCTGCGGTGTATAGGGTGTGTTGAGGCCAGTTCATTGAGCAAGGTGTAGATCTTGTCTAATACCTATTTGGTTTATTGAACGGTATCTGTGCTAATTTCAAACTCTGGTTTTATGCATCACCCCACCTCTCCTTTCCCCTTAAGCTGACATAAGTGTGTTTTCTAAATGTGAGACACTGTTCTGTTTTGTAATTCATTTTTTGTGCAGCCATATTTATCCTCCCTCTATAAGTGATATCTTATGATATGTTTCTTTTTCTGTTTGACTTATTTCAAGTAGTATTATCGGACCTAAATCCACTCTTTATCCTTCTACTAGCCTTATTACATTGATTTCATGGTGAAGAGATATTCCATTGTACATAAGTACCACATTTTCTTTATCCATTGTTCTCTTTCCTGGGATATTTAAGGTGTACTGAAGTTGAGGTTCTTGTAAACAGAGTAGCCCTAAACTGTGGTGTGCTTGTGTCTTGTTGATTTTTAGACTTCCCTAGATATACTTCCATGATTGGAAGTGCCCTATGCTCTGTAGCTCTGTTTTTTAGATGATTTAGGAACCACCATACACTTCTCCAGAGTGGCTCTCGGCAGTTCACACACTGTCCATCAGCGTATAAAGGCTCCCTGTTCTCCATGGCCTGTCCTGCATTTCTGGTTTTTACAATTTTTTCGGATGGCCCTTTTGACCGGTGGGAAATGAGACTTCTTTGTTGTGCACATTTGCATTGCTTGCTTGCTTGGTTGCCCATAAAGTGCGTATGCGTTTTTTCCTGGATATATTCAGGAAAAAACGCATACTCCCTTTTGGGCCAACTACATCATTGTCGAAATTCTGCCGCTTTTCATGTACTTTAAGGACGAGTCCAATCTATCTCTTGAAATCTGTTTCTTGCAATTCTGTCTTGCATTCAGATCCTCTTCTTTGCCTTACCTCAACATATTTTTGGACGTTAGTTTTCATTTATAACTCTGCAGGTTTGTGAATTGCAGTGACCCTGAGCTCCATTTTTTAAGTTGCTCTTTTGTGAGCTGGCCTCAAAGCCGCAGGATTGCTTCAGGCCCTATTTTGGCTCCGGCGAGGCGGGCTGAGCCTTTTTTTAATTCTTACTCTTAATGGGAAATTAGAGTGACATGTGCCCGTCCAAACCCCTACAACTATTCTCTCATTGGTTCCCCCTCTTCCCGTTCATCCTCCTCACAATTTGCAAAATGTGTGAAACAGAAGTTTAAATGTGCTGATTCTCTAAGTGGGGAGATTCTAAGTAACGTGGCTGGAATGATGAACAGGAGCACCAGGAGAGGATAAATGAGGTGCATTTTAGACACATCTCCCGATCACATGGTGTTTTCCATGCATGTTTTCCATGCATGTTTTAGCTGTAGGAAGATTCCTTGAACCTGCAGATTTGGGACCCATTGAATGGGTACCAGGTAGTATTACTTTAAAGGGTGTGCATTTCCTCACCCAACCTCACATTTCTCTTAGCGCGAACAGTTTCCAGCCTTATGTCTCATCCTGCTGTGGGTCTAGATGTGTTCAATCCATGTTGCATCACCGTCCCTGAGGAAAAGTTGTAAGAGGTTTTCTCTGTCTCTCTGTCGTTTATTTTTTTCAATTTATTACTATATTGGTTACAGCTGATTTTCAAAGCTCTGTTTCTTGCTGCTGTACATCCACTTGATTCACGTACAGAGAGACATCAATAAATTCTTTTTCAGATTCTTACCAGTCATAGATATTCTTTTCCGGTGACTTGAGTGTGCTGAGTGCAGTTCTTTTAGCTACCGTGTAGGCCTTGTTGATTATCAGTTTGGTATTTGGAATGGTATCTTTGCTAATTTCAACCTCCTGGATGATGCCTCACCCCTCCCCACCTTTCCCGTTTAGCAGCCTTACGCGTGTTTTCTACATATTTGACTATGTTTTTGTTTTGTAATTTATTTCATGTGTAGCCATTTTGGATTCCACCTTTAAGTGATATCTTATGATATGTGTCTTTTTCTTTTTGAATTATGTCACTTAGAATGATCATACGTAACTCCTCTGGAGTTGTTACAACTGGCCATATTTCATTGATTTCCAGGCTGAGTAATATTCCACTCTACATAAGTACCACATCTCTATCCATTTTTTCCCTCCAGAGACATTTAAGTTATATCCTAGTCGAGGATCTTTTAAACAGAGAGGCAGTAAACATTGGGGTGCCTGTGTCCTCTCGATTTTTGTTTTTCCCAAGATATACGCCCATGAGTGCAAGTGCCCTATGCTCTGTAGCTCATTTTTTAGATGCTTTAGTAAACACAATACACTTCTCCAGAATGGCCGTTGGCAATATACATTTCCACTATAAGCCTCACAGGGCTCCCTCTTCTCCTTGCCCTGTCCTGCATTTCTGGTGTTTACACTTTATGAGGATGGCTTTTCTGACTGATGCGAAGTGATATCTTTTGTAGTATTGATTTCCAGTGCCCACCTGTTTGGTTGGCTAAAAAAGTGTATGCCCTTTTCTTGAATATATACAGAAAAAAACGCATACAGCCTTTTTGGCCAACTGCAATGTTGGCAATGTTCAGCCCCTTTTCTTGTGCTTAATGGCGAGTCCTTCCTACCTCCTCAAATCCCTTTCCTGCCATTCTCCCTTGCTTACCAATCCTTTTCTTTGACTTTCCTCAAGACATTTTTCAGTGATAGATATTTTCAACTCTGCAGTTTCGTGAATTTTACTGCCCCTGAGTTCCATTGTTCAACTTGTGTTTATGGGAACTGGCCACAAAGCAGTGGGATTTCCTCAAGCCCTATACTGTTTCCATGGGCAACCCTAGCCTTTGGTCAATTCGTCTTCCTGATTGGAAATTAGAGTGACATGTGCCTGTCTGAACACCTAGGACTTGTCTCTCATTGTTCCTCATCCTTCCGCTTCATCCTCTGGGCAAATTCCAAACTGTACGCAACAGGATGTTGACAGTGCTGACATCTCCAAGTGGGGAGACTGTTAGTAAAGACGCTGGAGGGGTGAACCCGAGCACCAGGAGATGAGGAGATGAGATGCCTTTTCCAAATTCTTCCCGATCAGACGGTATACCATCCTCTGGGTGTGACAGACATGTTTTAGCAGTAGGAAGGGTCCCATTCATGTAAGGAGAACACCAGGGCTTTTTCAAAATCAGTGTCTCCCCGAAACCCAAACTGGGGAAATTTTTAAGCTACGGCTACACATATGTTCATTAAGGGCCTTGGGAAGTAGGCAGAGTCCAAACTTTAGATGATTGAAGTCTTCAGGGTCAGAAGCACTCACCACCGGCTTCCCTTAGGTTACACTTTAACTGTCATTGATAGATGATGTCAATAAAAATATCTATTCTTTTTCCGATTATTTCCCCTTATAGGTTATTGCAAAATATTGAGTGTAGTT
The DNA here is from genome assembly GCF_039906515.1 of Pseudorca crassidens. NCBI lineage: Eukaryota > Metazoa > Chordata > Mammalia > Artiodactyla > Delphinidae > Pseudorca > Pseudorca crassidens. Next base: position 2,803,975 of record NW_027135940.1, read on the forward strand.
CCCTGTGCTATACAGTAGTTCCTTGTTGATGATCTATTTTATACATAGCAGTGTGTATGTGTTAATTCCAAACTGTTAATTTATCCCTCCTCCCACCTTTCCCCTTTGGTAATAATAAATTATAAGATTTTATACTTCTCAGAAATGGGGGAGCTGAAAGAGAGGTATCATTTTCAATGGAAAAGCATTTAAAACAAGATTGAAGCTTTAACCAAGATTATTAGATGTACATCCTTGGAAAGAAATCACTTCATTTCTCTAATATTGACCTGACAAATAAGACAAACCTTTTCACTGAACTTGCTTATAATAAAGTGATGGAAATATCAAATGGAAGTGTTAGAAACATCTTATTTTACCCGAGCCTTATAAACTGTTCTATGTTAACTACAGTTTGGCTCACACATCTGTTCATTGAAGTTACAGTAGTCTCAATTTCTGTTACTGATCCTCCAGAGTGGACCCCAACAAGTGTCCCCCTGCCCAGTGTCATTGGGGCCAACAGATCGAGACTGAGTTTGGTTCACAAGCAAAGGAAACTTTATATTTTGATCAGAGAATGGAGAGGTGAGAGCATGCACTACCCCGTGGGCTGTGGGCTGGGCTGCTGTTTAGAGATCCTGTCAGAGTCAGTGGGAGGGAGGGGGCGGAGCTCTCGAGGGCCGGGTTGGCTGCAGCTCAGGCTCTATATCTCGGAGTCTGCACTGGGCCCCAGGAGCTGAGGTGTCGACCCAGCCATTCTGCACTAGGAAATCTGGTCTGAAGTGCCGGGTGTGGAACCTCTGTATGCGGGACCCTAGGAGCACGTGAAATTAGACAAAGCACAAAGGATAAAAAAGGTCAGACTTGACTTTATTGCCCAGATTCTATTTTTATCTCCCAGGGATTTTTAATGGGCTTTGCTGGGGACAAACCCCTCCTCTGCCTTTTGTCCCATTCCTCATTCTTGGAGTGCTGAGGGTGCAGACCCTTCTTCTGTAACTGCTGAGTGCTGAGTTGGGAGCCCTCATACCAGGGGACGAGGGTCAGAACTTCTCCCCAGCAGCCTCCAGGTGACGTTGATTGGCCCCAGGACCCCTGCCTCCCTGCTCGTCCGCCTGAGCACCAGCATTGGAAGTGTTATAGATTCTAATGACCTTTAAGGGTCCAGGAAAGAGATGTGCAGAGACGCTGTGGGGGCCGGTTTCACCCCGCCCCACATTTGTTCGGCCACCTTAGGCTGACCGTTTCTGCCAGCCTAGATGCTCTGACCAGTAGTCTGCTCTTTCTTCAATTAGGTCCCTGAATTAACGTAAAAACAGCACCAGGTGTCAGAGCCCTGCCCGCTCAACTCCCAGACAGTCCAGGGTCAGTGGTGATCAAGGACCATGATGGCCACTGAGTCAACAGCCTTTTGAAGTAAACAGGAGTCCAGCCGGTCTTATTGGCCACCATCATCACGGTGTCTGTAGGCTTTTCTATGGTGACAGTGTGATATACGGTTCCCCCGCCAAGATTATTAGCTCCCCTCCGGGTGCAGTAAGTCCTGCAAGCAGTAGTCTACTCCTTCGGGACACACTATTGTTGTTTTATGAGAGAAACTCCAGGTCAAGTGATGTTCACACGAGTCGTCATGGTGCCCTGCTGCCCCCGGTTATCTCTCTGGATGTTGGAGTTGGAGGGCCTCCTCACTCGAGGTCGGTGTGCCCACGGAGCGAACCCTGCAACTTCAGGGCATGGTTGGTGATTAGGATCACCACGTGGGGTCCTTTTCCCTTAGGAGGGAGGTGGCCTTTTGGGCTGCTGATTTCCAGGTTTTTAGATACCGCCAGTATCTTGGCCAGATGTGGCAGTGGGCCAAGCCCCTTGGTGACTGTAGTTTATCCTACCTGGATGGCATTCTTGCGTTGTTCCATTTCAAGTGGTCCCAGTTTGTGCACTAATTCTCCAATGGCGATTCACCTTTCACCGGGAATGGAAAGGTCAAAGGGTTTAGCTCAATTAGGGAGTTCCAGGGCAAGGGTCTGAATTGACTGCTCTTTCCATTCTTGAAAGGCCACTTCTGGATTCTGTTCAAAAGGATCATCATCTTTTCCTTTCAGTGTTTCATATAGAGGCCCAGCTAGTAGACTGTAGTTAGGGATCCAGAAGCAGCAAACCCTGGCCTCCCCAGGAACCCCTAAGCTGTCTTCTCGTTTTAGAAAGGGGTAAGGCTGCAAATGGTTTCTTCCCTTTCCTGGGATGGGCTTCTCCGACCTTGTGTGAGAATGAAGCCCAGGCAGGTCACCGCAGTCTGTGATATTTGAGCTTTTTCTTGGACAACTTCTATCCTTTATTGGCTTGGTAGTTCAGAGGCCTCCTTAGTAGGGCTGGCGATCAGAATGTCGCCTGCATATTGAAGGAGGGTTTCCTTTTCCAGAGGTAGAACTTTTCGGTCTTTAGCTAAGCTTTCCCCAAAGATGGTGTGGGAATTTTTGAACCCTTGGGGCAAGACGGCCCGGAAGTATTGTTTTAGTTGTATGTTGAGTCCTGCCACTCACAAGCCAAAATTTCTTGTGACTCTGGGACTAATGGAATACAAAAGAAGGCATCATTGAAGACTAATACAGAATACCATGTCCTGGTGGTTGGTAGAATGACCAGCAGGGTGTAGGAATTAGGAGCAACTGGAGGTATATCCTCGGTGGCTTCACTGACTGTCCTGACATCCTTTACCAGGTCCCCAGCAGCCCATGGAGCTCTCGTGGTCAGGCCAATCCCAGGATATGGAGCTCTCCTGGGCAGGTACCCCACCCCCAAGCCAGCCCACGGGGCTCTCGTGGTCAGGCCCCTCCCAGGATACAGAGCTACCCTTGCAGGTACCGTGGCAGGGCTGGGCACACAGGAACCGTGCACATAGCCCTCATTGAAGAGCACCCCCAGCTCACCTGTCGCTCAGAGCTGACACAGAGCACCTCAGAGCAGGACTTGAACTAACAAACAGCAGCTCCGACAGGTCTGTGACCCTGGGCATCACTCTGTGTGGCCTCCCTCCACCTGGTCTTCCAGAGACTTCCACTGCACCCGGGGCACCAGGCCTCTGTCTCCAACCACCACCCACCCCTCCTCTCCCTGACTCCTGGGTTCCTCTCATTAGGAGAGGGTTTTCTTGAAGTTGTCTCCCACTCATGGGCCAGATAAAATGATTAGAAAACAAGCCAAAGCTGCAGCCCCTTGTCTATCCTGACTCTCAGGAGCCCACACCTGTTCCTTGGACCTGGCCGGTTCAGCAAGTTCCATTTTCTGCAACTGTGAGCCCCTGAGGGGTGACGATTGGCTGACCTGGGCAGCCTTACGGTGCCGGCCAGCCCTCCCCAGGTGTGCCTGGGTTGAGATCAATATAAATACCACTCCAGGCAGCAAGAGCCCCTGCAGCTGTGTCTGACGCCATTTTCTCTGCCCTGTCAGCAGTCTCGGGGCTGGGCTGGTGGGAGGGAGTGAGAGGCCACGGCTTTGTGGGTGGCCCAGTGTGAGTGGGGCTCTGCTGGACTTTCTGCAGCAGTTGCCAGGCTGCCACCTGCTAAAGAAGAGGATGTGTCACCCATACCTGCTGCTGGAATTGCTCCCTGGGCAGAGGTGAGGAAGGAAAAAAGCAGTGGGGGCAGGGACAGGACGGGTATCTCAGGCAGGGAAATGGAAATCTTCCAGAAGAGCACCCAGGGCCAGGACCATCCTGGCTGGCCTGCAGGCACCAAGTCAGCTGGCATGCTGTCACTCGTGTGGCTCCATGGCCCTTCCTCTAGGCTTTCAAGTCCTTGTATATATTCAGGTGTTTTACCTGGGAAGGGTGGGAACAGTTCAGCAGCAACTGGCCTGGGGCTCAGCTCACGTTTACTCACAGATGCCTCGGCACGGTGCCCCAGCTTTGCAATGAGGACGCTTGTTGTGTGGGGGCTGCTGGCTGAATGGGAGACGATTCCCCACCACTGACCAACTTCAGAATTGTTTACAACTGGAGCAAGTGCCCTGATACGGTTTTCCTCTGAGTAACTGGTGGGTTCTGTATTTTTTTTTCTCTTTTTTGTTTTTGGTTCAAGGTAGATTTTATTCCTCTTTTTTGTATTTACAGATATAAGCATGGAAATAATTTATTCATATAAATACATGTATGTGAAGGGAATAATTGTTTTTTCTGTTTTGTTTTTTAAATTTTATTTCTTTTTAATTTTGAATTTTATTTTATATTTTTATACAGCAGGTTCTTATTGGTTATCTATTTTATACATATAAATGTTTACATGCCAATCCCAATCTCTCAACTCCTCCCACCACCACCACCCCCAAGAGCTTTCCCCCCTTGTTGTCCATACGATTGTTGTCTACATCTGTTGCTCTATTTATGCCTTGCAAAACGGTTAATCTGTACAGTTTTTCTAGGTTCCACATATATGCATGAATATACAAGATTTGTTTTTCTCTTTCTGACTTACTTCACTCTGTATGACAGTCTCTAGATCCATCGACGTCTCTACAAATGACCCAATTTCATTCCTTTCATGGCTTAGTAATATTCCATTTTATATATGTACCACATCTTTATGCATTCGTCTGTCTGTGGGCATTTAGGTTGCTTCCATTACCTCGATATTGTAAATAGTGATGCAATGAACATTACGGTGAATGTCTCTTTTTGATTTATGGTTTTGTCTGGGTATATGTCCAGTACTGGGATTGCTGTATCATATGGTAATTCTATTATTAGTTTCTTAAGAAACTCCATATTGTTCTCCATAGTGACTGTATCAATTTATATTCCCAACAATAGTGGAAGAGGCTTCCTTTTCTCCACACCCTTTCCAGCATTTGTTGTTTGTAGATTTTCAGATGATGCCCATTCTAACAGGTGTGAGGTGATACCTCATTGTTGAGTCCATTTCGATGAACAAGGGGTAGGTCTTGTCTATTACATATTTGGCTTATGGAACGGTATCTGTGCTAATTTCAAACTCTGGTTTTATGCAGCACCCCAACTCACCTTTCCCCTTAAGCAAGCATAAGTTGGTTTTCTAAACTTGAGACCCTGTTCTGTTTTGTAATTCAGTTCATGTGTAGCCAAGTTTACATTCCGTGCATTAGTGATACCTTATGATGTTTCTTTTTCTGTGTTACTTATTTCACTTAGAATCACCGTGCCTCAATCCACTCATTATGCTGGTACAGGCCTGGTGACACAGATTTCATTGCTGAGTGATATTGCATTGTACATAAGTACCACAACTTCTTTATCCAGTTTTTGCTCTCTGTGATATTGAACTTGGACCGTAAACGAGGTTCTTGTAAACAGAGCCGTCCCAAATTTTGGGGTGGCTGTGTCTTTTTGATTTTAATTTCCCTAAGCTATAGGACCATAAGTGGAAATGCCCTAGACTCTGTTGCTTTGTTTTTCAGATGTATCAGGAAACACCATACACTTCTCCAGAGTGGCTGTTGGCAATTTACATCCCGCCCATCAGCATAACAAGGCTCCTTTTTCCCCATGGCCTGTCTTGCCTTTCTGGATTTTACACTTTTTTCAGATGGCCCTTTAGACCGGGGGGAAGTGACACTTCATAGTAGTTCGGATTTCCATTGCAAGCTTGCTTGGTTTGCCAAAAAGGGCGTATGTGTTTTTTCCTGAATATATTCAGGAACAAACTCATACGCCCTTTTTTGCCAAGTGCATCATTGTCGATGTTCTGCCTCTTTTCCTATGCTTTAAATGCAAATCCAGTCTACCTCCTGAAATCGGTTTCCTGAAATTCTGCCCCGCTTTCAAGTCCTCTTGGCAGCCTTACTTCAATATATTTTTGGACGTTATCTGTCATTTATAACTCTGCAGGTTTGTGAATTACAGGGCCCCTTAGCTCCTTTCTTCAACTCGCTTTCTTGTGAGCTGGCCGCAAACCCGCAAGACTGCTTCAGGCCCTAATCTGCTTCTGGCAGGGCACGCTGAGCCTTTGGTTAATTCCTCTTCCTGGTGGGAAATGAGTGTTAAATATGCCCGTCCAGACACCTACCTCACTCTCAACCCCTTGGTGATGTGGGTCCTCTGGTTTGTGGCCACCTTTGCTGGGTTCCTCACCTTTCGATGATGTGGCCCCACTAGTGTGAGGACACTCCTGCCTGGTTCTCATCTACGTGGTTATGTGGACCCCCTGGTGAGAGTCTGTTCCTGGCTGTGTTCCTCACCCTTCTGTGAGGGAGGTCACTGCTGATAGGTCACTCCTGCATGGCTGGCACACATTGCCTTGGTGAAGTCAGCCATGTGGTGGCAGTAGGAGTGTGCTGAGGATCTCCTCCCCTCGGTGATGAGGGCCCTCTTGCGTCAGGCCCTAACTGCTGGGCTCACCAACTTTTCTTAGTGAGCCCAATGATGCTTGGGCACTCCTCTTAGGATCCCATCTCGATGGGGATGTGGGCCTTCTGCTCTGAAGTCCCAACGGCTGGGTTGTTCACATTTTCATGATGTGGGCTCTCTGGTGTTAGTTCACAGAGGCCTGGATCCCATAGCCTCTGTGCTCTTGGCCACCTGTTGGGAGGTTCCAACTGCTGGATTCCTCACTTTTTTAATTTTTTGGGTCTTCTGTTGTGAGGATCCTCCTGCCTGCCTCACTCCCAGCCCCTTCGTGATGTGTGTCGTCTGGTCTGAGGCCACATGTGCTGGGTTCCTCACCTTTCGATGATGTGGGACCAATGGTCTTAGGAGACTCCTGCCTGGTTCACATCCCCTTGGTGATGTGGGCCCTCTGTTGAGAGTCTGATCCTGGCTGGGTTCCTCACCCATCTGTGAGGTGGGCCGTCTGCTGTGAGGTCACTCCTGCCTGGCTTGCTCACCTCGCCTTGTGGACATGAGCCCTCTGGTGGCACTTGGAGCCTGCTGGGAGCCTCCTCCCCTCGGTGATGAGGGCCCTCTGGCGTCAGGCCCTAACTGCTGGGCTCCCCACATTTTGTGATGTGCGCCCAGTGGTGCGAGGACACTCCAGCCAGGTTCACCTCCCCATTGGGATGTGGGCCTTCTGCTCTGAGGTACCAACGCCTGGGTTGCTCACAGTTTCATGATGTGGGCTCTCTGCTATTAGTTCACTCCTGCCTGCATCCCATAGCTTCTGTGCTCTCGGCCACCTGCTGGGAGGTTCCAACTGCTGGATTCCTCACCTTTCTTATTCTTTGGGCCCTCTGTTTTTAGGCTACTCCTGCCTGCCTCACTCCCATTCCCTTTGTGATATGTGTCCTCTGATTTGAGGGCACATGTGCTGGGTTCCGCACCTTTCGATGATGTGGCCCCACTGGAGGGAAGACAGTCCTGACTGGTTCCCATCCCCTTGCTGATGTGGGCCCTCAGGTGAGAGTCTGATCCTGGCTGGGTTCCCCACCCGTCTGTGAGGTGGCCCCTCTGCTGTGAGGTCATTCATGCCTGTCTGGCACACGTCACCTTGGCGACGTGGGCCCTCTGGTGGCAGTTGGAGTGTGCTGGGATCCTCCTCCCCTCAGTGATGAGGGCCCTCTTGCCTTAGGTCATAACTGCTGGGCTCCCCACATTTTCTGATGTGTGCCAAGTGAGTGAGGACACTCTTGCCAGGTTCCCATCCCCATGGGGATATGGGCCTTCTGCTCTGAAGTCAAAACGGCTGGCTTGCTCACAGTACCATGATGTGGGCCCTCTGCTGTGAGTTCACTCCGGCAAGGATCCCTTATCATCGGTGCTCTGAGCCACCTGCTGGGAGGTTCCAACTGCTGGATTCCTCAACTTTTTTATTCTATGTGCCCTCTGTTGTGAGGCTCCTCCTGCCTGCCTCACTGCCAGCCCCTTGGTGATGACTGTCCTATGGCTTGAGGCCACATGTGCTGCATTCCTCACCTTTCGATGATGTGGCCCCACTCGTGTGAGGACACTCCTGCCTGGTTCCCATCCCCTTGGTGAGGTGGGCCCTCTGGTGAGAGTCTAATCCTGGCTGGGTTCCTCAACGTTCTGTGAGGTAGGCCCTCTGCTGTGAGGTCACTCCTGCCTGGCTGACACACGTCACCTTGGAGACGTGAGCCCTCTGGTGGCAGTTAGAGCGTGCAGGGTGCCTCCTCCTCTCGGTGATGACGGCCCTCTGGCATCAGGCCCTAAATGGTGGGCTCCCCACATTTTCTGATGTGCGCCCAGTGGTGCGAGGACACTCCAGCCAGGTTCCCATTCCCATGGGGATGTGGGCCTTCTGCGCTGAGGTCCCAACGCCTGGGTTGCTCACAGTTTTATGATGTGGGCCCTCTGCTGTGAGTTCACTGCGGCCTGGATCCCATAGCCTCGGTGTTCTGAGCCGCCTGCTGGAAGGTCTAAATGCTGGAATCCTCACGTTTTTTATATTATGTGCCCTGTGTTGTGAGGCTACTCCTGCCTGCCTCACTCCAAGGCCCTTGGTGATGTGGGTCCTCTGGTTTGAGGACACATGTGCTGGGTTCCTCACCTTAAGATGATGAGGCCCCACTGGTGTGAGGATAATCCTGACTTGTTCCCATCCCCTTTGTGATGTGGGCCCTCTGGTGAGAGTCTGATCCTGGCTGGGTTCCTCACCCATCTGTGAGGTGGGCCCTCTACTATCAGGTAACTCTTGCCTGGCTTGCTCACCTCGCCTTGTTAACATGAGCCCTCTGGTGGCACTTGGACCCTGCTGGGAGCCTCCTCACCTCTGTGATGAGGGCCCTCTGACGTCAGGCCCTAACTGCTGGGCTCCCCAACTTTTCTTAGTGAGCCCAGTGATGCTCGGGCACTCCTCTTAGGTTCCCATCTCCATGGGGATGTGGGCCTTCTGCTCTGAGGTTCCAACGGCTGGGTTGATCACAATTTCATGATGTGGGCTCTCTGGTGTTAGTTCACTGTGGCCTGGATCCCATAGCCTCTGTGCTCTTGGCCGCCTGCTGGGAGGTTCCAACTGCTGGATTCCTCACTTTTTTAATTTTTTAGGCCCTCTGTTGTGAGGATCCTCCTGCCTGCCTCACTCCCAGCCCCTTCGTGATGTGTGTCGTCTGGTTTGAGGCCACATGTGCTGGGTTCCTCACCTTTCGATGATGTGGGACCAATGGTCTTAGGAGACTCCTGCCTGGTTCACATCCCCTTGGTGATGTGGGCCCTCTGTTGAGAGTCTGATCCTGGCTGGGTTCCTCACCCTTCTGTGAGGTGGGCCGTCTGCTGTGAGGTCACTCCTGCTTGGCTTGCTCACCTCGCCTTGTGGACATGAGCCTTCGGTGGCACTTGGAGCCTGCTGGGAGCCTCCTCCCCTTGGTGATGAGGGCCCTCTGGCGTCAGGCCCTAACTGCTGGGCTCCCCACATTTTGTGATGTGCGCCCAGTGGTTCGAAGACACTCTATCCAGGTTCACATCCCCATTGGGATGTGGGTCTTCTGCTCTGAAGTCCCAACGGCTGGGTTGTTCACAGTTTCATGATGTGGGCTCTCTGCTGTTAGTTCACTCTGGCCTGGATGCCATAGCCTCTGTGCTCTGGGCCGCCTGCTGGGAGGTTCCAACTGCTCGATTCCTCAACTTTTGTATTCTATGGGTCCTGTGTTGCGATGTTCCTCCTGCCTGCCTCACTCGCAACCCCTTCGTGATGTGGGTCCTCTGGTTTGAGGCCACATGTGCTGGGTTCCGCAACTTTCAATGATGTGGCCCCACTGGTGTGAGGACACTCCTGCCTGGTTCCCATCCCCTTGGTGATGTGGGCCTTCTGGTGACAGTCTTATCCTGGCTGGGTTCCTCACTCTTCTGTGAGGTAGGCCCTCTGCTGTGAGGTCAATCCTGCCTGACTTGCACACATCACCTTGGCGACGTGGGCCCTCTGTTGGCACATGGAACCTGCTGGGAGCCTCCTGCCCTCGGTGATGACGGCCCTCTAGCATCAGGCCATAACTGCTGGGCTCCCCACGTTTTCTGATGTGAGCCCAGTGATGCCAGGACACTCCTGTCAGGTTCCCATCCCCATGGGGATGTGGGCTTTCTGCTCTGAGGTCCCAACGCCTGGGTTGCTCACAGTTTCATGATGTGGGCTCTCTGGTGTTAGTTCACTCCTGCCTGCATCCCATAGCTTCTGTGCTCTCGGCCGCCTGCTGGGAGGTTCCAAATGCTGGATTCCTCACCTTTTTTATTCTTTGGGCCCTTTGTATTTAGGCTACTCCTACCTGCCTCACTCCCATCCCCTTTGTGATGTATGTCCTCTGATATGAGGCCGCATGTGCTGGGTTCCTCACCTTTCGATGATGTGGCCCCACTGGTGGGAGGACAGTCCTGACTGGTTCCCATCCCCTTGGTGTTGTGGGCCCTCTGGCGAGAGTCTCATCCTGCCTCGGTTCCTCACCCTTCTGTGAGATAGGCCCTCTGCTGTGAGGTCACTACTGCCTGGCTGACGCATGCCTCCTTGTAGACGTGGGCCCTCTGTTGGCAGTTGGAACCTGCTGGGAGTCTCCTCCCCTCAGTTATGAGGGCCCCCTGGCGTCAGGCCCTAACTGCTGGGCTCCTAACATTTTCTGATATGTGCTAAGTGGTGCGAGGCCACTCCTGCCAGGTTCCCATCCCAATGGGGATGTGGGCCTTCTGTTCTGAGGTCCCAACGGCTGGGCTGCTCACAGGTTCATGATGTGGGCCGTCTGTTGTGAGTTCACTGCGGCCTGGATCTCATAGCCTCGGTGCTCTGGGCCACTTGCTGGGAGGTTCCAACTGCTGGATTCCTCAACTTTTATATTCTATGGACCCTGTGTTGTGAGGCTGGTCCTGCCAGCCTCGTTCCGAACCCCTTAGTGATGTGGTTCCTCTGGTTTGAGGCTACATGTGCTGGGATCCTCACCTTTCGATGATGTTGTCCCACTGGTTTGGGGACACTCCTGCCTTGTTCCCATCCCCTTGGTGATGTGGACCCTCTGGTGAGAGTCTGATCCTGGCTGTGTTCCTCACCCTTCTGTGAGGTGGGCCCTCTGCTGTGAGGTCACTCCTCACCTTTCTTATTTTTGGGCCCTCTTTTGTGAGGCTCCTCCTGCCTGCCTCACTCCCAGCCCCTTGATGATGGGTGTCCTATGGTTTGAAGCCACATGTTCTGGGTTCCTCAGCTTTAGATGATGTGGCCCTACTCATGTGAGGACACTCCTGCCTGGTTCGAATCCATTTGGTGATGTGGGCCCTCTGGTGCGAGTGTGATCCTGACTGGGTTCATCACACTTCTCTGAGGTGGGCCCTCTGCTGTGAGGTCATTCGTGCCTGGTTGGCACACATCACCTTGGCGACGTCAGCCCTCTGGTGGCAGTTGGAGCCTGCTGGGAGCCTCCTTCCCTTGGTGATGAGGGTCCTCTGGCGTCAGGCCCTAACTGCTGGTCTCCCAAAATTTTCTGATACGTTCTCAGTGGTGCGAGGACACTCCTACCAGATTTATATCCCCATGGGGATGTGGGCCTCCTGCTCTGAGGTCCCAATGGCTGGGTTGCTCAGTTTCATGACATGGGCCCTCTTCTGTGAGTTCACTGTGGCCTGGATCCCATAGCCTCGGTGCTCTGGGCCGCCTGCTGGGAGGTTCCAACTGCTGGATTCCTCACTTTTTTGTTCTATGGGCCCAGTGTTGTGAGGCTACTCCTGCCTGCCTCACTCCGAGGCCCTTGGTGATGTGGGTCCTCTGGTTTGAGGACACATGTGCTGAGTACCTCACCTTTCGATGATGTGGCCCCACTGGTGTGAAGACACTCCTGCCTGGTTCCCATCCCCTTGGTGATGTGGGCCCTCTGGTGAGAGTCTGATGTTGGCTGATTTTCTCACCCTTCTGTGAGCTGGGACCTCTGCTGTGATGTAACTCCTGCCTGGCTTGCTCACGTTGCCTTGACAACGTGAGCCTTCAGGTGGCAGTTGGAGCCTGCTGGGAATCTCTTCCCCTCGGTAATGAGAGCTCTGGATAAAACACATATGCCCTCTTTTGCTAAGTGCATTATTTTCCAAGTTCTGTCTCTTTTCCTATGCTTTAAGAGCGACTCCCGTGTACCTTCTGAAATCGGTTTCCAGCAATTCTGCACCGTTTTCAAGTCCTCTTCGCAGCCTTACTTCAGTATAATTTTGGATGATACCTGTCATTTATAACTCTGCAGGTTTGTGAATTACAGTGCCCCTGAGCTCCTTTCTTCAACACGCTTTCTTGTGAGCTGGCCACAAAACCACAGGATCTCTTCAGGTCCTAATCTGCTTCCAGCATGGCACGCGGAGCCTTTGGATCATTCGACTTCCTGGTGGGAAATGAGAGTTAAATTTGCCCATCCAGACACCTACAGATAGTCTCTCATTGGTTCTCCTTATTCCTGTTCATCTTACGCAGAAATTGCAAACTGGGCCAAACAGGAGGTTAAAGGCACTGACTCTCCAAGTGGGGAGAGTGTTAGTAAAGCGTCTGGAAAGTTGCACCAAGTACCAGGGGATGAAAAATGAGATACATTTAAAAACGTTTCCCGATCATACGGTGGATCATACTCTGGGTTCCACATGCATGTTTTAGCTGAAGGAAGAATCCCTTGCACCAGGAGAGTTGGGACCCATGGAATGGGTACCATGCAATATGACTTCAAAGGGTCTGCATTTGCTCACCGAACCTCACCAATCCTATCACTGCTGCGTTTATGCCGCTGTACACACGCTTAATTCTCTTTTGGAGACATATAAATCCATAGGTTTTAAGATTCGTACTACTCGGGTATATTCTTAGGCATTTAATATGGGGTGTTGAGTCCACTTCGTTGACCAAGGAGTAGCTCTTGTCTATTACATATTTGGCTTATGGAACGGTACCTGTGCTAATTTCAATCTCTGGTTTTATGCAACACCCCAACTCACCTTTCCCCTTAAGCAAGCATAAGTTGGTTTTCTACATTTGAGACCCTGTTCTGTTTTGTAATTCAGTTCCTGTGTAGCCAAGTTTACATTCCGTGTAGTAGTGATATCTTATGATGTTTCTTTTTCTGTGTGACTTATTTCACTTAGAATCATCGTACCGGAATCCACTCATTATGCTGCTACGGGCCTGAGGACATAGATTTCATTGCTGAGTGATATTGCATTGTACGTAAGTGCTGCAACTTCTTTATCCATTTTTTGCTTTCTGTGATATTGAACTTGTACCATAGAAGAGGTTCTTGTAAACACAGCCGTCCCAAACTTTGGAGTGGCTGTGTGTTTTTTATTTTAATTTCCCTAATCTATAAGACCATAAGTGGAAGTGCCCTAGGCTCTGTTGCTTTGTTTTTTAGATGTTTCAGGAAACACCATACACTTCTCCAGAGTGGCTGTTGGCAATTTACATCCCGCCCATCAGCCTAACTAGGCTCCCAGTTCTCCATGGCCTGTCCTGCCTTTCTGGATTTTACACTTTTTTCAAATGGCCCTTTTGACCGGGGGGCAGTGAGACTTCATTGTAGTGCAGATTTCCTTTGCAAGCTTGCTTGGTTGGCCAAAAAGGGCGTATGCGTTTTTTCCTGAATATATTCAGGAAAAAACACATACGCCCTTTTTGGCCAAGTGCATCATTGTGGACGTTCTGCCTCTTTTCCTATGCTTTACATGCAATTCCAGTCTACCTCCTGAAATCGGTTTCCTGCAATTCTGCCCCGCTTTCAAGTCCTCTTGGCAGCCTTACTTCAATATATTTTTGGATGATAGCTGTCATTTATAACTCTGCAGGTTTGTGAATTACAGTGCCCCTGAGCTTCTTTCTTCAACTCGCTTTCTTGTGAGCTGGCCGCAACACCGCAGGATTGCTTCAAGCCCTAGTGTAGTTTCGGCATGGCTCGTTTATCCTTTGGTTAATTCCTCTTCCTGGTGGGAAATGAGAGTTAAATTTGCCCGTCCAGACACCTCCAGCTAGTCTGTCATTGGTTCTCCCTATTCCTGTTAATTTTCCACAGAAATTGCAAACTGGGCCAAACAGGAGGTTAAAGGCACTGACTCTCCAAGTGGGGAGAGTGTTAGTAAAGCGTCTGGAATGTTGCATCCGAGTACCAGGGGACGAAAATTGAGACACATTTGAACAAGTTTCCCGATCACACGGTGGATCATACTCTGGGTTCCACATGCATGTTTTAGCTGAAGGAAGAATCCCTTAAACCTGGAGAGTTGAGACCCATGGAATGGGTACCATGCAATATGACTTCAAAGGGTCTGCATTTGCTCACCGAACCTCACCAATCCTATCACTGCAGCGTTTATGCCGCTGTACACACGCTGGATTCTCTTTCGGAGACATATAAATCCATAGGTTTTAAGATTCTTACTAGTCAGGTATATTCTTAGGCGTTTAATATGGGGTGTTGAGTCCACTTCGTTGAGCAAGCAGTAGCTCTTGTCTATTACATATTTGGCTTATGGAAAGGTATCTGTGTTAATTTCAATCTCTGGTTTTATGCAGCACCCCAACTCACCTTTCTCCTTAAGCAAGCATAAGCTGGTTTTCTACATTTGAGACCCTATTCTGTTTTGTAATTCAGTTCCTGTGTAGCCAAGTTTACATTCCGTGTATTAGTGATACCTTATGATGTTTCTTTTTCTGTGTGACTTACTTTACTTAGAATCATCGTACCTGAATCCATTCATTATGCTGCTACTGGCCTGATGACATAGATTTCATTGCTGAGTGATATTGCATTGTACGTAAGTACCACAACTTCTTTATCCATTTTTCGCTTTCTGCGATATTGAACTTGTACCGTAAATGAGGTTCTTGTAAACAGAGCCATCCCAAACTTTGGGGTGGCTGTGTGTTTTTGATTTTAATTTCCCTAATCTATAGGACCATAAGTGGAAGTGTCCTAGGCTCTGTTGCTTTGGTTTTTTAGATGTTTCAGGAAACACCATACACTTCTCCAGAGTGGCTGTTGGCAATTTACATCCCGCCCATCAGCATAACAAGGCTCCCAGTTCTCCATGGCCTGTCCTGCCTTTCTGGATTTTACACTTTTTTCAGATGGCCCTTTTGACCGGGGGGCAGTGAGACTTCATTGTAGTGCAGATTTCCTTTGCAAGCTTGCTTGGTTGGCCAAAAAGGGCGTATGCGTTTTTTCCTGAATATATTCAGGAAAAAACGCATACGCCCTTTTTGGCCAAGTGCATCATTGTGGACGTTCTGCCTCTTTTCCTATGCTTTACATGCAATTCCTGTCTACCTCCTGAAATCGGTTTCCTGCAATTCTGCCCCGCTTTCAAGTCCTCTTGGCAGCCTTACTTCAATATATTTTTGGACGATAGCTGTCATTTATAACTCTGAAGCTTTGTGAATTACAGTGCCCCTGAGCTCCTTTTTTCAACTGGCTTTCTTGTGAGCTGGCCGCAACACCGCCGGATTGCTTCAGGCCCTAGTGTGGTTCCGGCATGGCTCGCTGAGCCTTTGGTTAATTCCTCTTCCTGGTGGGAAATGAGAGTTAAATTTGCCCGTCCAGACACCTCCAGCTAGTCTCTCATTGGTTCTCCCTATTCCTGTTCATTTTCCGCAGAAATTGCAAACTGGGCCAAACAGGAGGTTAAAGGCACTGACTCTCCAAGTGGGGAGAGTGTTAGTAAAGTGTCTGGAATGTTGCACCCGAGTACCAGGGGACGAAAACTGAGACACATTTGAACACGTTTCCCGATCACACGGTGGATCATACTCTGGGTTCCACATGCATGTTTTAGCTGAAGGAAGAATCCCTTAAACCTGGAGAGTTGAGAACCATGGAATGGGTACCATGCAATATGACTTAAAAGGGTCTGCATTTGCTCACCGAACCTCACCAATTCTATCACTGCTGCGTTTATGCCGCTGTACACACGCTGGATTCTCTTTCGGAGACATATAAATCCATAGGTTTTAAGATTATTACTAGTCAGGTATATTCTTAGGCGTTTAATATGGGGTGTTGAGTCCACTTCGTTGAGCAAGCAGTACCTCTAGTCTATTACATATTTTGCTTATTGAAAGGTATCTGTGCTAATTTCAATCTCTGGTTTTATGCAGCACCCCAACTCACCTTTCCCCTTAAGCAAGCATAAGTTGGTTTTCTACATTTGAGACCCTATTCTGTTTTGTAATTCAGTTCCTGTGTAGCCAAGTTTACCTTCCATGTATTAGTGATACCTTATGATGTTTCTTTTTCTGTGTGACTTATTTCACTTAGAATCATCGTACCTGAATCCACTCATTATGCTGCTACTGGCCTGATGACATAGATTTCATTGCTGAGTGATATTGCATTGTACGTAAGTACCACATCTTCTTTATCCATTTTTCGCTTTCTGCAATATTGAACTTGTACCGTAAATGAGGTTCTTGTAAACAGAGCCGTCCCAAACTTTCGGGTGGCTGTGTCTTTTTGATTTTAATTTCCGTAATCTATAAGACCATAATTGGAATTGCCCTAGGCTCTGTTGCTTTGTTTTTTAGATGTTTCAGGAAACACCATACACTTCTCCAGAGTGGCTGTTGGCAATTTACATCCCACCCATCAGTCTAACTAGGCTCCCAGTTCTCCATGGCGTGTCCTGCCTTTCTGGATTTTACACTTTTTTCAGATGGCCCTTTTGACCGGGGGGCAGTGAGACTTCATTGTAGTGCAGATTTCCTTTGCAAGCTTGCTTGGTTGGCCAAAAAGGGCGTATGCGTTTTTTCCTGAATATATTCAGGAAAAAACGCATACGCCCTTTTTGGCCAAGTGCATCATTGTGGACGTTCTGCCTCTTTTCCTATGCTTTACATGCAATTCCAGTCTACCTCCTGAAATCGGTTTCCTGCAATTCTGCCCCACTTTCAAGTCTTCTTGACAGCCTTACTTCAATATATTTTTGGACGATAGCTGTCATTTATAACTCTGCAGGTTTGTGAATTACAGTGCCCCTGAGCTCCTTTCTTCAACTCGCTTTCTTGTGAGCTGGCCGCAACACAGAAGGATTGCTTCAGGCCCTAGTGTGGTTTCGGCATGGCTCGCTGAGCCTTTTGTTAATTCCTCTTCCTGGTGGGAAATGAGAGTTAAATTTGCCCGTCCAGACACCTCCAGCTAGTCTCTCATTGGTTCTCCCTATTCCTGTTCATTTTCCACAGAAATTGCAAACTGGGCCAAACAGGAGGTTAAAGGCCCTGACTTTCCAAGTGGGGAGAGTGTTAGTAAAGCGTCTGGAATGTTGCACCCGAGTACCAGGGGATGAAAACTGATACACATTTGAACACGTTTCCCGATCACACGGTGGATCATACTCTGGGTTCCACATGCATGTTTTAGCTGAAGGAAGAATCCCTTAAACCTGGAGAGTTGAGAACCATGGAATGGGTACCATGCAATATGACTTCAAAGGGTCTGCATTTGCTCACCGAACCTCACCAATCCTATCACTGCTGCGTTTATGCCGCTGTAAACACGCTTGATTCTCTTTCGGAGACATATAAATCCATAGGTTTTAAGATTCTTACTAGTCAGGTATATTCTTAGGCGTTTAATATGTGGTGTTGAGTCCACTTCGTTGAGCAAGCAGTAGCTCTTGTCTATTACATATTTGGCTTATGGAAAGGTATCTGTGTTAATTTCAATCTCTGGTTTTATGCTGCACCCCAACTAACCTTTCCTCTTAAGCAAGCGTAAGTTGGTTTTCTTCATTTGAGACCCTATTCTGTTTTGTAATTCAGTTCCTGTGTAGCCATGTTTACATTCCGTGTATTAGTGATACCTTATGATGTTTCTTTTTCTGTGTGATTTATTTCACTTAGAATCATCGTACCTGAATCCACTCATTATGCTGCTACTGGCCTGATGACATAGATTTCATTGCTGAGTGATATTGCATTGTACGTAAGTACCACAACTTCTTTATTCATTTTTCGCTTTCTGCGATATTGAACTTGTACCGTAAACGAGGTTCTTGTAAACAGAGCCGTCCCGAACTTTGGGGTGGCTGTGTCTTTTTGATTTTAATTTCCCTAAGCTATAGTACCATAAGTGGAAGTGCCCTAGGCTCTGTTGCTTTGTTTTTTAGATATTTCAGGAAACACCATACACTTCTCCAGAGTGGCTGTTTGCAATTTACATCCCACCCATCAGCATAAGAAGGCTCCCAGTTCTCCATGGCCTGTCCTGCCTTTCTGGATTTTACACTTTTTTCAGATGGCCCTTTTGACCGGGGGGCAGTGAGACTTCATTGTAGTGCAGATTTCCTTTGCAAGCTTGCTTGGTTGGCCAAAAAGGGCGTATGCGTTTTTTCCTGAATATATTCAGGAAAAAACGCATACGCCCTTTTTGGCCAAGTGCATCATTGTGGACGTTCTGCCTCTTTTCCTATGCTTTTCATGCAATTCCAGTCTACCTCCTGAAATCGGTTTCCTGCAATTCTGCCCCGCATTCAAGTCCTCTTGGCAGCCTTACTTCAATATATTTTTGGATGATAGCTGTCATTTATAACTCTGCAGGTTTGTGAATTACAGTGCCCCTGAGCTTCTTTCTTCAACTCGCTTTCTTGTGAGCTGGCCGCAACACCGCAGGATTGCTTCAGGCCCTAGTGTAGTTTCGGCATGGCTCGCTGAGCCTTTGGTTAATTCCTCTTCCTGGTGGGAAATGAGAGTTAAATTTGCCCGTCCAGACACCTCCAGCTAGTCTGTCATTGGTTCTCCCTATTCCTGTTCATTTTCCACAGAAATTGCAAACTGGGCCAAACAGGAGGTTAAAGGCACTGACTCTCCAAGTGGGGAGAGTGTTAGTAAAGCGTCTGGAATGTTGCACCCGAGTACCAGGGGACGAAAACTGATACACATTTGAACACGTTTCCCGATCACACGGTGGATCATACTCTGGGTTCCACATGCATGTTTTAGCTGAAGGAAGAATCCCTTAAACCTGGAGAGTTGAGAACCATGGAATGGGTACCATGCAATATGACTTCAAAGGGTCTGCATTTGCTCACCGAACCTCACCAATCCTATCACTGCTGCGTTTATGCCGCTGTAAACACGCTTGATTCTCTTTCGGAGACATATAAATCCATAGGTTTTAAGATTCTTACTAGTCAGGTATATTCTTAGGCGTTTAATATGTGGTGTTGAGTCCACTTCGTTGAGCAAGCAGTAGCTCTTGTCTATTACATATTTGGCTTATGGAAAGGTATCTGTGTTAATTTCAATCTCTGGTTTTATGCTGCACCCCAACTAACCTTTCCTCTTAAGCAAGCGTAAGTTGGTTTTCTTCATTTGAGACCCTATTCTGTTTTGTAATTCAGTTCCTGTGTAGCCATGTTTACATTCCGTGTATTAGTGATACCTTATGATGTTTCTTTTTCTGTGTGATTTATTTCACTTAGAATCATCGTACCTGAATCCACTCATTATGCTGCTACTGGCCTGATGACATAGATTTCATTGCTGAGTGATATTGCATTGTACGTAAGTACCACAACTTCTTTATTCATTTTTCGCTTTCTGCGATATTGAACTTGTACCGTAAACGAGGTTCTTGTAAACAGAGCCGTCCCGAACTTTGGGGTGGCTGTGTCTTTTTGATTTTAATTTCCCTAAGCTATAGTACCATAAGTGGAAGTGCCCTAGGCTCTGTTGCTTTTTTTTTAGATATTTCAGGAAACACCATACACTTCTCCAGAGTGGCTGTTTGCAATTTACATCCCACCCATCAGCATAAGAAGGCTCCCAGTTCTCCATGGCCTGTCCTGCCTTTCTGGATTTTACACTTTTTTCAGATGGCCCTTTTGACCGGGGGGCAGTGAGACTTCATTGTAGTGCAGATTTCCTTTGCAAGCTTGCTTGGTTGGCCAAAAAGGGCGTATGCGTTTTTTCCTGAATATATTCAGGAAAAAACGCATACGCCCTTTTTGGCCAAGTGCATCATTGTGGACGTTCTGCCTCTTTTCCTATTCTTTTCATGCAATTCCAGTCTACCTCCTGAAATCGGTTTCCTGCAATTCTGCCCCGCTTTCAAGTCCTCTTGGCAGCCTTACTTCAATATATTTTTGGATGATAGCTGTCATTTATAACTCTGCAGGTTTGTGAATTACAGTGCCCCTGAGCTTCTTTCTTCAACTCGCTTTCTTGTGAGCTGGCCGCAACACCGCAGGATTGCTTCAGGCCCTAGTGTAGTTTCGGCATGGCTCGCTGAGCCTTTGGTTAATTCCTCTTCCTGGTGGGAAATGAGAGTTAAATTTGCCCGTCCAGACACCTCCAGCTAGTCTGTCATTGGTTCTCCCTATTCCTGTTAATTTTCCACAGAAATTGCAAACTGGGCCAAACAGGAGGTTAAAGGCACTGACTCTCCAAGTGGGGAGAGTGTTAGTAAAGTGTCTGGAATGTTGCACCCGAGTACCAGGGGACAAAAACTGAGACACATATGAACACGTTTCCCGATCACACGGTGGATCATACTCTGGGTTCCACATGCATGTTTTAGCTGAAGGAAGAATCCCTTACCTGGAGAGTTGAGACGCATGGAATGGGTACCATGCAATATGACTTCAAAGGGTCTACATTTGCTCACCGAACCTCACCAATCCTATCACTGCTGCGTTTATGCCGCTGTACACACGCTTGATTCTCTTTCGGAGACATATAAATCCATCGGCTTTAAGATTCTTACTAGTCAGGTATATTCTTAGGCGTTTAATATGGGGTGTTGAGTCCACTTCGTTGAGCAAGCAGTAGCTCTTGTCTATTACATATTTGACTTATGGAAATGTATCTGTGCTAATTTCAATCTCTGGTTTTATGCAGCACCCCAACTCACCTTTCCCCTTAAGCAAGCATAAGTTGGTTTTCTACATTTGAGACCCTATTCTGTTTTGTAATTCAGTTCCTGTGTAGCCAAGTTTACATTCCGTGTATTAGTGATACCTTATGATGTTTCTTTTTCTGTGTGACTTATTTTACTTAGAATCATCGTACCTGAATCCACTCATTATTCTGCTATGGGCCTGATGACATAGATTTCATTGCTGAGTGATATTGCATTGTACGTTAGTACCACAACATCTTTATCCATTTTTCGCTTTCTGCGATATTGAACTTGTACCGTAAATGAGGTTCTTGTAAACAGTGCCATCCCAAATTTTGGGGTGGCTGTGTCTTTTTGATTTTAATTTCCCTAATCTATAGGACCATAAGTGGAAGTGCCCTAGGCTCTGTTGCTTTGTTTTTTAGATGTTTCAGGAAACACCATACACTTCTCCAGAGTGGCTGTTGGCAATTTACATCCCGCCCATCAGCATAAAAAGGCTCCCAGTTCTCCATGGCCTATCCTGCTTTTCTGGATTTTACACTTTTTTCAAATGGCCCTTTTGACCGGGGGGCAGTGAGACTTCATTGTAGTGCAGATTTCCTTTGCAAGCTTGCTTGGTTGGCCAAAAAGGGCGTATGCGTTTTTTCCTGAATATATTCAGGAAAAAACGCATACGCCCTTTTTGGCCAAGTGCATCATTGTGGACGTTCTGCCTCTTTTCCTATGCTTTACATGCAATTCCAGTCTACCTCCTGAAATCGGTTTCCTGCAATTCTGCCCCACTTTCAAGTCTTCTTGACAGCCTTACTTCAATATATTTTTGGACGATAGCTGTCATTTTTAACTCTGCAGGTTTGTGAATTACAGTGCCCCTGAGCTCCTTTCTTCAACTCGCTTTCTTGTGAGCTGGCCGCAACACAGCAGGATTGCTTCAGGCCCTAGTGTGGTTTCGGCATGGCTCGCTGAGCCTTTGGTTAATTCCTCTTCCTGGTGGGAAATGAGAGTTAAATTTGCCCGTCCAGACACCTCCAGCTAGTCTCTCATTGGTTCTCCCTATTCCTGTTCATTTTCCACAGAAATTGCAAACTGGGCCAAAGAGGAGGTTAAAGGCCCTGACTTTCCAAGTGGGGAGAGTGTTAGTAAAGCGTCTGGAATGTTGCACCCGAGTACCAGGGGACGAAAACTGATACACATTTGAACACGTTTCCCGATCACACGGTGGATCATACTCTGGGTTCCACATGCATGTTTTAGCTGAAGGAAGAATCCCTTAAACCTGGAGAGTTGAGAACCATGGAATGGGTACCATGCAATATGACTTCAAAGGGTCTGCATTTGCTCACCGAACCTCACCAATCCTATCACTGCTGCGTTTATGCCGCTGTAAACACGCTTGATTCTCTTTCGGAGACATATAAATCCATAGGTTTTAAGATTCTTACTAGTCAGGTATATTCTTAGGCGTTTAATATGTGGTGTTGAGTCCACTTCGTTGAGCAAGCAGTAGCTCTTGTCTATTACATATTTGGCTTATGGAAAGGTATCTGTGTTAATTTCAATCTCTGGTTTTATGCTGCACCCCAACTAACCTTTCCTCTTAAGCAAGCGTAAGTTGGTTTTCTTCATTTGAGACCCTATTCTGTTTTGTAATTCAGTTCCTGTGTAGCCATGTTTACATTCCGTGTATTAGTGATACCTTATGATGTTTCTTTTTCTGTGTGATTTATTTCACTTAGAATCATCGTACCTGAATCCACTCATTATGCTGCTACTGGCCTGATGACATAGATTTCATTGCTGAGTGATATTGCATTGTACGTAAGTACCACAACTTCTTTATTCATTTTTCGCTTTCTGCGATATTGAACTTGTACCGTAAACGAGGTTCTTGTAAACAGAGCCGTCCCGAACTTTGGGGTGGCTGTGTCTTTTTGATTTTAATTTCCCTAAGCTATAGTACCATAAGTGGAAGTGCCCTAGGCTCTGTTGCTTTGTTTTTTAGATATTTCAGGAAACACCATACACTTCTCCAGAGTGGCTGTTTGCAATTTACATCCCACCCATCAGCATAAGAAGGCTCCCAGTTCTCCATGGCCTGTCCTGCCTTTCTGGATTTTACACTTTTTTCAGATGGCCCTTTTGACCGGGGGGCAGTGAGACTTCATTGTAGTGCAGATTTCCTTTGCAAGCTTGCTTGGTTGGCCAAAAAGGGCGTATGCGTTTTTTCCTGAATATATTCAGGAAAAAACGCATACGCCCTTTTTGGCCAAGTGCATCATTGTGGACGTTCTGCCTCTTTTCCTATGCTTTTCATGCAATTCCAGTCTACCTCCTGAAATCGGTTTCCTGCAATTCTGCCCCGCATTCAAGTCCTCTTGGCAGCCTTACTTCAATATATTTTTGGATGATAGCTGTCATTTATAACTCTGCAGGTTTGTGAATTACAGTGCCCCTGAGCTTCTTTCTTCAACTCGCTTTCTTGTGAGCTGGCCGCAACACCGCAGGATTGCTTCAGGCCCTAGTGTAGTTTCGGCATGGCTCGCTGAGCCTTTGGTTAATTCCTCTTCCTGGTGGGAAATGAGAGTTAAATTTGCCCGTCCAGACACCTCCAGCTAGTCTGTCATTGGTTCTCCCTATTCCTGTTCATTTTCCACAGAAATTGCAAACTGGGCCAAACAGGAGGTTAAAGGCACTGACTCTCCAAGTGGGGAGAGTGTTAGTAAAGCGTCTGGAATGTTGCACCCGAGTACCAGGGGACGAAAACTGATACACATTTGAACACGTTTCCCGATCACACGGTGGATCATACTCTGGGTTCCACATGCATGTTTTAGCTGAAGGAAGAATCCCTTAAACCTGGAGAGTTGAGAACCATGGAATGGGTACCATGCAATATGACTTCAAAGGGTCTGCATTTGCTCACCGAACCTCACCAATCCTATCACTGCTGCGTTTATGCCGCTGTAAACACGCTTGATTCTCTTTCGGAGACATATAAATCCATAGGTTTTAAGATTCTTACTAGTCAGGTATATTCTTAGGCGTTTAATATGTGGTGTTGAGTCCACTTCGTTGAGCAAGCAGTAGCTCTTGTCTATTACATATTTGGCTTATGGAAAGGTATCTGTGTTAATTTCAATCTCTGGTTTTATGCTGCACCCCAACTAACCTTTCCTCTTAAGCAAGCGTAAGTTGGTTTTCTTCATTTGAGACCCTATTCTGTTTTGTAATTCAGTTCCTGTGTAGCCATGTTTACATTCCGTGTATTAGTGATACCTTATGATGTTTCTTTTTCTGTGTGATTTATTTCACTTAGAATCATCGTACCTGAATCCACTCATTATGCTGCTACTGGCCTGATGACATAGATTTCATTGCTGAGTGATATTGCATTGTACGTAAGTACCACAACTTCTTTATTCATTTTTCGCTTTCTGCGATATTGAACTTGTACCGTAAACGAGGTTCTTGTAAACAGAGCCGTCCCGAACTTTGGGGTGGCTGTGTCTTTTTGATTTTAATTTCCCTAAGCTATAGTACCATAAGTGGAAGTGCCCTAGGCTCTGTTGCTTTGTTTTTTAGATATTTCAGGAAACACCATACACTTCTCCAGAGTGGCTGTTTGCAATTTACATCCCACCCATCAGCATAAGAAGGCTCCCAGTTCTCCATGGCCTGTCCTGCCTTTCTGGATTTTACACTTTTTTCAGATGGCCCTTTTGACCGGGGGGCAGTGAGACTTCATTGTAGTGCAGATTTCCTTTGCAAGCTTGCTTGGTTGGCCAAAAAGGGCGTATGCGTTTTTTCCTGAATATATTCAGGAAAAAACGCATACGCCCTTTTTGGCCAAGTGCATCATTGTGGACGTTCTGCCTCTTTTCCTATTCTTTTCATGCAATTCCAGTCTACCTCCTGAAATCGGTTTCCTGCAATTCTGCCCCGCTTTCAAGTCCTCTTGGCAGCCTTACTTCAATATATTTTTGGATGATAGCTGTCATTTATAACTCTGCAGGTTTGTGAATTACAGTGCCCCTGAGCTTCTTTCTTCAACTCGCTTTCTTGTGAGCTGGCCGCAACACCGCAGGATTGCTTCAGGCCCTAGTGTAGTTTCGGCATGGCTCGCTGAGCCTTTGGTTAATTCCTCTTCCTGGTGGGAAATGAGAGTTAAATTTGCCCGTCCAGACACCTCCAGCTAGTCTGTCATTGGTTCTCCCTATTCCTGTTAATTTTCCACAGAAATTGCAAACTGGGCCAAACAGGAGGTTAAAGGCACTGACTCTCCAAGTGGGGAGAGTGTTAGTAAAGTGTCTGGAATGTTGCACCCGAGTACCAGGGGACAAAAACTGAGACACATATGAACACGTTTCCCGATCACACGGTGGATCATACTCTGGGTTCCACATGCATGTTTTAGCTGAAGGAAGAATCCCTTACCTGGAGAGTTGAGACGCATGGAATGGGTACCATGCAATATGACTTCAAAGGGTCTACATTTGCTCACCGAACCTCACCAATCCTATCACTGCTGCGTTTATGCCGCTGTACACACGCTTGATTCTCTTTCGGAGACATATAAATCCATCGGCTTTAAGATTCTTACTAGTCAGGTATATTCTTAGGCGTTTAATATGGGGTGTTGAGTCCACTTCGTTGAGCAAGCAGTAGCTCTTGTCTATTACATATTTGACTTATGGAAATGTATCTGTGCTAATTTCAATCTCTGGTTTTATGCAGCACCCCAACTCACCTTTCCCCTTAAGCAAGCATAAGTTGGTTTTCTACATTTGAGACCCTATTCTGTTTTGTAATTCAGTTCCTGTGTAGCCAAGTTTACATTCCGTGTATTAGTGATACCTTATGCTGTTTCTTTTTCTGTGTGACTTATTTTACTTAGAATCATCGTACCTGAATCCACTCATTATTCTGCTATGGGCCTGATGACATAGATTTCATTGCTGAGTGATATTGCATTGTACGTTAGTACCACAACATCTTTATCCATTTTTCGCTTTCTGCGATATTGAACTTGTACCGTAAATGAGGTTCTTGTAAACAGTGCCGTCCCAAATTTTGGGGTGGCTGTGTCTTTTTGATTTTAATTTCCCTAATCTATAGGACCATAAGTGGAAGTGCCCTAGGCTCTGTTGCTTTGTTTTTTAGATGTTTCAGGAAACACCATACACTTCTCCAGAGTGGCTGTTGGCAATTTACATCCCGCCCATCAGCATAAAAAGGCTCCCAGTTCTCCATGGCCTATCCTGCTTTTCTGGATTTTACACTTTTTTCAAATGGCCCTTTTGACCGGGGGGCAGTGAGACTTCATTGTAGTGCAGATTTCCTTTGCAAGCTTGCTTGGTTGGCCAAAAAGGGCGTATGCGTTTTTTCCTGAATATATTCAGGAAAAAACGCATACGCCCTTTTTGGCCAAGTGCATCATTGTGGACGTTCTGCCTCTTTTCCTATGCTTTACATGCAATTCCAGTCTACCTCCTGAAATCGGTTTCCTGCAATTCTGCCCCACTTTCAAGTCTTCTTGACAGCCTTACTTCAATATATTTTTGGACGATAGCTGTCATTTTTAACTCTGCAGGTTTGTGAATTACAGTGCCCCTGAGCTCCTTTCTTCAACTCGCTTTCTTGTGAGCTGGCCGCAACACAGCAGGATTGCTTCAGGCCCTAGTGTGGTTTCGGCATGGCTCGCTGAGCCTTTGGTTAATTCCTCTTCCTGGTGGGAAATGAGAGTTAAATTTGCCCGTCCAGACACCTCCAGCTAGTCTCTCATTGGTTCTCCCTATTCCTGTTCATTTTCCACAGAAATTGCAAACTGGGCCAAAGAGGAGGTTAAAGGCCCTGACTTTCCAAGTGGGGAGAGTGTTAGTAAAGCGTCTGGAATGTTGCACCCGAGTACCAGGGGACGAAAACTGATACACATTTGAACACGTTTCCCGATCACACGGTGGATCATACTCTGGGTTCCACATGCATGTTTTAGCTGAAGGAAGAATCCCTTAAACCTGGAGAGTTGAGAACCATGGAATGGGTACCATGCAATATGACTTCAAAGGGTCTGCATTTGCTCACCGAACCTCACCAATCCTATCACTGCTGCGTTTATGCCGCTGTAAACACGCTTGATTCTCTTTCGGAGACATATAAATCCATAGGTTTTAAGATTCTTACTAGTCAGGTATATTCTTAGGCGTTTAATATGTGGTGTTGAGTCCACTTCGTTGAGCAAGCAGTAGCTCTTGTCTATTACATATTTGGCTTATGGAAAGGTATCTGTGTTAATTTCAATCTCTGGTTTTATGCTGCACCCCAACTAACCTTTCCTCTTAAGCAAGCGTAAGTTGGTTTTCTTCATTTGAGACCCTATTCTGTTTTGTAATTCAGTTCCTGTGTAGCCATGTTTACATTCCGTGTATTAGTGATACCTTATGATGTTTCTTTTTCTGTGTGATTTATTTCACTTAGAATCATCGTACCTGAATCCACTCATTATGCTGCTACTGGCCTGATGACATAGATTTCATTGCTGAGTGATATTGCATTGTACGTAAGTACCACAACTTCTTTATTCATTTTTCGCTTTCTGCGATATTGAACTTGTACCGTAAACGAGGTTCTTGTAAACAGAGCCGTCCCGAACTTTGGGGTGGCTGTGTCTTTTTGATTTTAATTTCCCTAAGCTATAGTACCATAAGTGGAAGTGCCCTAGGCTCTGTTGCTTTGTTTTTTAGATATTTCAGGAAACACCATACACTTCTCCAGAGTGGCTGTTTGCAATTTACATCCCACCCATCAGCATAAGAAGGCTCCCAGTTCTCCATGGCCTGTCCTGCCTTTCTGGATTTTACACTTTTTTCAGATGGCCCTTTTGACCGGGGGGCAGTGAGACTTCATTGTAGTGCAGATTTCCTTTGCAAGCTTGCTTGGTTGGCCAAAAAGGGCGTATGCGTTTTTTCCTGAATATATTCAGGAAAAAACGCATACGCCCTTTTTGGCCAAGTGCATCATTGTGGACGTTCTGCCTCTTTTCCTATGCTTTTCATGCAATTCCAGTCTACCTCCTGAAATCGGTTTCCTGCAATTCTGCCCCGCTTTCAAGTCCTCTTGGCAGCCTTACTTCAATATATTTTTGGATGATAGCTGTCATTTATAACTCTGCAGGTTTGTGAATTACAGTGCCCCTGAGCTCCTTTTTTCAACTGGCTTTCTTGTGAGCTGGCCGCAACACCGCAGGATTGCTTCAGGCCCTAGTGTAGTTTCGGCATGGCTCGCTGAGCCTTTGGTTAATTCCTCTTCCTGGTGGGAAATGAGAGTTAAATTTGCCCGTCCAGACACCTCCAGCTAGTCTGTCATTGGTTCTCCCTATTCCTGTTCATTTTCCACAGAAATTGCAAACTGGGCCAAACAGGAGGTTAAAGGCACTGACTCTCCAAGTGGGGAGAGTGTTAGTAAAGCGTCTGGAATGTTGCACCCGAGTACCAGGGGACAAAAACTGAGACACATATGAACACGTTTCCCGATCACACGGTGGATCATACTCTGGGTTCCACATGCATGTTTTAGCTGAAGGAAGAATCCCTTACCTGGAGAGTTGAGACGCATGGAATGGGTACCATGCAATATGACTTCAAAGGGTCTGCATTTGCTCACCGAACCTCACCAATCCTATCACTGCTGCGTTTATGCCGCTGTACACACGCTTGATTCTCTTTCGGAGACATATAAATCCATCGGCTTTAAGATTCTTACTAGTCAGGTATATTCTTAGGCGTTTAATATGGGGTGTTGAGTCCACTTCGTTGAGCAAGCAGTAGCTCTTGTCTATTACATATTTGACTTATGGAAATGTATCTGTGCTAATTTCAATCTCTGGTTTTATGCAGCACCCCAACTCACCTTTCCCCTTAAGCAAGCATAAGTTGGTTTTCTACATTTGAGACCCTATTCTGTTTTGTAATTCAGTTCCTGTGTAGCCAAGTTTACATTCCGTGTATTAGTGATACCTTATGATGTTTCTTTTTCTGTGTGACTTATTTTACTTAGAATCATCGTACCTGAATCCACTCATTATGCTGCTATGGGCCTGATGACATAGATTTCATTGCTGAGTGATATTGCATTGTACGTTAGTACCACAACATCTTTATCCATTTTTCGCTTTCTGCGATATTGAACTTGTACCGTAAATGAGGTTCTTGTAAACAGAGCCGTCCCAAACTTTGGGGTGGCTGTGTCTTTTTGATTTTAATTTCCCTAATCTATAGGACCAAAAATGGAAGTGCCCTAGGCTCTGTTGCTTTGTTTTTCAGATGTTTCAGGAAACACCATACACTTCTCCAGAGTGGCTGTTGGCAATTTACATCCCGCCCATCAGTCTAACTAGGCTCCCAGTTCTCCATGGCCTGTCCTGCCTTTCTGGATTTTACACTTTTTTCAGATGGCCCTTTTGACCGGGGGGCAGTGAGACTTCATTGTAGTGCAGATTTCCTTTGCAAGCTTGCTTGGTTGGCCAAAAAGGGCGTATGCGTTTTTTCCTGAATATATTCAGGAAAAAACGCATACGCCCTTTTTGGCCAAGTGCATCATTGTGGACGTTCTGCCTCTTTTCCTATGCTTTACATGCAATTCCAGTCTACCTCCTGAAATCGGTTTCCTGCAATTCTGCCCCGCTTTCAAGTCCTCTTGGCAGCCTTACTTCAATATATTTTTGGACGATAGCTGTCATTTATAACTCTGCAGGTTTGTGAATTACAGTGCCCCTGAGCTCCTTTCTTCAACTCGCTTTCTTGTGAGCTGGCCACAACACCGCAGGATTGCTTCAGGCCCTAGTGTGGTTCCAGCATGGCTCGCTGAGCCTTTGGTTAATTCCTCTTCCTGGTGGGAAATGAGAGTTAAATTTGCCCGTCCAGACACCTCCAGCTAGTCTGTCATTGGTTCTCCCTATTCCTGTTCATTTTCCACAAAAATTGCAAACTGGGCCAAACAGGAGGTTAAAGGCACTGACTCTCCAAGTGGGGAGAGTGTTAGTAAAGCGTCTGGAATGTTGCATCCGAGTACCAGGGGACGAAAATTGAGACACATTTGAACACGTTTCCCGATCACACGGTGGATCATACTCTGGGTTCCACATGCATGTTTTAGCTGAAGGAAGAATCCCTTAAACCTGGAGAGTTGAGACCCATGGAATGGGTACCATGCAATATGACTTCAAAGGGTCTGCATTTGCTCACCGAACCTCACCAATCCTATCACTGCTGCGTTTGTGTCGCTGTATACACGCTGGATTCTCTTTCGGAGACATATAAATCCATAGGTTTTAAGATTCTTACTAGCCAGGTATATTCTTAGGCGTTTAATATGGGGTGTTGAGTCCACTTCGTTGAGCAAGCAGTAGCTCTTGTCTATTACATATTTGGCTTATGGAAAGGTATCTGTGTTAATTTCAATCTCTGGTTTTATGCAGCACCCCAACTCACCTTTCCCCTTAAGCAAGCATAAGTTGGTTTTCTACATTTGAGACCCTATTCTGTTTTGTAATTCAGTTCCTGTGTAGCCAAGTTTACATTCCGTGTATTAGTTAGACCTTATGATGTTTCTTTTTCTGTGTGACTTATTTTACTTAGAATCATCGTACCTGAATCCATTCATTATGCTGCTACTGGCCTGATGACATAGATTTCATTGCTGAGTGATATTGCATTGTACGTAAGTACCACAACTTCTTTATCCATTTTTCGCTTTCTGCGATATTGAACTTGTACCGTAAATGAGGTTCTTGTAAACATAGCCATCCCAAACTTTGGGGTGGCTGTGTGTTTTGGATTTTAATTTCCCTAATCTATAGGACCATAAGTGGAAGTGCCCTAGGCTCTGTTGCTTTGGTTTTTTAGATGTTTCAGGAAACACCATACACTTCTCCAGAGTGGCTGTTGGCAATTTACATCCTGCCCATCAGCATAACAAGGCTCCCAGTTCTCCATGGCCTGTCCTGCCTTTCTGGATTTTACACTTTTTTCAGATGGCCCTTTTGACCGGGGGGCAGTGAGACTTCATTGTAGTGCAGATTTCCTTTGCAAGCTTGCTTGGTTGGCCAAAAAGGGCGTATGCGTTTTTTCCTGAATATATTCAGGAAAAAACGCATACGCCCTTTTTGGCCAAGTGCATCATTGTGGACGTTCTGCCTCTTTTCCTATGCTTTACATGGAATTCCAGTCTACCTCCTGAAATCGGTTTCCTGCAATTCTGCCCCGCTTTCAAGTCCTCTTGGCAGCCTTACTTCAATATATTTTTGGACGATAGCTGTCATTTATAACTCTGAAGCTTTGTGAATTACAGTGCCCCTGAGCTCCTTTTTTCAACTGGCTTTCTTGTGAGCTGGCCGCAACACCGCAGGATTGCTTCAGGCCCTAGTGTGGTTCCGGCATGGCAGGCTGAGCCTTTGGTTAATTCCTCTTCCTGGTGGGAAATGAGAGTTAAATTTGCCCGTCCAGACACCTCCAGCTAGTCTCTCATTGGTTCTCCCTATTCCTGTTCATTTTCCGCAGAAATTGCAAACTGGGCCCAACAGCTGGTTAAAGGCACTGACTCTCCAAGTGGGGAGAGTGTTAGTAAAGCATCTGGAATGTTGCACCCGAGTACCAGGGGACGAAAACTGAGACACATTTGAACACGTTTCCCGATCACACGGTGGATCATACTCTGGGTTCCACATGCATGTTTTAGCTGAAGGAAGAATCCCTTAAACCTGGAGAGTTGAGAACCATGGAATGGGTACCATGCAATATGACTTCAAAGGGTCTGCATTTGCTCACCGAACCTCACCAATCCTATCACTGCTGCGTTTATGCCGCTGTACACACGCTGGATTCTCTTTCGGAGACATATAAATCCATAGGTTTTAAGATTCTTACTAGTCAGGTATATTCTTAGGCGATTAATATGGGGTGTTGAGTCCACTTCGTTGAGCAAGCAGTAGCTCTTGTCTATTACATATTTTGCTTATGGAAAGGTATCTGTGCTAATTTCAATCTCTGGTTTTCTGCAGCACCCCAACTCACCTTTCCCCTTAAGCAAGCATAAGTTGGTTTTCTACATTTGAGACCCTATTCTGTTTTGTAATTCAGTTCCTGTGTAGCCAAGTTTACATTCCGTGTATTAGTGATACCTTATGATGTTTCTTTTTCTGTGTGACTTTTTTCACTTAGAATCATCGTACCTGAATCCACTCATTATGCTGCTACTGGCCTGATGACATAGATTTCATTGCTGAGTGATATTGCATTGTACGTAAGTACCACAACTTCTTTATCCATTTTTCGCTTTCTGCGATATTGAACTTGTACCGTAAATGAGGTTCTTGTAAACAGAGCCGTCCCAAACTTTGGGGTGGCTGTGTCTTTTTGATTTTAATTTCCCTAATCTATAGGACCAAAAATGGAAGTGCCCTAGGCTCTGTTGCTTTGTTTTTCAGATGTTTCAGGAAACACCATACACTTCTCCAGAGTGGCTGTTGGCAATTTACATCCCGCCCATCAGTCTAACTAGGCTCCCAGTTCTCCATGGTCTGTCCTGCCTTTTTGGATTTTACACTTTTTTCAGATGGCCCTTTTGACCGGGGGGCAGTGAGACTTCATTGTAGTGCAGATTTCCTTTGCAAGCTTGCTTGGTTGGCCAAAAAGGGCGTATGCGTTTTTTCCTGAATATATTCAGGAAAAATCGCATACGCCCTTTTTGGCCAAGTGTATCATTGTGGACGTTCTGCCTCTTTTCCTATGCTTTTCATGCAATTCCAGTCTACCTCCTGAAATCGGTTTCCTGCAATTCTGCCCCGCTTTCAAGTCCTCTTGGCAGCCTTACTTCAATATATTTTTGGATGATAGCTGTCATTTATAACTCTGCAGGTTTGTGAATTACAGTGCCCCTGAGCTTCTTTCTTCAACTCGCTTTCTTGTGAGCTGGCCGCAACACCGCAGGATTGCTTCAGGCCCTAGTGTAGTTTTGGCATGGCTCGCTGAGCCTTTGGTTAATTCCTCTTCCTGGTGGGAAATGAGAGTTAAATTTGCCCGTCCAGACACCTCCAGCTAGTCTCTCATTGGTTCTCCCTATTCCTGTTCATTTTCCACAAAAATTGCAAACTGGGCCAAACAGGAGGTTAAAGGCACTGACTCTCCAAGTGGGGAGAGTGTTAGTAAAGCGTCTGGAATGTTGCATCCGAGTACCAGGGGACGAAAATTGAGACACATTTGAACACGTTTCCCGATCACACGGTGGATCATACTCTGGGTTCCACATGCATGTTTTAGCTGAAGGAAGAATCCCTTAAACCTGGAGAGTTGAGACCCATGGAATGGGTACCATGCAATATGACTTCAAAGGGTCTGCATTTGCTCACCGAACCTCACCAATCCTATCACTGCTGCGTTTGTGTCGCTGTATACACGCTGGATTCTCTTTCGGAGACATATAAATCCATAGGTTTTAAGATTCTTACTAGCCAGGTATATTCTTAGGCGTTTAATATGGGGTGTTGAGTCCACTTCGTTGAGCAAGCAGTAGCTCTTGTCTATTACATATTTGGCTTATGGAAAGGTATCTGTGTTAATTTCAATCTCTGGTTTTATGCAGCACCCCAACTCACCTTTCCCCTTAAGCAAGCATAAGTTGGTTTTCTACATTTGAGACCCTATTCTGTTTTGTAATTCAGTTCCTGTGTAGCCAAGTTTACATTCCGTGTATTAGTTAGACCTTATGATGTTTCTTTTTCTGTGTGACTTATTTTACTTAGAATCATCGTACCTGAATCCATTCATTATGCTGCTACTGGCCTGATGACATAGATTTCATTGCTGAGTGATATTGCATTGTACGTAAGTACCACAACTTCTTTATCCATTTTTCGCTTTCTGCGATATTGAACTTGTACCGTAAATGAGGTTCTTGTAAACATAGCCATCCCAAACTTTGGGGTGGCTGTGTGTTTTGGATTTTAATTTCCCTAATCTATAGGACCATAAGTGGAAGTGCCCTAGGCTCTGTTGCTTTGGTTTTTTAGATGTTTCAGGAAACACCATACACTTCTCCAGAGTGGCTGTTGGCAATTTACATCCTGCCCATCAGCATAACAAGGCTCCCAGTTCTCCATGGCCTGTCCTGCCTTTCTGGATTTTACACTTTTTTCAGATGGCCCTTTTGACCGGGGGGCAGTGAGACTTCATTGTAGTGCAGATTTCCTTTGCAAGCTTGCTTGGTTGGCCAAAAAGGGCGTATGCGTTTTTTCCTGAATATATTCAGGAAAAAACGCATACGCCCTTTTTGGCCAAGTGCATCATTGTGGACGTTCTGCCTCTTTTCCTATGCTTTACATGGAATTCCAGTCTACCTCCTGAAATCGGTTTCCTGCAATTCTGCCCCGCTTTCAAGTCCTCTTGGCAGCCTTACTTCAATATATTTTTGGACGATAGCTGTCATTTATAACTCTGAAGCTTTGTGAATTACAGTGCCCCTGAGCTCCTTTTTTCAACTGGCTTTCTTGTGAGCTGGCCGCAACACCGCAGGATTGCTTCAGGCCCTAGTGTGGTTCCGGCATGGCAGGCTGAGCCTTTGGTTAATTCCTCTTCCTGGTGGGAAATGAGAGTTAAATTTGCCCGTCCAGACACCTCCAGCTAGTCTCTCATTGGTTCTCCCTATTCCTGTTCATTTTCCGCAGAAATTGCAAACTGGGCCCAACAGCTGGTTAAAGGCACTGACTCTCCAAGTGGGGAGAGTGTTAGTAAAGCATCTGGAATGTTGCACCCGAGTACCAGGGGACGAAAACTGAGACACATTTGAACACGTTTCCCGATCACACGGTGGATCATACTCTGGGTTCCACATGCAT
Organism: Pseudorca crassidens; assembly: GCF_039906515.1. Classification (NCBI taxonomy): domain Eukaryota; kingdom Metazoa; phylum Chordata; class Mammalia; order Artiodactyla; family Delphinidae; genus Pseudorca; species Pseudorca crassidens. The sequence goes on from NW_027135940.1 coordinate 2,838,581, forward strand.
GTTTTAGCTGAAGGAAGAATCCCTTAAACCTGGAGAGTTGAGAACCATGGAATGGGTACCATGCAATATGACTTCAAAGGGTCTGCATTTGCTCACCGAACCTCACCAATCCTATCACTGCTGCGTTTATGCCGCTGTACACACGCTGGATTCTCTTTCGGAGACATATAAATCCATAGGTTTTAAGATTCTTACTAGTCAGGTATATTCTTAGGCGATTAATATGGGGTGTTGAGTCCACTTCGTTGAGCAAGCAGTAGCTCTTGTCTATTACATATTTTGCTTATGGAAAGGTATCTGTGCTAATTTCAATCTCTGGTTTTCTGCAGCACCCCAACTCACCTTTCCCCTTAAGCAAGCATAAGTTGGTTTTCTACATTTGAGACCCTATTCTGTTTTGTAATTCAGTTCCTGTGTAGCCAAGTTTACATTCCGTGTATTAGTGATACCTTATGATGTTTCTTTTTCTGTGTGACTTTTTTCACTTAGAATCATCGTACCTGAATCCACTCATTATGCTGCTACTGGCCTGATGACATAGATTTCATTGCTGAGTGATATTGCATTGTACGTAAGTACCACAACTTCTTTATCCATTTTTCGCTTTCTGCGATATTGAACTTGTACCGTAAATGAGGTTCTTGTAAACAGAGCCGTCCCAAACTTTGGGGTGGCTGTGTCTTTTTGATTTTAATTTCCCTAATCTATAGGACCAAAAATGGAAGTGCCCTAGGCTCTGTTGCTTTGTTTTTCAGATGTTTCAGGAAACACCATACACTTCTCCAGAGTGGCTGTTGGCAATTTACATCCCGCCCATCAGTCTAACTAGGCTCCCAGTTCTCCATGGTCTGTCCTGCCTTTTTGGATTTTACACTTTTTTCAGATGGGCCTTTTGACCGGGGGGCAGTGAGACTTCATTGTAGTGCAGATTTCCTTTGCAAGCTTGCTTGGTTGGCCAAAAAGGGCGTATGCGTTTTTTCCTGAATATATTCAGGAAAAATCGCATACGCCCTTTTTGGCCAAGTGCATCATTGTGGACGTTCTGCCTCTTTTCCTATGCTTTTCATGCAATTCCAGTCTACCTCCTGAAATCGGTTTCCTGCAATTCTGCCCCGCTTTCAAGTCCTCTTGGCAGCCTTACTTCAATATATTTTTGGATGATAGCTGTCATTTATAACTCTGCAGGTTTGTGAATTACAGTGCCCCTGAGCTTCTTTCTTCAACTCGCTTTCTTGTGAGCTGGCCGCAACACCGCAGGATTGCTTCAGGCCCTAGTGTAGTTTTGGCATGGCTCGCTGAGCCTTTGGTTAATTCCTCTTCCTGGTGGGAAATGAGAGTTAAATTTGCCCGTCCAGACACCTCCAGCTAGTCTCTCATTGGTTCTCCCTATTCCTGTTAATTTTCCACAGAAATTGCAAACTGGGCCAAACAGGAGGTTAAAGGCACTGACTCTCCAAGTGGGGAGAGTGTTAGTAAAGCGTCTGGAATGTTGCACCTGAGTACTAGGGGACGAAACCTGAGACACATATGAACACGTTTCCCGATCACACGGTGGATCATACTCTGGGTTCCACATGCATGTTTTAGCTGAAGGAAGAATCCCTTACCTGGAGAGTTGAGACGCATGGAATGGGTACCATGCAATATGACTTCAAAGGGTCTGCATTTGCTCACCGAACCTCACCAATCCTATCACTGCTGCGTTTATGCCGCTGTACACACGCTTGATTCTCTTTCGGAGACATATAAATCCATAGGCTTTAAGATTCTTACTAGTCAGGTATATTCTTAGGCGTTTAATATGGGGTGTTGAGTCCACTTCGTTGAGCAAGCAGTAGCTCTTGTCTATTACATATTTGACTTATAGAAATGTATCTGTGCTAATTTCAATCTCTGGTTTTATGCAGCACCCCAACTCACCTTTCCCCTTAAGCAAGCATAAGTTGGTTTTCTACATTTGAGACCCTATTCTGTTTTGTAATTCAGTTCCTGTGTAGCCAAGTTTACATTCCGTGTATTAGTGATACCTTATGATGTTTCTTTTTCTGTGTGAGTTATTTTACTTAGAATCATCGTACCTGAATTCACTCATTATGCTGCTACTGGCCTGATGACATAGATTTCATTGCTGAGTGATATTGCATTGTACGTAAGTACCACAACTTCTTTATCCATTTTTCGCTTTCTGCGATATTGAACTTGTACCGTAAATGAGGTTCTTGTAAACAGAGCCGTCCCAAACTTTGGGGTGGCTGTGTCTTTTTGATTTTAATTTCCCTAATCTATAGGACCATAAGTGGAAGTGCCCTAGGCTCTGTTGCTTTGTTTTTTAGATGTTTCAGGAAACACCATACACTTCTCCAGAGTGGCTGTTGGCAATTTACATCCCGCCCATCAGCATAACAAGGCTCCCAGTTCTCCATGGCCTATCCTGCTTTTCTGGATTTTACACTTTTTTCAGATGGCCCTTTTGACCGGGGGGCAGTGAGACTTCATTGTAGTGCAGATTTCCTTTGCAAGCTTGCTTGGTTGGCCAAAAAGGGCGTATGCGTTTTTTCCTGAATATATTCAGGAAAAAACGCATACGCCCTTTTTGGCCAAGTGCATCATTGTGGACGTTCTGCCTCTTTTCCTATGCTTTACATGCAATTCCAGTCTACCTCCTGAAATCGGTTTCCTGCAATTCTGCCCCGCTTTCAAGTCCTCTTGGCAGCCTTACTTCAATATATTTTTGGACGATAGCTGTCATTTATAACTCTGCAGGTTTGTGAATTACAGTGCCCCTGAGCTCCTTTCTTCAACTCGCTTTCTTGTGAGCTGGCCACAACACCGCAGGATTGCTTCAGGCCCTAGTGTGGTTCCAGCATGGCTCGCTGAGCCTTTGGTTAATTCCTCTTCCTGGTGGGAAAAGAGACTTAAATTTGCCCGT